>NC_044908.1:84361429-84673600 GCF_001633185.2 Quercus lobata
AGGCAGAACCACACTCCCTTTTTTTGCAATCAGTTAGACTTGAACCTTGAAACAACCACTTTTAAGCATTGTCTAAAAGCCTAGTTTAGACATGTTTTGTTCTCAGTTTGCCAACACAATAGAAGTGTGATTCTAAATATTTAAATCTAAATTTTTAGAACATAACACAGAAGTTTCTTCACAATATTGTTGAGATTGCCTATTGTGATTAGAGCAAATCACGCCTTTAAAGGAATTCAAAGTTGTTATTCAATCCTACTTTTAGTTTAAAAGGAGTGAAAGTTTTACTATTTTAAGAAGTAACCTTTTGGTTCCTTAATTTTTAAAAGGCAATAGTTGCTTCACAAGATTGAACAAAAGCTCAAGCACCCTATAGTTTCTAACAAGATCCTGGTAGCTTCTCCTCTTTAAAAGCTGAACCACATACAAAAAATGTCTCACCATGTTGAGGCCTTGATATATTATTTGCACAGACATGCATGGCAAAACATCGGGTTAGGCTCTAAGTCCTACCTATATATTCATATATAATACAACGCCCCCACCAAGGGCACAAAATATATAATCTATATATAGCCAATATTATTGAATATCATAACCATGATGACAGTTTCACAATACATTGTAAATTTTAATGGATAAAAAAAATACAATGTAAATTAATTTCTCTTAAAAATATGAAAGGTACGTAATTAAATCTTTATGAGAACTCTTGAATATAGAAATGTTTTCCTTGCTCTTAGGGTCCGTTTGGTTGGAGGGGTGGAAAAATAGAAGAATAAAAATAGGGAGAGAACAGAAAAGTTTTTAGTTTTCCCTTGTGGTGTTTGGTTTGAGAGTAGAAAAGTGGAGGGATAGAAAATATTTCTTGCCCCTAATAGATAAAAAAAATAATAATAATAACAAATAAGAAAAAAAAAATACAGATGAACATAAAAATAAAAGCATCAAAAGTGTATAGAGAAAGGACAAAAAAAAAAAGCTAAAGAAGGAAATTTATAAATAAAAAAAGGAAAACAACAAAAAAAATAAAGGAGAATAAATAAATAAAAAGGAAAAGGGCAAAAAAAGAAAAACCTAAAGAAGGAAATTTATAAAATAAAATAAAATAATAAAAAAAAGAAATAGCTGACATGGAAAAAAAATGTGAAAAAAATATGACAAAACGGAAATGAAAGCAGAAAAAAAAAATTGTGAAAGGCATCTTTTTTTTCTAGAAAACAATAAGGAAATTTTATTAATAAAAATCAGATCAGAACACAGCGTCCAAATCATCAGGTAGATCTTCTACCCATACATCAGTATCTGCAGATAAAACTACTCTTCTAGCTAATTCATGAGCTAACTTATTTCCTTCCCTTTGAACATGAAAAAACTGACAAGAATGTAAATCATAGCCTAATCTCCTAGTATCATTAATCACATTTCCATACAAGGTTTTGCATTTTCCTTGGGATTGCAAAGCACGAATAACCCCCGGACAATCCCCTTTAACTTGGATACGAAAGAAAGACATTTATTGAGCAAAAGTGATTGCTCTATGGGCTGCCCAAGCTTCTGCCAATGCAACTGATTGAGGGAGAGCAATTTTCTGACTAAGGGCTGCCATAACTTCTCCTTTATAATCTCGAACAACCACCCCAATGCCCACACAGCCCAAATGATCAAACAGAGCTGCGTCGAAATTGATCTTATAACAATTCTCAGGTGGAGGTGACCACCGTGCTACTAATCTCAGGCCTGGGTTGTTGATATGTTTGTTTGCTTCCAGAAACTCCACAACCATAGCTTTAGCTCTATCACCAACTTCATGCAGTGGCCAAGTTCCTTGATTTTCCCTAAGTCGATTCCGACGTTGCCATAAACTCCACACAATGGTGGAAAACAGAGCCACATGATAGCCTGAGCTATTTTGCATTACGTCATCCAGCAAATCAAAAAAACTCTTGTGCTTCCTTGTATACAGATTAGCAAAGGTGATCTCTGACCTCCAAACATATTGAGCATGGGGACAAAGCCAGAGACAATGCAGTAAAGATTTGGGATGATCATCACACATCGCACAGGTATCATCCAATGGAATATGTCTGACCTTCAAATTTTGTTTAGTTGGCAGCGAATCCTTTGCAGCTCTCCAGATGAAGTGGTGAATTTTATTAGGGGTTTTAATCTTCCAAATGCCCTTCCAAACTCTCTCAGCATCATATGGAGAAGATGAGCTCGGGTTTTGGCTAATCCCCTCTGCCACCAACATACGATACGCACTCCTTACAATATAGTTACCATCTGGGGTAAGTGGCCACACCAAAACATCATCCTCATCCCCATCACGCACATAAATCCGTTTGATCATCTCTGCCTCCCATGGTAGAAAGCATCTCTCCAACAAACCCGGATCCCACACTCTTGTATCTAGATAGAATAATTCATGCACTCTACTGATCTCTACACCTTGCCATGGAGAAACAACCTTGCTTTGTCCCTGTTCAGGCAGCCATATATCAATAGATAGTCCATTTCCCACCCTCCATATAGCACCTCTATTGATAACCTTACAGGCTTGCAAAATACTTTGCCATGCAAATGAGCAATTAGGATGGACCAGAGCATCCAAAATATTACCATGAGAGAAGTATCTAGCACTAAAAACTCGATAAAGCAGAGTATCCTTATTGTGAAATAATTGCCAAACCTGTTTAGCCAACAGAGCATTATTGAATTTTTGAATTTCTCTGAACCCCATACCTCCAACAGATTTAGAAGAACACAATGAACTCCAATTAACCCAGTGAATCTTCTTCGAGTCCCCTTTCCCCCACCAAAACTTTCGAATCATGGCTTCTATATCTTTACACAGGCTTACTAGCAATTTAAAAACACTCATGGAATATGTGGGAATGGATTGATCTAGATCATGACCTCCTTACCAGCTTGTGAGAGAAGCTTCTCTTTCTACCCTTGCATTCTCGCCCATATTCTCTCTTTAATTTGTGTAAAACAAGCTTTCTTTGTCCTATCAACAAAAGAAGGAAGCCCCAAATATTTCTCATAGTGTTGAATGGCAAGAACATTTAGAAAAGATTTAATTGCCTCTTGAATCTAAGCATTTGTATTCTTGCTACAGAACAGGGTAGTTTTATCCTTGTTGATAGCTTAACCAGAAGCTCTTTCATAACAAGCTAAGATGTCCTGGATTTTTTCACACTCCTCCAAGGTGGCTCTACAAAATAACACACAATCGTCTGCAAAAAAGAGATGAGTGAGTTTAGGTCCATTCCTACATATAGAAAAACCGTGAATGTCCCCATATGTGGCTGCACTCCTAAGAATGGCATTAAGACCTTCTGCACAAAATAGAAACAAATATGGCGAAAGAGGATCTCCTTGCCTCAACCCCCTAGTAGGCCAGATCAAACCTTTTGGCTCACCATTGACTAGTATAGAATATGAAACTGTACTAACACATTCCATAATCAAAGCCACCCAAGACTCCTGAAAACCCATCTTCAGCAGAATACTCTTCAGAAAAATCCACTCCACCCTGTCATATGTTTTACTCATATCCAGTTTTAGTGCCATAAAACCATTCTTCCTTATACAACTATTCTTCATGTGGTGCAAAGTTTCAAAAGCAATAAGAATATTATCTGTAATCAATCTATCAACAACGAAAGCACTCTGAGTTTCTGAGATAATGGAGTTTAGTATAGGCTTAAGACGGTTAGCAATAACTTTACTAACTATCTTATAAATCACATTACAAAGACTAATAGGTCTAAACTCAGTTACTCTTTCAAGATTTTTAACTTTGGGAATCAGAGTAATAAAAGTATGATTAACAGATTTCAAAAGTGACCCACTATTTAAACTGGACAAAACAACTTGAGAGACATCCATACCTACATTTATCCAATATGTTTGATAGAAAAGAGGAGGCATACCATCAAGTCCAGGTGCTTTTAAGGGTGCCATCTCCTTTATAGTGCATTCAACTTCTTCAGCTATGTATGGTTTAGCCAAATCTGAAGAAAAGCTAAGCAAAGCTTGAATCTTGAAATGAAGCAAGTAATTCAGATTTTACAAGAATGAAATGAAGAACACAGTGAGAGAGAAAGAGAAAGAGAGAGAGAGAGAGGAAGAGAGAATTCTGAAAGAAAATATTTTGCTTGATTAATGCAATGTACACAATGGTTCTATATATATACAATGAGACTTGATCTAATAATTGTATAATTATAGTTCCTTAAATCACGGAATGAATCCCTCAAATTAGGGAATCTATTAAGCATTACAACAGACTTTCCCGCCTAAACATAACTACCTCTAAGGCTCTAGGAGTGACAACGTGGCATAGGATTATTAAGCCAAACGGTGTCAGCTGAAGGTCTCTATTTTAAGCTCTGTTAACTAGCCGTTGGTGTAGAATTGGGAAGTAGCTTTAGTTTGACTGTAGGCTATGATTTAGATTGTGATTGAGCTTTAGTCTCAACATCCCCCCTCAAATGCGAGGCTGAATCAGCCAAGAGTTTGCCACGAAAAAGGAGAAATGGAGGTCGAGGTAAAGGCTTAGTGAGAATATCAACATAATTATCCCTACCAGAAATGAATTTAACCCCCAAATCACGCCTTACAACCTTTTCACGAACAAAATGATAATCAATCTCAATGTGCTTGGTCCTGGAATGGAAAACAGGATTCGAAGTCAAGGCAATACCAGAGATATTATCACACCATAGGACTAGAATGTGATGAAGGAACAAATTAAGCTCCTTAATCAAAGTACGAAGCCAGGACAACTCAGCAACTGTTGAGGCCAAAGCACGATATTCCGCCTCTGTGGAAGAACAAGAAACAGTGGACTGTTTCTTGGAGGACCATGAAATGGGATTGGAACCAAGGAAGACCAACAAACCAGTTGTGGATTTCCTATCAGAAGGGTCTCCAGCCCAGTCCACATCTGAGAAGGCTAATAGAGTAAGGGGACTTGGAGAAAGATGGATGCCAGAGTGTAAAGTACCTTTAACATAGCGTAGGACACGCTTGGCAGCCTCCAAATGAGCAGTGGTAGGATGCTACATAAACTGACACAACTAATTGACACTAAAGGCCAAATCAGGACGAGTGAAAGTCAGGTATTGCAATGCCCCAACCATGCTTATGTACTCAGATAGATCAGGTAAGCAAGTGCCACTATAAGGGGTAAGTCTGGTGGAAGAATAGGAAGGAGTCTTAGTAGGCTTTGCATTCTCCATGTGAAATCTGTGGAGAATATCAGAGGCATACTTAGACTGACATAAAGTGAGACCAATCTTTGAAGGCACAATCTGGATCCCAAGAAAATAGGAAAGAGCACCAAGATCTTTCAATTCAAAGAATGTCTCAGAGCTGCAACCAAATGTGAAATCTGAGGAGGATCATTCCTAGTAATAATAATATCATCCACATAGACAAGGATGATAACCCTATGGCTGTTGCATATAAACTTCCTCTTGAAGAATGCCGTGAAGAAAAGCATTTAAAATATCCAACTGTTTAAGAGGCCATCTGAAGCTCACTACAATAGACAAAATCAATCTGACAGTTGCTCGTTTCACTACTGGACTAAAAGTCTCAGTATAATCAATCCTAGCCTGTGGATGAAACCCTTTGGCAACCAATCTTGCTTTATATCAAGCAATGGTGCCACCATTGTTCAACTTCAGCTTGTAGACCCATTTGCATCCAACCAAATTCACACCAAGTTTAGCAAGAACCAAGGACCAAGTTTGTTGTCTCTATAAGGTAGCAAATTCATCATCCATGGCTTTAATCCATTGAGGATATTGGGAGGCTATTTTATAGGATGGAGGTTCAGTGTATGTGTAGTCAAGCATGGCCTTGTAACAAAGCTTAGGTTTGGTAATACCATTCTTGGTTCTTGTTGTCATAGGATGTGTATTGGTGGCAGGAGGTAGGGTAGTGGATGGAGGCTGTATGGGATAGGTATCTAGGTTGGATGAGTGAACGAGAGCTGTATCAGTATAGGGTATAGGACTAGAAGGAGCAACAGTGGTGTCAGATTGGAGTGAGCTAACTGGATGACTAGAAGCAGGAGGCCTATAAGGACCCAGCACCGAAGGTAGATTGGTAGAGTGAAGATAGAGGAGATTAGAGAACCAAGTATCATGTGAAGGCTTTGAAAGATTAGCGGCAGATTTTGAGGCAGTAAAGGACACAAAGGGAAATTTAGATTCATTGAATAAAACGTGTCTAGAAGTATACAAGTGATTAGTGGTGAAGTCTAGACATAAATAACCTTTGGAAACAGTAGAATAACCAAGGAAAAGACATTCTTTAGTCCTGTTTTCTAGCTTGTGATGTGTGTAAGGTCTAAAGCAAGGGATAGCAAGCACAACCAAAGATTTTGAGATGTGTCAAATCTGGATGGTGACCATACAATTTGTACCAAGGTGAGACAAGACCAAGAGTAGCTGTGGGAAGGAAATTAATAAGACTCACAGCAGTTTGAACAGCAAAGGACTAGTACTGAGAGGGTAAAGAAGCTTGGGAAAGGAGTGTAATGGTGGTTTCTATCAAATGTCTGTGTTTCCTTTCTACTAGGCCATTCTGTTGAGGAGTGTATGGAACTGAAAGTTGATGAGCAATCCCATGAGATGCAAGATAAGAAGTGAATTCTTTTGAAATATATTCACCCCCACCTTTAGATCTTAGAGTCTTGATGGTGGTTGAGAATTGATTTTCCACCATAGCTTTAAAAATGAGGAACTTAGAATAAACCTCAGATTTGTTCTTAAGCAAAAACAACCAAGTAAAACGAGTGAAATGATCAACAAAGAGTACATAATATTTGAAGCCATTAACAGAAGTTTGAGGTGCAGGACCCCATAGATCTGTGTGAACAAGTTGAAAAGGTGAAGTTGCAACAAATTTAGAAACAAGAAAAAGAAGCTTATGCATCTTGCCATGAAGACAATGTGTACAAGTATTTACAAGAGGCATACACTTATTAACAAACAAAGATTTGTTGGGAAAAAGTAAACTAAGAACATGGTTATTATGATGCCCAAGTCTGCTGTGCCATAGAAACCAGCAGGATTGTGTGTGAAAACTGAGTTGCATAGTTTAGGAGAAAGAAGAAATTGAGATGCTTTGTAAGGGAGAATTGGATACACCCCACCTTTACTCTTGCCCTTGTAGAGCACTTTCCCTGTGGCTAAAGCCTGGATAGATAAGATGTTTTCATCAAAATAACACCAACAATTGTTATCTTGACAGATTTTGTGGACAGATGCAAGATTAGAAGCAATGGAAGGAACTCTTAGGACATTGTGAAGATGAATGACAGAATTTTGTGAAGGAATAAGTGAATTACCTATATGTGAGATTGGTAGGTTTTGCCCATTCCCCACAATGAGATGCTTCTGTCCATTGTAAGGTTTTGGAAAAGAGAGATGATTAAGGCTGGAGGTGACATGATCAGTGGCTGCACTGTTTGCAAGCCAAGGTTGATCTTGTGCAATCATTGAATTGGATGAAGTAGCCATTGCTGAAAATTTTGTTGGTGGATGTTTACCTTGATAGGCATAGTCCATCCTATGATAGCAGTCTATAGCTATGTGACAAACTTTACTGCAAATCTGACAGATAGGTCTCTCTGACCTTGAACCTGATGCTTGATTTGGTGAAAAATGATGTGGGGAAAATTGATTTGGAGTAGGACCTCTGCCTCTACCTCTGTTAGAATTCCCTTTGCCTCTACCTCTATTGGAAGATTGATTGTAGGAATTATAGCCATTGTTATTACCTGGCCTAGGTGCAGTGTTAACTGCCATAGCAAAGGTGGAATCTTTGATTTCCAAGCCTTCATTCAGTGATTCTTCCTCAGCATTTAGCATGGTAGCTAATTCATCAAAACTCAACTTTGTGCTCCTGGTTCTAATTGCTGACCTGAAGGCACTAAATTCTCTGGGAAGACCTTTAATTGCAACATGTAGGAGTTCCTCATCATCAAGTAAAACACCAACAGCCACTAATTTGTCCCTAATGACCTTCATTTTCTACAAATAGACATCTACAGAATCAGATCCCTTTCTGACATTGTGCAATTCTCCCTTAAGATTCATAACATGAGACCTTGAGATGGAAGAAAATCTTTTTTACAATACTCTCCACACTTCTAAAGCTAAAGAACAACCAACAGTCAAAGCAAACACTGAAGATGTTAAAGTGGAGCTGATGAAGGTGAGTAATGCTTTCTCCTTAGACTTCCAGGTGAGATAATCTGGATTAAGAATCGTTGTAATTGAACCTAAGAGATCCTTAAGAAACTTCTCTAGAACAGGTTGATCTTCACCAAGAAGTTCAATCATTAAGTAAGTCTCTAACACCATTGAAATCTGGTGCTTCCAGACTATATAGTTGGAATTGTCAAGCTTGATTGTCATCATGTTTGACATATTTGATAACAGCAACAATGGTTGATTAACCAAATTCATTTGAGAAGTTGATGTTGATGGAGACATCATAGAGGATGAAGTTGTTGAAGCTGAAGCTGCCATTGTTGCGCTTGTGCTAGCTGAGACTGCTA
Organism: Quercus lobata; assembly: GCF_001633185.2. Taxonomy (NCBI): domain Eukaryota; kingdom Viridiplantae; phylum Streptophyta; class Magnoliopsida; order Fagales; family Fagaceae; genus Quercus; species Quercus lobata. The sequence continues at coordinate 84,370,017 of NC_044908.1, forward strand.
ACAAGGATCGTTGGTTGCTCTGATACCATGAAGAAAAGCTAAGCAAAGCTTGAATCTTGAAATGAAGCAAGTAATTCAGATTTTACAAGAATGAAATGAAGAACACGGTGAGAGAGAAAGAGAAAGAGAGAGAGAGAGGAAGAGAGAATTCTGAAAGAAAATATTTTGCTTGATTAATGCAATGTACACAATGATTCTATATATATACAATGAGACTTGATCTAATAACTGTATAATTATAGTTCCTTAAATCACGGAACTAATCCCTCAAATCAGGGAATCTATTAAGCATTACAACAGACTTTCCCGCCTAAACATAACTACCTCTAAGGCTCCAAGAGTGACAACGTGGCATAGGATCATTAAGCCAAACGGTGTCAGCTGAAGGTCTCTATTTTAAGCTCTGTTAACTAGCCGTTGGTGTAGAATTGGGAAGTAGCTTTAGTTTGATTGTAGGCTGTGATTTAGACTGTGATTGAGCTTTAGTCTCAACAAGATCAACCCTCATCTCCTCAGTGACAACCTCCTGAACCCCATCCAAAATTCGGTCCAAGCCATGTGGATTAGAGGACGTAAAAAGCTCCTCATAGAATCTATTCAAAATTCCTGAAAATACTGTCGTTTGTTGTTATTGGTAGTGGTGTTGTTGTTAACTTTCCAATTGCTTGTCAATGTTTGATTAAGACTCAAACTATTTTATTAAAAATTTAGAGGAGATTTAACATTGCGAATGATAATAATTGAAAGAATAAAAGAGAATTATAAAACATTACAATAAAATAATTGTGATATTTTTGGGTACACACATCTATAGTAAATTGGGCAACTTATGTGTATATACGCATGGACGTAGTTTCGTGTAATTGAGTGAGAATGTGAGATGATTCAAGTTGGATTGTCTACATACATGCACATATGTGTGTTTACTTTTTTATTTTCATTTTTACCATATCTTATTCTTGCTTTCTTCGCCTGCATAACAGATTATTTCCTATGATTGGATTTTTTTTTGGCTGAATTACTATGACTGGAGGTTGAGAATTAGAATGATATGATTTTTTATCACATTTTTCTAGAAGATATTTTCCTTAATAGCTTAGTTAATTAGAGGCAACAGTTTGGTGCTGGAAGAAGGATAATTTTTTTTTTTTTTTTGTTTTAAAGGAAAATTAATGCTCAAATTCTCATGAAAAGAAAAGTAATTTGGGTGTTTATTTTATTTTCCTTTCTTCTCATTCCTTTTGGTTTCTATGACTTTATTTACAGCATCAGTGTATAGACTTTATGATCAAAACCATAGGAGTAATTGAGTATTAATTAAAATTGAAATATAAGAGACAAATAGTTTTTCTAAATCATGAGCAGTAGACCTTCTCAAAAAAAAAAAAAAAAATCATGAGCAGTAGATGATTCATAAATTTGTTTGTCACCATCTTTTTTAGGGTAATTTACGGTTGTGATGCATTCCCTCTCATGCTTGATTAGCCAACATCTTCACCAAATCACATCAACCAGGCCCATCTCGTGATCTTGTGCCCAAATTAAAATTAGCTTTCTACAACCCCCCACCTTTACTTTGAGCATGACTCTTAAAGCACCCATTAGGTTGTGGGCTTAGGCTAATTACTTATATGACACTCATTTTATTTGTACTGTACTGTAGACAAAGTTTAGAATCATACACTCACTACTGGACACTCACCGTACACCAGGTCAAATAAAAAATCCGATGACCTGATACCTAGACTTATTCGGATTTCTAAATGGATCATTTATGCATATGATCCAATCAAATCCAGTCAAACCCGACGGGTTTATAACAACCTAGATGAGTTTATCTATATTACTATTTAAGAGATTTCTCTTGTTTGAAATCCTCATTTTTTTGGGTTAAAAATGCCCCTATACCCTTATATTTAAGTAAAGACAAAACTGAAGAACAATCTAATAAAAATATAATTCTAACTCCCACTAAAACATTGCCTAAAAAATATATTCACTCTCTTGTTGATTTTTTTTTTTTCTTTTTTTTTAGAAGGCGAAAATTTTAATCATTCATTGATATGTAAAGAGTCATGGTACAAAGCATCCACCACAGGTTGTAGTATCTTCAACCCAATACATATCATCAAGTAAATTCCTAGCATGTTTCGCTAATGAGTGAGCCACCATATTTCCACATCTTTTCACCCAGCTGAAGGACGGAACCTCCATTCCTCTAAGGTTGTATTTGATGTCATTGTAGATATGGCCAAGCAAGGATCTATTCTCTGCAGAATCTGACAGGGCTCTAATGACATTCAAGCTATCTCCTTCAATGATCAGCCTAGCGAATCCTGCTTCCTTGGAGAATTTGATAGCTTTTCAACGTGCCATAACCTTGGCCTCTTCGCTGCTATGCACATAATATAAGGACCCTTAGCTGACATTCCCACCATAACCTCACCATTTGTGTTCCTAATAATTGCTCCAAATCCTAAGCATTGCAAGTCTGAGAAAACAGCAGCATCAAATTAAAGTTCAATTTATACTCCTCTAAAGGTGGAGCCTGCTGTACGTGTTTGCCTTGATTTTCAAATTGCTTTATCCACTTATAAATTAGATTCTCAAAATAAAAATTATATATATAAAATAAAAACACTTTTTTTTTTGCTAAAAAAAAAGCCTCATCGCATGCACGAATCGTGTGTGATGAGGCTAGTATACATAATCTAGTTGAGTTTGTAAAATTATATTTATAGGTCCACTTTATTTACTTTTTTATTCTTTAATGCGTTATGGCATGGTAATTTAAAGATAAGAAAACCTAAAAAAATAAAATAAAATGCACTTCTTTATCAGTTTACGTACCTCCAAGACTCCTATCTTATCAAAAGACTATTTTATATTGTGAAATCTTGATTTTGAATTAGCATGAAATCATATTTTTGAAACATAATTTTAGTTAAAATTATACCATTTCACCATTTTTCAATTTTAACTAAAATTGTGCTTTCAAAACACGATTAAAAATATGATTTTAAAATAAATGTGTACGGAATGTGCAATGACAAGTTTATAAACAATATTTTCCCCATAATTTTACACACAATGACAAAATTGAATAACTATTCTAACAAACACAGCAATAAACTTATAAATTGGATTAGAACCAGAAGTTCATATATTTCTAGAAATTTATAATGTTCAGGCTGCCAAACTGTACTCTTTTTTTTTTTTTTTTTTTTTTTTTGCCAAACTGTACTTTAATACTACTTAACCATACAAGCCAAAGATGAGAGAGAGAAAATAAAAAATAAAAATAAATTTGATTGGTAGAAAAGTTTGCAATAGCCAATTTTCCCCCACACCCATAGACACAAAATATTCCTTATCCGAAAAAGAAATTCCACTTAACAACGTTATACTCTTTAGCCGTTAATTAACCATGCTTCTTAGTTCTCAAAAACTTGTAGCCACAGCTTTGCCACCCCCACCATTCTCAGAAAGATTTCCTTCTTCTTCTTGAATTCTCAACTGGGTTTGGTGGTTGGTTCTGATGTCAGTTTCTCTGCAAGCTCTCACTAGCCTCTGCGCTGTCTCAGTCTCACACCGTTCATTAACGAAGCCTCACTCTAGTTCTATCAGAATTCGATGTTCCTCTCTCACTGGGTTTCAAGAAATGTCCACAGAGCCACCCATGGAGTCCAGAACTGACGATGTTATCGAAATGACACCAACAAAGAAGAAGAAAAAGAGAGACTTTGTACCAAAACAAGATGACCCAGAAGAAGAAAAACAACAACAACAACAACAAGAGGAGGAGGAAGAAGAAGAAGGAGTTTCTATTTCGAGAATAAAAGTGCCGAGGCAGAAGTACATCCCGGTTTCAAAGGCTGAGTTGTTAGACGCTATTGTTTTGAAGATGTTTCAGTCTCAGCAAGATGATGGTGATGGTGATACCCAACAGTTTCTTCTTCTCTCATCGTAAGCCCCCAAATTTTTTTTCTTTTCTTTAATAGTATTGTACAGGGTTTGTGAGTGTATGTGTGTTAAGAGAGATTTCTGCTTTGTGTAGCTGATTGTGGTGCATATTTGGTCAATCAAAGATAAAAGAACATGAATGGAATAGAACTTTTCTGCAATTTCAAATACAGCCCTTTTCTAATTGACAGAATATGCACGTATGTATGGATGTAAACAAGGATTCACACAAAACAATATACGAGAGCTATTTAGAATGAATAGATTATCTGTGTTTTTGCTTAGCAGAAGATATTGTGTATCTTTTTGTTTTTTATTCTTGATTGGTGGAGTTGAGAAATGTGATAAATTACCAATTGTCTCAAAATTTTAAACTATTAAAAAATAATAAATTTAATTATTTAAATAGTATTCTAACACTCCCCCAACTTTTTAAATGGGAGATAGAATGGAGACAGAGTTCAAACTCAAGATTAGCAGCTTTGATACCATGATAAAATACAACTTATCCCAAAAGTTAAGCTATTAGGAAAGGCTGAGATTTATCATTTAATTATTATTCTAAAAAATTAGTCAGAAAAGGACTGTATAGGGAGAAGATCATCTGAACCATCTAGAGCACTGTGCATGAGATATAAGAAGCCTCTGTTCATGATAATTAAGCACAACAAACTGCCTGATACCTTGACACTCATAGCCAGGAGAAGCAACACCTAACTACTTGACTAATGCTTAAAATATCAATAAAACCCGTTTATTGTCTTATTTCTTTTACAAAACGATTCTTTCTCATGCTGGAGTTCATTGCTTTCGTAATAGTCCTGATACCTTTATCTTTTTTGCTTGTTTCAGTTTTCTCTAATTAAAATTTTGAGAATGCCTCCTCACTCACTCTTATTCTAGTGGGGAGATCATTTTTCTGAAGTTTCTAACCCCTTTTAGGTGGCTCTTCCCTGTCTAGAAACAATCTCAACCTTTTGCTTAGAATCAGCTTTAAAAATCCCGCTTATTGGTGAAAGCCCCATTGCCAGGGTTGTTTTGAACCAACTCTGATGAACTAAGCTTTGCTCTTAGCTAAATGGATTAAGGCCTGTGAATAGGCCGAATTCCCAGTCTTCCAGTGTTTGTAAAGACCCTTTTATTTCTCCTAATTATTACATATTAAGTAGTTGCTCTGAAGATTTCTCCTCAAAAATTCCACTTTCTGCACACGGTAGATCACATCACCAAGCTTCCAGTGATTATGAGCCATTCAAATTTTTATTCCCTGCTCCCACTTGTATGGCAATGCAGCAGCTGCTTTTCCTATCCATATATGAAACTATACATTGTTATCCTGATCTTGCTCCATGCCAGTTTATGCCAACGATTCTCCCCCATGTTTTCCTCCATAGCTTGCTCAAAACATTTAACTGAAAAGTTTTCTTTATTTTTGGGACTCCATGCTCTCTCATCCTTGGTACCCTACCAATCAGTGTGAGGGTGTTTTCACCAGATTCCATACATTCTGTACATTTTCACAATATGCAGAGCCTCTCCAAACACCAGTTGTGCTTTCTTATTTATGTATCCCAATTTTTGAGATTTCCTTTCACCATGATATATCCAAGAGTTCAAATACTTGGCCAACAATCAAATTAGAAGCGTCTTTCTGCTTGAACATAAATTTTGTGGTCATTTTGTGTCTATATAAATGCAAAATTTTTCATATTTTTATGTAACTGCAGGTGCTTGGACACCATTCTTCATGCTGAACACAAAAGCATTTTAGAAGAAATGCGCACTGATTATTCCTATTCTCGTTCCATAGAAAAAGAAGAAACAATTAATGATGGTTCAGCTACTTCCGACACAGAAGTTGCTGATGAGGAGGAGACAGAGTCTACCGGGGATGGCATTAATGGAATTGGGAGCATGGAGGGATATAAGGAGGAAGAGATCAAAATTGATAAGGCTATTTCTTTCATCCACAGTCTGGACTTGAGAAATTTCTTGGGCTCTTCAGACAAATCTGTCAAGAAATATTCTGATAGTGGGTCCAGGTTTGTCACAAATTGTCTTGAAGACATTAGACCATTTTCTTGTTGACTTGAAATAAGTTCTTTTATGAATTGCTTGAACTAAGTTTTTTTATGAATTGGGTACTAATTTGCAGTTGCTGCATAAGCTGGAGTCTTTATTTATTTATTTATTTTATGGTAATGGCCAAATAAAGGAGATAATTTTAAAGCAATAAAGGCCAGGGTAAGGGGCCGTGAGGGCTTTGAAAACCTTTTATGTGGCAGATATCCTCAGTGTCTCAACTCTTAAATTTTAAAATGATGCAACATGGCCTACAGGTAATTTGAGTGTAAAATGTTCAAATCTACATGAAAGATCCAAGAAATAACTTGTTAGCTTGAATAAGAACATTGATACTGCAGGTCAATAAAGAAGGGAAGGCCTGCAAGATATATGGCAACCTATAGAATGTGTGTGTGTGTGTGTGCATGCGAGCGCATGTGCATCAGCAGATTTATCAACATAAGGAGGAAGAAAATATTTCAAATTGATATATTATTTGTATAAGAGTTTTTGTCGTTCCAGGAAAGTGAATGAATCATTTTAAAGAGATTACAACAATAATTCTATGTGGAAAGTGATATTTACAATAAGTCTGATTTGATTTTTGTTTATTCATAGTATGTTTATTTTGTTGAAACTTTTTTGTGAGAATATATGAAGGCTTCCTAGATGTTAGATGGTTGTATGATGTATTGTTTTTTTATATTAAGGTAAACATATATGATATTTTAGTTGTTGTTCAGCTTCATCCCTTAGGTATATTGAACTTATAGTGCAAATTTGTTCACAGAGTTGCTGTTGCTACTCGTTTCCAGCGTGCTTTTATGCAACTTCTTCATAATGCTCAGTTTGAAGAATTATCAGCTAGGGATTTGATGTTGACATCTGCACTTAACACAGATTATCTCCTTACTTTGCCAATATATGTTGATTGGAAGAGAGCGTCTGAGTCCAAAGCAATAATATTCAGGTGATGTTATATTTTCTTGAATATGGTGCTTTTGTCTTCATTATACAAGAAATGTGAACAAGCCAAATCATGAAATATGGTAAAGCTGTTATTTTATGAATTATATACCATAAGAGTATATAGTTCATAATTGCAATCTAATAATTAAATCCAGGAAACACTAAGACATAATACATATTATAATGATTGCATTAAGTCCTGAGTTGATGACCAACATTTTAACTAGAACTATACTGAGAAATGCCCAGGGTACTTCCTTATGGTAAATACCTTGTGGTATCTGAGCTACCTAACAAATCCATTTTTAGCTGATGAAATTGGCTAGATTTGGGTACTATTGCTAGAATCCAATCACTTCACTTTTGTGCGCTGGACTTACCATTGCTAGAATTCTACAAAATCTAACATGTCATCAATTTTCCTTGCAGGCGGGGTTATGCAACTGAGAGGCAGAAGGGCCTCCTAATTGTTGAAAAACTGGATTACATACAATCCAAACTTCTGCGAGGAATTTTTTTCATTATATCAAAACCGTTAGGGAAACTTGGAACCTGGATAAATGAGGTAACTCTTTTTTTCTTTCTTTTTAACTTTAGTTTCCTCCATTATGAGGCAGTCTCATGGTTAAACTTTTTGATGGTTCTTGAATATGTAAATCTCATAGATAATACATTAATTTGGCATTTATCTTGCATGAAAAGATAAAATTAGAAACTGGCATTTATACACATTTACATGTACCAACATACTCATATGGATACATATGTGCAATTTGGTTGTTAACAAGGAATGAGCTTTTGAAATGCTGTCACTGTTTTCTGCTTCCCTGGTCCGTGAAACTTCCCAGTGCTACCTATTTCAATCTTTTTCTCCTTTTAACTCTTCTATTCACATATAGAACTTTTTCAGGGATGAATACTGACCTTTTTTATAACTTGGTTGAATGTTTATCAGTAGAATTTCCATAGATTTGGCAGGCACTTTTTATGTCTCTACTTGAAGCCATAGTACTTTGGTTACTTATCTTAGCTAATTATATTATATGGCTCTGCATGTTTATACTGTCTGTCATAATTTTCTATTGACCTATCCGTAGAATTTCCATAGATTGGGCAAAACTCTTTTAGGTCGCTGCATGAAACCATATTACTTTGGTTGCTTATGTAAGGTAATTATATGTCTTTGCATGATTACAGCACCTGTCATAATTTTATATTGACCTGACTTGGAAAACCGTATAATTCAAATGTTAATTGCATCTGATAAATGTGACTGCATAATGAACCGCATGGCTTGTTAGTAGTTTCAAACGAGTTTGGTATGATAAGCACTAAATGTCTGAAACTAATTCTGATGACTCAGAACGATCTTCCTAAGGTCTTTTACATTGAAAAGGAACTGTAGGTTCTTTCCAATTGATATTAATTTCTGCTTTGATGCAATTAAAATTTTTAGTTTCTTAAAAACATTCATTTTGTGTTCTTTTCAATCATTGTCCATATTAGTTTTGATGGATGTTATCTCTTCTGCTGTAGAACAGGCTTTGAGAACTGCTAGTCAGACAGAAGAAGTTCAAGAGTGGACAAAGAGAACAAAGCTTTGGCTTAAAGAGCTCTCGGTTTTTCAGCAGTTATTTCTCAATAATCAACATGCTTCTGATGATCTGCTAGGAGTGGATCAATTATCAGATACAGAACTTCCTATTTGGCTGGCAGCGCAGAGGGCGGTAAGTCGTTATGAAGGGATTTTGTCACCAGTTGGTCCTCGTGGAAGGCTCTTGAGGAAACTGCTTTCATGGAGTGGACTAATTCCACCCACACCTGAAACACCGCATGAGCTTGATAGTGACAGTAATGCTCCTGAACTTTACAAGAGGTTGGCACCAGTTAAATCCCTTTCTCCTCATAATGTGGCTGTAGTGGTCTATTTTTTATTTTATTTTTTATTATTTGAAATCATTTTGGCCTCTCATTTGCTGCTTTTCATCCTGTTAAGGAGAATAACCTATCCAAATATTGGGTTCCTTAAAATAAACAAAGAATTAACATAAGTGTTGCAGTTTAAAATTAGAGTCTTATGCCTTAATTATACTTGGTTTCTTTCACTAGATAAAGATATTTTCATGTAAATTGCTGCATTTACAGACCAAAAAAAAAAAAAAAAATGGAAGTTCTATTTCTGTTAGAGTGCCTATCTCTTAAGGAGGTTCCGTATTTAACTCCTTGCTCACGCTACCATTGGTGGGGTAGGGTCTAGGATTCTCTCAGAGTTCAGAGAATAAAATTATTTTGTAGTTTCTAGAATTTCATTTTTGGATTGATTTAAGAAAATTAAACTGTCAATACTTATTTTTGCTGAACTAATAGTACAGATATGAGTGCACTTCAAAAGTTGGCATTTCCATGCAAAGACAGAGAGCTAGAAAGTTAAGAATTTTGTTGGACCAAAAATTAGTTGGGATCTGAAGCTCTTTTGTAATTGCATATTCTTGCCATGTTAGCATTTTGTTTTCTGAAGTTTCTTTTTAATCAGATGCTATTTAAATGAAAAGCAACCTTTGAAAGACCAAGTAACAAAAGAATTGTTCACCCAGGCCTATTTTCTTATCAAGGATATCACTTAATGATATATGGAGACCTGCTACAAGGAAATACTGTGGAAATGATCTTTGGAAGATTTTTAAAACTTCTATTTCTATTCTTCTCTCTCAGTCAATTCTCCAGGTATTCCCCATATCTCTCCTGTTCTAGGTCTATCGAAAATGTTGTCTCTAATGTTGTTTGTCATGGATAATCCACTTAAGAGATCAAGACTATACCTTTTGCCCATTTTTGGTAATCAATCTTCTGTATATACTAAAATAAAAATGAAAAGAAAGACAGAATGCTTCAAAATATTAAAATGTCTTTGAGAGAGAAATAAGGATTCAGAATAAAGGACAATGGATGGGATGGTGATTGTTCTAAAAAGAATGAAAATTATAAGGTGGAATTTGTAAGATAAAGAAAAAGAGGAAAACAGTTTTAAGCACAAGACAAGACCCATTCACATAAGAAAAATAGTGGTAAATACAAAATTTAGAAAGCATTGTTATTGATATTGGGTAACTTTAAGTAGTTCCAAAAATAAAGTATGCTTCTTCTTATTTTATTTATTATATTGGGTCCGTTTGGATAGAACTTATTTTGCTGAAACTGAAAACTGAAAACACTATTGCAAAATAATTTTTAAATGTGTAAATAATGCCGTGGAACCCATTTTTAATGAAAAATTTGTTGAAAAGTGAAGTTTGTGGGTCCTGTGAACAGTTCACGGGACCCACTGATGTGCTGAAAAGTAAAAAATTTTGGCTACTGTTCATGCACAGTGCATAAATAGTAGCCGTTTCAGCTAAATTTTGTCTTTGAAACGCATGGGGGAAAAAAAAAAAAAAAAAGGAGCAAAACGCAAACGCCATATAAGTCCTATCCAAACAAATACATTATATAACAAATAAATTATTTCAGAGTTGCGTGAGCTAAGTAATCACAGATGAACGGTAGAGTTCTAAAGAAATCACTTTATTCTTCTCATTGAAGAGTGATCCAATCCAAGTATTATAGTGCTGCTTAGGGTTTCCATTGTCACTATACTCATAACTATATCTGCCTTTTTTTAATTATGAACTTATATGTCTCCATCTTTTTATTTCTATCACTTAGACTTTACACTTACTATCTATCATTTATACAGATACAGTTAAAATTTGCAGGTTAGTCCTTATTCCTAATTTTAGGGACAGCAATGATTGACGTCTCACCACAATTTTTCCTTCTCATGTCATTTTAGTCCAATATTAACATTTTCTTTGCCATGTATGTACTTTTACTCAAATTATGATCCCCTCTTCCAGGGATTGCAATATGAATTAGCAATTTATGTGCTAATAGCTGGTGCCTTTTCTAGGAGCCAGCATTCCAAGAATTGATTTTACTTTATACTGAGGAAGATGGCAATAATGATGCTGAAAATAAAGCTGAGGTTCCACCATTGCAGTTAAAGATCTTTGAAAGGATTCCTATTCCGGATTTACCAGTAAATACTTCTGAGACTGCAATGTCTATCAAATTTCCAATATTTTAGGCTCGTCTCATGTGATTTCGTGTGCTTTTTTACCATTTTTCATATTTATTTCTTTTGTAATTTCAAAATGATTGCCTGTGAATTTTCACATTGTTGTCAAATTTGTTTGTAGGTCATCTTCCCCCACAAAAAGCTATCTTTCCGTATCATAGACACGGTATGAATGGATGGATGAGTCTTCATTATGTGTTTAGAAGTTTTTATAATTAAATACCACGAAAAATATGTGTAAAAAAATTTTGAAGCTGCATGCAGTGCTTGTTACATTTTCGTTTGCATCCTTGACATGATGATAGCTATCTATTGGAAGGCCATATATATCAATTAAGTAACTAGTATCATCAAAATTTGCTAGAATGGGTTTTGTTTTAATCTATGTTTATATGTATAAATTATTATCAATATAGAATAAACTGTTAAGCAATGAGTGCTCTGCTGAGCGCTGAGAAGCCTGAACGGCCTGAAAACAAATGGAAAATAAGGCTGACAAAACTATGTAAAATTTGATGGTAAGAACTACTACATCTACGCCACCCTACTCCTTCACTACCTTAGCCAAGAACTATGGCTAAGATTTGCTGTAAGATACATCTGAGTTGATCATATTCATTGAAGTGTTTTTATATTTCAAAAAAGGTGTTCAACATACTATATGGGATATAATAATAGTGGGTAGTGGGTGTTGGACCAAAGAATCTACCTGGTTAATACATACCCGGTTAAGCCATGCACATCAATTAGTCATACCTGTAATGCAAATTTTGATAATGTTTTTATAAAATAGTAATGAGATAATTCTATTGAACAAAAGTATGTTTCCAATCTCTAGCCTCATGTCCAGGAATTGTGAACTTGTAGGTACGCTTGGATGCTGCCACAATTGTGGGACTTTTGGCATTCTTCATAAACTACAAATTTGAAAACATCTCATCTTCTCCGTATGTATTTCTTAGATATTGTGAAATTGCTCTTGGAATTTTACTAACATGGCAGCAAATAGTATATTGCAGATAGAAAGTCTAATTGATTCCTATATTAACTTCTCATGGAATACTTATCAATTCTTAAGGTATCAATTGTCATAAGAGGCTAACAAGCTTAGGCATAAGGATTACTTGCTAGACACTGCTTTTAACATTTGTCTCTCACCAATGGTCATTTTCTTTAACAATTGATTCTATATATATATATATATATATATATATTAATTACTTTAAAACATTAAAAGTGATCATGTTGATCACATATATCATGCTGTGATCATTCACCTCTAACATGTGCTTTGAATTGAACTTATTGCAGTTATCTGATCTTTTCTTTATTGTTATTTACAAATGCACTTGGTTTCCTTTGCTTTTTCTAATCATTACTTCTAAGGGATTTAGAAGACAATATTGTTTTCCCAGAGTACTGAAACATTATATTCGAGAGATTTTATTAAACATACAGAATTGGTTAAAGTCTACACACAATGCTTATCTCATAACTGGACCTCGTCTATAGTGACCCTGGCAAAAGTGCAAGGAGGATTATTAGCAAAAGAACACTGGGATATATTTAATTTTTTTTTCCCAACAATATTTTCTGTAGAGCAGGGTTCCTAAATAATGATATTGTTTCCATTCTCCCATGTTATATCCTTTTTTATTGACTAGTTTGGTTCTTTAATGAAGTGAAAATCTATTGATGAAAATTTGTACCATTGTCATTCCGTTGATTCCTTTTAGTTTATATGTAATAATTTCTTCTGTTTTCAATTTTCTTTGAGAAATTTCTGGTATAATTTTGTTTTTACATTTTATGTCAGATCAGCAGTAATTCTTGATGTGGTTGCTATAAGTGCTCTTATAATTTATGTGACTCGCGTAGCTCTGGGTTACAAGCAGACATGGGATAGGTATCAAGTGAGTCAATTCAATAAATCATATGCTGTCTTGAAGATGATTATGATCTAAATCTTTTCAATTTAAGTTATATAAATAATGTTCTAAAAGAAGCCTTTGTTGCAGTTATTGGTCAACAAGACCCTTTATGAGAAAACCTTAGCAAGTGGCTTTGGCTCAGTGCACTTTCTTCTAGATGCTTCTGAACAGCAGCAAGTAAGAAGTATTTTAGTTTTATTAATTTATTTTTGAAACTTTTACAGCATTTATTTGCTAAAAATTTTTTGTGGCTAGAGTATGTTATAACATTGCAAGGTTCTAAATCAGTTGTCTTTTGGCACTGATGTTTATCATATCATCTCAGATTGCAATTATTTGATTACCATCTATTACAACACTGTCATTTTCTAAAGCCTTACTAGGCCACCTGCTATTTTCTCAGGCCTTCATTTCAGCATCTAGCTGAGTTAAAGTTTGCCAGTGGTGACTGATACCAACTAAATACTTAGTCCTATTAAGCCATGTAAAGGGATATTCCTTCCTTTATACTGCAATGCAGAATGGTTGATTTTATAAAATGTTAAACATATGACTGGCTTTATATGGTCTAGTTGAGAAGACTAGTAAAGTAACTCATAATTGTAATCGTGATGAGTAACATTTAGTTATTTAATTTTAAAGAACCATTAGTGTCTAACAGGGTACCAAACACAAGCAAAGTACCTGCCTTAGTATGACTAATGTGAAAAATATTTTGATGAAGATAGGACAAATATTGATGTAGGACAAAACTAGAGGGTCAATTTTTTATACTTTTTAATTTAATTTCCAGATTTTTAGGTTTTTGGAATATTTTCTTGTTCTTTGGTATTATAGGGCTTTTTTTAGTTAAAATGGTATCCTTTGTTTAGGAATGTCTAAATTTCTGGTTAAGTTCTATGGTCCCTATGAAAAGGCTTTTTCAATGTAGAAGTTCTTTTGAGATTACTTAAAATTTTTTAGTATATTCTTTCCTTTTGGACTTCAGAAACTCTCTCTAAATTTAAGTTTTTGCACCTTGTTAGAATGAGATTAAGCCTTTTAACATTTTCCATTCTACACTCTACATGAACAAAGTTTATCTCCTCTGTGCTTCTAGTTTACCTATTGATGATTATGCCAACATTTAAGAATAACTATTCTTTTCCCCTTGCATTATATGCAGTACAAGGAAGCCATTTTGGCCTATGCAATCCTGCTCAAAGCAGAGAATGGCCAGGTTTGCCTTCCCTATCTCAATTTAATGTTTCTACTATATCCTATATGATCAGGAAGCTTTATCGGAGTTTGTAAACCTACTTTTTTTTGTGCATAGTAAAGTAAAATCATCTTTGACCATATGCTTCATTAATGGCATACACCACTCTTGTAGCTGCTACTTGCACACATTTCATTGTTTATGCAGGGTAATTGGTTGTTTCATATTTCAATTATTTCATGACAATGCAGAATAGATTTATTTAAAAATTTTAGTTTGATCATAGATGAAAGAGAAAACATATTGGAAACGGTGAATAATTTAGTTGCTCAACAATTTATATATGTTTCAAGTTACTATTGGAGATCAAAGTGTTCAAATGACATATGTAATGAATAATCTATTTAAAGTGGAAATATATCATGTAAAACTAGTAAACTAAAACTAAACAGTTTACATTTACTAAAATTGTAAAGAGTGCTAGTCCTAATGACTTCTCAAGAAAAAAGCTCCTAGTTGAATGATTCCTAAAAAAGTGTCACAAATTACCTATGAATGATGTTAGAGATATTACAAATTTTACTTTATACGTAACCTTACAAGCAAAGAAGTTATTTAGACATTTAATTATTGTTTAATTGAAGTGACAGCAATCATATTCATTATCACATCATTCCTCTTTTTTTTTTTTTGGCAGCAAATCAATAGTAACATTAGCATTTTCCATTACCTATTCTATATGCATAAATATCAAGGATAATTATGGGAGAAGGCATATTAGGCAGGAATTAAAATAGTTTTTTTTCTTGTTTGATCAGAAAAATAAGATTAAAAAAAAAAAATCAATTAAGTAATGCAAAAAACTTTTTTTACAGATTGAGGTCTTTGTACTGGTACTGGAAACCTAGAAGCAAGCTTTCCATTTAAATCCTACATGGTTATGGCCAACATGTTCGTAAATTTTTTTCAGTTTGTAATTAAAGCTAGTAGTCTGAACTATAAGACTTTTAAATGATACTAACTCATACAAAAAAGTTGTTGACTCCAAGCCCATATTTTTATTAAAAACCATCATTCTGATTTCTGACATTTTTAGGTTATTTGGTTTAACAAAAATGTATGCCTCTTCTGAAGTCCATAGGGTGAATTTACTGCCAGTGTTTTACAGCTTTGTTTCGGTCACGTAGATCACCCAGAAAATGTGCTAAATGCAGGTCACTTGTCGCCGAAGAGTTGGGGACAAATGTGAGAGATTCATGTATGATGCATTTAAAATAAAGGTAACAAAATGAGTTCATAATGGCCATCCAGCAATGCTGACTATATGTATTCTTTGATCCATAAATCTGACAAGTAACTAAAACCAAGAAAGATTATATGCATTTTGTGATAATTGAGTTTTGCAGGTTGAAATGCCAATTGACAAGGCAATTAATACATTGTTGAGGCTGGGCTTAGTAACTGAAACTCCTATTGATGGAAGCAACAGACTGCAGGCTGTTCCATGTCCAAAGGCATATGAGGCGCTCAAAGAACTTTGGAATAGTTTAATCAAATAAGTTTGATTCTTCATATGTAGGATCCATTTTTACCGTAGCTGTCAAATATCAAATTTTGGTGAAATATAATAGAATATGGTGTTATACTTCTCTTTCTTCTATTTTTTGGGAGGTGGCGGAAGGGTGTTAAAAGTCACGTAAATTTTGAAGTTCTTTCTATAGGGGTATCAGGAGTAAATTGCTTCCGAAAGAACTACATCAATAGTAGAAAGTTTTTGATGGTTACATCTTTACTATATAATTTGTGCATTATAATGAAAACCCAATGTTGGGTTAGGTTTTGACCTATTATGCAGCCACTGGTATTAAATCAGTGTTGGAGTTGAATCTCCATGTTCATTGGAGTTGAGTTGAAGGGATTAACACGTGTGTGAGTGGAAGTTCCATGAGGAGAAAAAGTAAATAAGTTGAGAAATTAATACAATAAAGTTGAATCCAGACCCATAAACTTAATTTTTCGAGGACTACTTTCTAAATTCTCAATCCCAATAAGAGTTTTCTACATTCTTCAAATTTTACACTTAAAAACTATCTCTAAAAAAAAATGTTGAAATTAAGATTTAATAAGTGTGAATGCATTATTATGTTAATGATCTTAAATTTTCAAAATGGATAAATCTTAGTTGGGAGTATATTATAATGATTATGATATGTAAGGCAACCATTCAGATCTTCTTTTCTTTTAGTCAAGTGTGAGGGAAAGTGGAAGAATCAATTAATATCTTAAAGCTAAAAAGTAGCATTTATTGTTACAATACAGTTATATATTGCGCCACTTCAGTGTAGCATTTCAGTCTATTCCAATCTATTTCGATCCAATTCAGTCCATTTTGATCCAAACAGGCCATTTTGGTCCATATCGGTTCATACCAGGACATTTAGAACAAATCGTTTCATATCAGTTCATATCAGGACATTCGGTAAATCATTTCATAACATTTAGAACAAATATCATATCACAAACCTATAGAAATTACATTACACCCGATTCAAACGAGAAATTTCATTAATATATTGAATCCAGAAAGAGTAAGTTTTTAGAAAGATAGAAATGTTAGGAATTATTACCAAATTCAAAACTGAAGTTAATTCTTGGATTCTTCACATATGTTGAGCTACATTCCGTTCATAGCATTGCAGTAAACAACCCATTAAACCAACGAGTTCAGGTTCTTTTACTATCTTGGAGCAATAATTAAAGCAATCTACAGCCATAAAATATGTTGGATCAAACACATTAAAATGGTTTACTGAAACAGTTTTGAAAAGCATCTGAAATACATAATGCAAACTTTTTTTGAAAATCATCCCAAGGGTCCGTTCCTGGTATTTGCAAACAAATATGAGTTTTTCCAGTCACACACTGAAAAAATAGTCCTTGCTTGATGATTTTGTTACCGAGTTTAGAGGGATTATGAAGCATGCTTAGAAGTGAAGAGGTAAGAGAAAGGTCATTAGCTTCATCTACAATGAAAAGAAGGATAACCAATTCTATTATCGTAACCTTGATGAGTTTTCTCATCCATTTACAAGCCATTTATTTTTCCCACACTTAAGAAATTTTCTTATTTTGAAACTAAATATAAACTATGCTATACATAAGGTATAAACCCTTATATGCCTCATGTGCACTTGAATGGTTAGAAACTTTTAAATAAAGATTAGTTAATCAATTAATGGTTTACCAGGTATTGTAATAATATTTATGTAAATATGTGAATTTTCAGAAAATTCAAGAAAACTTGCAAGAGTGCTATTTGGTTCAAAGGAACATGTTGCAACCTCAAATCTCAATAAATAAAACTTAATTGTAGTTAAAGGCTCTAGCTGCATGTGAATCCCCATCTGAAATAGAAAAATACATATAGTTTTGGACCTTTGGTAGTACCAAAGGGTTTTACTTCAGTTATTACTCCAAAATAGTTGCAGGATCTTCTCAAACGCTATCAATTATCATCATTGTAGACTCAGCACATGATTTATCTGCAATATAGCAATTCAGACCCTATCCCCAAAAACACCTAATGATGCAGCCATGCCAATGTTTTAAGATATAAAGAACAGCATTCATTATAGTCACAATTCTCTATTGCAAACCTCAGTCCATAACAACACTATACTTGACTATTCTCAAAGATTAATGTTAGGAACACAAATTTTTTCACAACTATTGACATGGTCTATTATAATTGAAGCAACATCACTTTTCACTTGGTTCCACCAATGACACTGTTTTTATTATATTCACAACAAGTCATGTCAACAGTAAGTTGTTTATGAGTACATCCTAATGAGAGCAACAATGGATGATCTACCATTATTACAGCTTTTGGTTAAAATCCATTGATATCTATGACATTAATCACTGACTAATGCTTTCTCTCTTTCTATATATATATATATATATATATATATATCTCAAACCATCAAAGCATCTCCCATATCTTAGCTGAAGACTCACATACACATAATTAGTAAAGCATAATCAAGATTTCTGAACACTTGGTCATATCTGGTATATCTCATGTCAATCATCAAGCTCAGGGAAAGACTAACTATGATTTGAACTGAATTTGAAGAAAAATATGATTTTCACTTTGACCATGACAGTTTATATCAGTTAGTAATTTGTTTTCTGTGTAAACCCTCATAAGCTACTGTTAGTTTCAAGTTTCAACGCCATCCAATAACATAGTCTTAATTAAGGAATAACAAGTAAACCCAGAGACAAGGTCTCCATATTTCTTTTGTTTTTCTTGCATGCTGGAAGTGGCCAGGGTATAAAAGTATGTGGCCAGTTGTAAAAACCACCAGTCTTAGAAAAATGTATAACAAGTCGGAATCAATAAAAACCTCATCATTGTAGTCCTTATGTTGCTATTTCCTCCAAAACCAATGCTTTTGAGTAGAAATGCTGACCAGCAGTAGATGATAAGTTGAATAACTTAGCCCTTATCATTCAAGAGGTTGAGCTCTAGTAAACACGAATACTCCTCCACCACCAACGGCACGACCCAAAAGCATATTATCATCCAAATAAGAAAGGTAATATAGTCCTCCCACTGATTGTCTAAAATGCAAACACAATTAGCACTCACACTTATTTGTAGGCAGCATCGTAAGTTCATAACTGTTATCATAAATATGATAAACATCACATACCTTCCTGGGTTACCTACAGGGATCTGAGCTCTGAAAGTGCGGATAAACTGCAAGATCTGCACTCAACCATGAATATACTCTCAAAAGGAAATATAACAATCTAACTGTTGTCTCAGTAGCAAACAAGCTTAGATAATGACTTATATCTGCAGTCATCAATAAAAGCCAGGAGCATGGCTAAGCTATAGCACATACCACACTCTCTTAATAGTAATGTTAAACTGTTGAGCTAGCCCATTATTGGCCAAGGTTCACAGATAATAGAGCTGTATAAATGGTGACTTAACAGGAATGGGACCTATTTAGACGCATGAGGTTGCATACAAAGTTGGCAATCAAGGATTGCATTCTGAAACTACTTATGTAGTCAAGTTACCTGTAGGCTTAAAAATGATCGTGGCAGTATTGCTGGAGCTATTAGAGCTTGCAGCTCTTCACTGACATTTATATTTTGAATAGTTATCTGCCAAAAACAAAATTGCAGAATTTAGCTACATTTACAAAAATTATACTTCATATAGTCTCTCATGGCAAGTAAAGAAATACCAAAATATCACAATAAGCACTCACCAAAAGAAAGAAGTTTTCTGCCTTTTTCTTGCTATACTAAACAAATAGATACTATCTTTTTGTCAATCTTAGGTGATGCTGGAGTGATCTTAAGATCTCCATCATCTTCTTGAATAACTAGACATTTAATATTGACCCATTACAAACACATGAAGCTCAAATATATTGTTCCCAGCCTATAATCTATACTGAGATCTGGAAATGAAGAGTGGTTGCTGATAACAAGTCTGTCTCCAAATCAATCCAAACGCTAAGAAATGTAATATTTTTAGCAAATTTTAAGGCTACAGCAAGATGGTATTATGGATCTAAACACAACAAATTTTGCCTTATCTGCAACCTCACAACCAAAAATTGATCTGTTTTGTTGGGAGTTAGAGCATAAATAGGCAAGTTCATCCATCATGCAAAATGATTACCTGTGTGATGTTTATTCCTACAGATGTGTTGGCTCAAATGAATGATGCTCTAAAAGAAATGAAAGATAATCTGAAGAGGACTGACAGAGATGAGAATCACTTCCAGCTATGATGGAGCTACAAATTGATTAAAATTTGCAAAAATGAGAACAAGAATGGAACAAACCAATAGTCAATTTTTTCCCCTATCTTGTTTGGTATGGCAACCAATTGAAATAGCTGATGTATCCTCTTCTAGGCAATATAAGGTGGACTGTAGTTTTTATTTTCATTCACCCTAATAAATTTTCAATATTATCCTATTTTCTCCCCTCATTTGCATATATCTAATTAGGTGAATTTACATATACTAAATGAATAAATTAATCAAATTGAAAACTAAAATAGGATGATACTAAACAAAAGGAAAAATGCATAGAATATGACACATTTAATCTATCAAGTTCTGTTGACAATACTTCCAAAACAGTCAAACAAAATTGCAGGGAAATGGGAACAGTTGCAGCTGATACAGCTCAACAATTTTGGATGTCATATTTCATATAGGGCAGGAAAACACCTCTTCAAACTGAAGGTAGATATTACGCGCAGAAACTATGTCAAATTTTGCAGATACAAGCAGAGTGGCACCTTCTTGTTCCTACACAGAAAATAACCATGATGTCACTACAAAGAAACTGAAGGATTTGTGTTTCATGAAATATGAACGTTCTCACATTCCCACAATTCCATAAACAATATAAAGAATCTGGATAATCTTCAATAGTCCCCAAAAGTTGGCATGCACATGAAGCATCTCCAATTAATCCTGTTTCTTAAATTAACTAAATACTCACCACTAGAAACAAGAAGTTACCCATAATCAATTTAAGTCGACCATCACAATAAAATGTTGGAATTTAGTAAGCACATTAAAATTAGCTAATAGGAATTTAGAAGATAGGTATAAGAGAAGCAAGGAAATACTCTTACTTCCATAAACTCAAGATTGACAAGATAGCCCATGACCAAACGACATCAACAAGAATATGGAGAATTCTTAATGCTCTAATCCTTTGTACATTAAAATGTTTTTCTTTTCTTTTTTCCTCTTCTTACTTTCATGTCTTGGTTTGCTGCCCAATTGCTGTGTAATTTCTTCAAGGCATGGGAGATGAAATGTTTGAGTAAGAGGAAAGGAGGCCCTTTTAACCTTTGGTATCTTTTTTTTTTTTTTTTGATAAGTAATAAGTTATATTGATATCAAAAAGGAACACCCTAGTACACAGGGAGTGAAGAAGGGTCAAGAAATCAAATACAAAAATTGCAAGAGTTTAGGAAATCAATAAAAGAAGGGAATGATTGTTTTTGTTTTTGCAAAGCAAACAACCAATCCATTAAAGTTCTAAAAAAGAGTACCTTGAGGTCCGGAATAGATCTCTTAATATCTTCAAAAAATCTACTATTTCTCTCCATCCAAAGACACCACATTAAGCAATGAGGAATGATGGACCAAATATAACCATTTCAATGACGACCAAAGTTGCCTTGCCAACACCCTAACAGCCCCAAAACAATGTGCGGCATAACCCAAGTTACTCCAAATAGACCCAAAACCAAAGACCATAGATCCATAGCAAAAGGACAATGAAGGAATAGATGGTCAACTGATTCACCATTTCTCTTGCACATGTAGCACCAATCCAAAATCCAAACCTTCTTTTTTCGTAAATTATCAATCATCAAGCATTTCCCTAAGGCAGCAGTCCAAACAAAGAAAGCTACTCTAGAGGGAATCTTCTGCTTCCAAATACTTTTCCAAGGAAAACCATAGAAAGTGTTGCCAACTAAAATTCTATAATAATCACTAACCATGAAACCCTTATCTTTGCTAGGTATCCAACACATTTTATCTTCACCTAGCCCCCTTATAGGAGAACCATATATGGTTTCCATGAAGTCTAACATAACCATCTAGATCCCGAGCATGCACACCCCTAAAGAATCTCACATCCCAAAAGAGGACACCATTGGAGGACTTTATAAGCTCAGCCACACTAGCATCCTTATTCCTGAAAAATCTAAACAAGTCAAGATATCTAACAACAAGAGATGTCTCTCCACACTACCGGTCTTGCCAAAACTTCACTCTAGACCCATCACCAATACCATACAGAATATGGCGTGAGAAAGAAGGCCATTCCTGACTGATATTTTTCCATAATCCAACACCATAAGGGCCATTCACAGATCTGGTACACCAGCCCCCCCCCCCCCACACACATCCATATTTCATCTCTATCACTTGTCTCCAAAGGGCGTCTTTCTCAATCCCAAATCTCCATAGCCACTTCCCAAGTAAAGCTTCATTGAAAAGACTTATCTTCCTTATCCCTAAGCCACTCGAAGAAATAGGAGCACAAACAGTAGCCCATTTAACCAAATGAATTTTAGGATCATCTCCAAAACTACCCCATAAGAACTTTAAAAGGAACCTGTGTTGTGAAGAAGAAGGTGGGGGGGACATATTCTTCTTAAATCATTTTCTTTAGGCTGCCATTTTAGGGAGAGTGTGATTTTTGAATATTTATTTTAATTTTATTTTAATAGTGAATAACCTCCTCTAATGGCTGCTCTTTTTTTTCTCTATATATATTCTTTTCATTATGTTTATATACTAAATGAGTTGCACTTTTACTCACCTGTTGTTACATCTTAGTCAATATCAATATAAAAGATTGAGAGAAGCATTCCCATTTACTCAAACAACTAGCTGAAGGCCTTTTTATCATACGCACTAGCTGAAGCATCCCCATATGTGAAATCTCATGTACATTGCTGAAAATGGCAAATGACTAGCAGAAATTACAGTTGCCATACAATATTCAGTACTGATCTAGCATACTGAGAACCTATAATTGAACATAAACAACTGAAATAATAATATTGTGTGACTCAGAACAAAACAGAACATAGAGAATAATGAGAAAGTGAATTAGAATTATACAGAAAATCCAGACTCAATGCAGTGCACACTTTCAAGATCTATGTTTTCAACTTAAGTAGAATAGCTTCCAAATAAGGTAGTGGGAAGAAAGGAAGGCAGATGTTTACCTCTAACAAGGTTGGAATACTCCATTGAACAACATTACGGATGACACCCCCATTTGATTGATCTCGGCACTCAAATTTTTGAAAAATTTGCCCAACCTAGCTCCACATTCATGTAGAAACCAATTGCAGAGAACAATGTTTTAGGGGGGAAACACAGAGATAAAGGAAATAACAAATCTAGTGATGGACATTTCACATACACCTAGACATAGAATAAGCCAGTGTACATAAATTTTAGAAATGAGATGCTAAAAAAAAAGGGCCATCTTCAGGCAGATAATGACCCATAAAAACTGTCCTCAGGCAAGTTATTTTCAACATTCAAGCCTCTTCATGTATAATGATTTCTGGAAATAAACATTTCATAACTAAAAGAGGGGATGCATAACTAAGAGCAATACAGAATTCAGAAATATAGCTGAAGGAATTGCTTATAAGTTATATCAAAAGAAGAAAAACCTGAAAGAAAGGAAGTCTAGCAGCAGCTTCGAAAAGAATGAGAACATCAGGGGCAGAAGTATACTGCAGGCGCCATGTCCCATCCAACTTTACGAGATCAATTGGCAAACCCATGTTATAACCCTCCACACTCACCTGCCAATTATAAACATTTCATTAGTTGTATTTGAACAAATTCACTTTCACATAACTCTTCCTCCTTTTAATCAAGTGAACATCCCATGTAGAATATAGAATCAATAAGCACAAGCATGAAGCAAACAAATATACTGGAGTAAAATCATACAAGAGCCTCCTCAATGGAAGAGCGTTGGTCAGCAGTTGCAACAAGTCCTCGTTTTGTCTCTAGGATAGCTCTCAATAAATCATGCTTTTTGTTCTCTACCACAAATTCAGATGCCTAAAAGACCAAACAAAGTCAATAATTATGCAAAACAATAACTAAATATGAAAAAAATACATGGGAAAATATAATTTTCCACTCTAAATTTCAACCCATTTACAGTGTCTCTCAAACTATAAATTTGCTCAATTCACACCCCAATTTGACATAACTGTATCAATGTGACCCATTCTATCTAAATTGGGCATTAAATTGAGACGGAAATGGACATGTAAGCCACTGCACCACCCCACATTCTCATTCATGCGTAATGCCTAAACGACCCTCACAGGTTGCAATGTGAAACTACCATTTCAATCTCATTTAACACAGATTTACATGGTATAGGGCACATTGATACAATTCTGTTAAATTGGGGTGTCAATTGAGCAAATTGATAGTTTGGGGGACATTGAAAATGAAGGAAAAGCTTAGGATGGAAAAGTGTAATTTTTTACAGAAATAAATAAACAATTGAAAGATGAGTTCCAAAGGATTAAGAAGAAAAACCTGACTGGTTTGGGTAGCTGCAGTTGCTAAACATGGAGAAGTTCTCTGAGAGTACAGATTTCTATGAAGGGCAGAGCTAAAAGGCTTAAACTCATAGATGGCTCTGTTTCCTTTTGGCGGATACAATGGAGGCACAAAAGCCAAATCCATATCTTAAAAAAATACAAATACAAATACAAATACAAAAATAAATTCAGAACAAACTCAATTGAATGCAAATAAGCTCATTGACTTCCCAATTAGATAGGCTCTGAGCCCAGTGTGGGATTCAAACTATTATACTCACAAAAACCATAATACTAACATTCAGACAGTGAGCCAACTGAATTGCATGCACTGATTCATGAAATCCCAGTGTGATTGGATCAAAACCCAGTTTAGCATTCAAACTAACAAGTCCAATGGGACTCACATCACGTGTAACTTGCTAGAAGCTCACAAACAAATAAAAGGGTGTCAAAATTTCAATGAATAATTTGCTAATCTGCAAGCAAAATTTTTTTTTTTTTTTTTTGAAATTTGACTAAATAAATTAAAATTTTTGATTAGTAAACATAATTATCAAAAAAAAAAGAACGAGAACATACCTGACAAGAGAGTCGAAAATATTGGTGTCAGGTCAGCACTGTTATATACAGTTAAGGGTAGTTTAGTTCAGTTAAGTAAAGTCTTATCTCATCTGGAATTTCACATGTACAAATACAATAGAACTGGTGGTTGTTCTGAGGTTGGAGGGGGCGGGACCCACTATTATTATTATTTTTAAAGCGGGTATGTAAAGCCAAGTGGAGCAAGTCGGGTCGGGTCAATAATCCACCGTCAATAATAGCTATTTCTACATATATTGATTTGAATTTTGAACCTACTCCACAAAGCAAGTCTTAAATATTGGACCAGACACAAAGAACTGGAAAAAAGAGTGTGATTTCTGGGTTTTATGTAACTAATCAATTCTTTGAATTTTTTTTAATAACTGGATAATTAAAGGAATTGGGATTTGAACATTAAATATTTCATTAATAATACTAAAAAGCGTTGGTTATTTTTTTTTTTTTAATGCGTGTCATCCTTGCCAAGAGCAATGTTCATTTTATTTGTATCCTTCCAATTTTTTAAAACACCAAAAGGATGAGTTATAAAGTTCTTAACTTAATATTTGTTTTTAATTATTTCGTAAGGGAGTCTGACATTAAGCCACTACCCTGTAATTTTTTAGGGAACTTTGGGCATTTTTTCAATGATTGTCGGCGAAGTTTGCAATTTAGAGATAGAGCCATACATGTTGGATTGAGGCCAACGAGACTAGGTTTTACCTGGATTGGAGCCTTTGGGCCTACTAGTTTTGAGCTGTGCAATTTCACTTCAACTTTCTTTTCTTTTTTATGAGAAGAAAGTTCATAACTATTTTCAACAAAGAAAAGTGTATTTCAACTTTTCGGTTACTTGTTTAGCATAAATAGGAATCTATATTCATTTACATCTTTATATCTAAAAGATGAAACGTAATATTTATTATTGTTATACTCCTGTTGAGTCACATTAGTAGCCACATCATTCACCTATTTCCAATATTCTCTCTCTTTTTCTTTTTCTTTTTTTAACTTTTTTTTTCTTATTAATTTCCCAACTTAATGTTATACTTTCACCAACTTTTCCTCTCCCTTTTATCTTTTCATTTCCCCACTACTATCTATCTTAAAATCACTTTTCCTCAATCCCTTTATCTTCATTTGTTTTTGGTTTTTCACTTACTATAAATTTACAAATTACAAATCTCAATTTCATTCTAGACATAGTTTTCCCACACACCTAAGGTTATTTCTCTCTCTCATTTTTTTTTGGTGGATTTTTTTATTATTTTCTTGGATCTCTACTTTAAGTTGATAAGTTTTTGAATTATTTGAAACTCTACTTTGGGTTGATGTGATTAAGTTATGTTTTAAAGTAGTTATCTTTTTTCTTCTCTTTGACTTCATAGATATTATCCTATTGCATTATATATAAAGATAGTATATAAGAATATAATGATATTTTATTACATAACATCACATGACTTAAATAATTTGCTGTTTGTTATAGTATTTTTTTTTTATTTTTAAGTTTTTCATCTCATATTATTTTCTATAAATTTCTAATTATTCTCTCTCTCTCTCTCTCTCTCTCTCTCTCTCTCTTCAATTTTTTTTTTTAATTCTTTCTTAGAACTCTTCTTTAAATGATGAATCATTGTGATTTTTAAAACTTTATTTTGGGTTCATACGTATTGGTGTTGAATTTTTTTGTTTCCCATTACAAGTAGCATATTTTTCTCTCTTACAGTTTTGGTTTGATTTTTTTTTTTTTTTAAGTTAATACTTGATTATTTTGGAAGTAAGAATTTGAATTTATATCAAAACACAATCTTGGCTATGCTAATAACAAAACGGCATTTGGTCCACTTCATCAATTCGGTCTACTTTAGTCCACTTTAGTTAATTTTGGTCCAATACGGTCTACTTGAGTCCACTTCAATTGAAATAGGTCCATTCAGTCTACTTCGGTCAACTCAGTCCAATTCGGTCTATTCGGTCCAATTCAGTCGATTCAATCCCATTCAATCTACTTTGGTCAATTTTGTTATGTTCAATCCATTCGGTCCATACATTCCATTCAATTCACTTAGATCTATTTGGTCCATACAGTCAACCTAGGTCTATTCAGTCCAATTTGGAAAATTTGGTCCAGTTAGGTCTATTCCATCCAATTTGGTCCATACGGTCCACTTGGCCAATTTCATTCAATTAGGTCTATTCAGTCCAGCTCGGTCCTTTCGGTCTACTTTGGTTAATTCGGTCCAATACGGTCCATTCTATCCACTTCAATCTATTCGGTCCATACAATCCACCTAGGTCTATTCGGTCCAATTTGGCCAATTCGGTCCAATTAGGTCTATTCTGTCCAATTTAGTCCATATGGTCCACTTAGGTGTATTCGGTCTAATTTAGTCCATATAGTCCACTTTAGTCTATTCAGTCCACTCGGTCCACCTAGGTCTATTCAGTACAATTTGGCCAATTCAGTCTAGTTAGGTCTATTCGGTCCAATATAGTCCATACGGTCCACTTGCCCAATTCAGTCCAGTTAGGTCTATTCCGTCTAGTTCGGTCCATATAGTCCAATTCAATTCATTCGGTCTACTTTGGTCAATTCAATCCTGTTCAATCCACTTCAATCTATTCAATCTAGTTAGGTCTATTTGATCCAATTTAAATAGTTATATATATCATTCCTAGCGCACGTGCACACACACACACAAAACCAAATTTAATAATTTATATATTGTGCACCATAAATGACTTGTCAACATGAAAATACCAAGTATGCAAACTATCGTGTTGGCTGATAAATGATCAAAATAAAATGTTTCCAGTGGGCACAAAAATCAAGTTTCAATTATTACAAAACTAGATTATGTGTAGGGACGGAACTACCTTAGGGTTAAGGGGGGCCATGCCCCCCCCCCCCCCCCCCCCCAGCCTTTGAAAAAAAAAATTCCCTAGCATATATATTAGCATAAAAAATATACTTTCAGCTCTAAAATTAATATACTTGGCCCCCCTTTCCCAAACAATTTACAAGCTGACTCATGAAACCAAAAATGAAAAAATTTATCAAATCATCCCTTGTCTGGTTGTCCCAAGAATATGAAGAAAAAAATTTAGCTAAACATTTGGACAATTTACAAATCCTGATAACAAGGAAAATCTACAAAACAATTCACATATTTTTAGATAATAAAAAAAATCTTTGGACACAGTCTATGTAATATATATATATATATATATATATATAAAAGAAATCAATTATAAATCCTAGCAAAATAAATCACAAAAACCCAATAATCTTTACCCAATTTCTACCTCTCATTTGAGAGCTCTTTGTCCCTTTCAAATAACCCCTACCCCATAGTCACAGAGACAACTCTTAGGCGCCTAATCACTCCATCCACACACCAATTAGTGTCACCAGCAACTTAGATTAGTTGGTGTCTTTAACTCAATCCATGAAAAAAAAAAAAAAAAAAAAAAAAATTGAAGAGCTACTGCTCTTTAACACAACCCCTGGAAAGTTTTTATTTTTTGAATGATAGGATTTTATAAATTTTTAATGTTTTATTAATGTTTTTAATGTTTTATAAATTTTGTATTTATTTATTTTTAGAATCTTTTATATATAACACTATGAAGTTATTAGGTATAGAATTATGTGAAAAGAATAAATAGATTTAAAAAAAAAAAAAATTATAATGTGGATAGAATAAAGAATTGGTCTAATCTCAGTCAGACCTTGAAAATATCAAGACATTCTAATTGACTTACAGAACTCTTGATTATAAATATCTATTATTGATTTTTTTTAAAAGAAAAAATACAAAAGAATTAATGTTAATAATGCATCGTTGTCAACCTCTAGTATTAATATTCTAACTTTTTAAAATTCTTGAACAAAGAATTTTGGCCCCCCCTAAATTTGAATCCTAAGTCCATCCCTAATTGTGTGCAATCTAAGATATCAATGAGTAAGATATTGAGGGGAGCACATTCAATGGGAATCAAGAGGACCATTGAAGCATGTTAGAGACTCCCATAGCTATTGGAATATTATTGATATTCATTTCTGAGAGAAGGTGAGCATCATAGCCCTCCAAACTGAAGAGTGCCTAATAGAACTATAGAATTAATTTTCTCTATAATTATAAGACATATAATGTTGTATTTCTATAAGGAATTTGTAAACATTAATTTCGTTCAGATTTTATTACTGGTATGTTCTGTGTATCGATGTTAGTTTAAATAAATTACAATTAAATTATTGTGATTATTATTATTATTAGTATTGTGGGGATAAAAGAGCTAAGAGGGAGTATTGGGCCGTGGGCTTTGTCTGAGGATGCCAAGATGCTCGAGGATGGTTAAGCAGTAAGAAGGGCATGTGGGTTGATGGGCTGAAGACATGGTGTAATGACTCAAGGAAAAGCGCTAGCCACATCTGCATTATACCTCAAAAGGACTAGTCACAATTGAGGCTCTTTATAATTGTTAATAAAGCCCAGATCTACCCAGTAAATACCCGATGTGGGACTCATCACACACCCACATACATCACACAATCAATCAAATTAGGGCATCACAATCTCCCCAACTTAAATCTCTAACATCCTCGTTAGGTCCCACTTTGTGGGGTAGTGTCTCTGAGCTCACACGGGGTTACCGGGCCGGCTCTGATACCATATGTAACGACTCAAGGAAAAGCGCTAGCCACATCTACGCTATACCTCAAAAGGACTAGTCGCAATTGAGGCTCCTTGTAATTGTTAATAAAACCCAAATCTACCCAGTAAATACCTGATGTGGGACTCATCACACACCCACACACATCACACAATCAATCAAATTGGGACATCACACAAGGGCTAATAACATTAAGCAAGTGATGTCTCCCAAGGAGCCAAACTTCCTCGAAAGGCGACGTGAGAGTCTGGAGCCTGACCACCCAGCATTTGCCGTGTCGGAGACAACCATGCTTTGGAAGATAAGCTTCAAATAAAAGAGTCGACAATGAACTAAGAAATATCTGAGAAGAAGGCTGTTACCACCACATTAAATGTTCTACACCTAAAAAACTGGCCGCATTTATGTGGAAATGATGTCTGAACAGTGATATTCAACCTTACAGCTACACATAGAGGCTCCAGGAAGGTTCTGATGGGACAAGCATCCAAGGGATCATCTACCTAATCAACAAGTGGAAGGCTAGGATGAAAGGAGAGGGGAAGACCTCCATGAAGGAGAGGGGGGAATTGGACAAAAGAAAACAAAATACATAGAAAGAACTCTTTGTATTTAGAAACAATTGGAATAAATATAAGAACATACCTTCCTTGGATTTGACCGAGGAGTATTTTTCTCTTCAAGTTATACCTCTCAATCATTCTAACACTAATCTAATCTACCGTGGCACATACTTGATTCATTAAGTCTTCACCAGTAAAATTCACTCTCTAACAAATCTATTGTTTTGGGCTTATTAAGCTATCACTCACATCTTGTGGGCTGAGGGTCAATTTTAGTCCTTACAAGTATTGTTCTCACATAATCAATGTTAACATCATCACTACAAGTCAGCATTCTACTAATGTACATGACCCTTCCTTCTATTTAAATCCTTTGGTATTTTGAAGTTTAATGCAAATCTAAAATTTTTAACCATTTACTAAACATGAGTTATCGGAGGACATCTAAATGTAAGATATTTTGTATTTTAAACATTCTTGATCTTTAGAAATATATTGATTTTTAATTTTCCCATAAAAAAAAATAAAAGAAATGGTTTTTCTCTATAAAAAAAAAAAAAAAATGTGTTGATTTAAAATGAATGGATTTTCATTAGTCCTTTTGAGACAAGTAATTGACAAAATTCAATTAAAATCTTCTTTTTTTTCATTATTTCGCTTACCATTTTCTCAAAAAAAAAAAAATCTTTTTTTTTTTTAAGAAACAACGCTATAATTTTATTCAAAAGGAAGCCAAGTTGGCTTGAATTACAGAATAAAGATATGGAGGAATATCATCCATCTACATTAAATACTTGCTAACATGTCTTGCTTGTCTGGTAATGTTGTGGGCTGTGCTGTTACTTTGTTTCAATACATGACTGAATTTGATGTCCATAATAAGAATAATAACAATTTGAACTTCAGCAGCTAAAAAATAATAATAATAAAAAATAAATAGAATTATTTAATGCCCAATGAGAGTAAACCGTAAAAAGAAGGGAATTTGGACCATCTCGATGTAGTAGAACCGTTGAATTTGAACGAAAGAAATGAACCAAAAGTGGGAGTCTTCACAAAAGACAAAAGACTAGACTAGTGTTGGTGTTACCATTTGCGTGATTAGTTGTAGCATTCATATTAGTTCTAGACGAAGTGTCGTCGTTATTGGTTTACTTTTATCTGTGTGCGCGACATAAACTACTATAGATATAACTTTTGAAGATACCAAAAATCAGAATAAAAGTGGATTTAAAAAAGAAAATTTGGAGTCAAAGTGGGGTACTTCACCATGCCTTATGAGTTTATATTTACTATTAATGTAAATCTCATATTGAAGACTAAAAAAATGGGTACAATATTGTACACTTTTTTAAAATGTGTAAAACATTGTACACATTTGTTTAGTTTACAATGTAAAATTTACATTAATAGTACACAATAATTGTCCTATCTTGTATCCAAACTCAAGGATGGGTTGACACCAAGCAACCTAACCCACTTTACAGCTCTATTATTGGAAACTCCTATTGAAATTGGAGTCTAGCTAAGGTGCTCACAATCTCCACAAAGTCACATCTTCAAGGTCTTTGCGCTATCTTGTATCCAAACCAAGGAAGTCAATATTGGACCGAAAATTTTTCGAATGTTTTGACCGGTACAAGAAAAAAATTATTATAAAATTATAAAATGTGTTATTTAAGTTAAAATACTTTTCGTTATTGTACTTAGGCTAATATTTAGGTTTATAAAATATGTGGATTTTAAGTTATATATTTATAAACATATAAATAAATACATACATGAATACATACAAACATTTATATATGTATGTAAGTAAATATATACCAAACAATAAACCAATATCAAATAGTACCAAAACATTTCATTTTCTTTGCCAAACTGAAATTGCCTACGATACAAAATTGACTTCCTTAATCCGAACTCAAGTTAGTTTTGCTCAATCCAACTTGAGCATGAGAGGGCTATTAAAGCATCCAACCCTCGATCATTCTTAGGCCTATGTTACTATTTCCTATACTGTATTGTACCAGTATACTGCACTAACTAGTATTACACTACTAAACTTTTAGATGGGTTGCCTTACTGCTGATAAAACCATGTTTTTAAAAACTAGATTGGAGGCAAAACCGGATTTGCCTCCAGTTCCTGATTTTTGACCGATTTTGGAGATTTTCTTGGATCAGACTAGTGACCGGTTCCTGGTCCATCCGGTCAGACCAGCCAGTCCAATTTGATTTTTAAAACCATGGATAAAACATAACTTAAATAATGTTATGAATGAAAGGGACTCTTCTACTTGTGTGCGAGGGATTAATTCTCCTAGTGTTGCCATTCCTTGGAGACTAGAGCATGTAATATCAGAAGTTGCAGGTTTAGCTAATCAAGTGCCCCAGATGTCTTTTGTATCCTCTGAAGTTCTTGTTTTGCTTTGTGTTAAATAAAAAATTTTCATTCGAAAAAAAAAAAGAAAAAAGAAAAAAGAAAAGGAAAACTTGTACCTATACTATTGTACTAAAAAATTGAATGGGGAAGACTAGTTCATATATATAGTGTTAAGGACATATTTTGTGTAATTGACTAATCCTTTAACAAAATGCACTTTACTTGTATTTGGTTAGATTTAGGATGTGTTTAAATACTTCAAGAAACCATGTTTCAAAATCAAGTGTTGAAACCTTCAAGTCTATCAAAGAAAACAAGCTGATAGTGCAAATTCATTATAGCTCGACAGCTTTTCAACACCTCTTGACAGCTGCAGACAGAAAGCTCAATACCTCTCAATAGCTGGTGGATCGATCAAGAAAGCTCTTGTCTCCTTGACAGCTCTTCGATAGCTTCTCGATAGCTGTATCTGTCGAAGTTTAAATCTCGACACCTCCTCGACACCTCCCAATCGATCGAGGTTACGGGAATTTAGATTTCCAGATCCTATTTTCAGCCCATGATGACATGTATGTATAGGGTTTCTTTTCTCACAACCCTAAACCTATATAAGGCTTATTTTAGAGGCCATCACATAAGAGAATACAAGGAGAACATATGCAAAAGGTGACCGATGCCTTATTCTCTCTAAAAAAAGCTACTGCATCTTTGCACCTTAGGGTTTTATAACCAAGTGTTTCTTGATCTTCATTGTTGATGAAGTGAAGAACTTTGCAACCAACATCTTTTTCTAGTTGGTGATTAAGTCGCGTATTGGGATCCGCACAATTGGTTAGTCACGTATTGGGATTTATGCATCAAAGGGTGGCGTTCATATATTGAAGAA
Organism: Quercus lobata; assembly: GCF_001633185.2. Lineage (NCBI taxonomy): Eukaryota > Viridiplantae > Streptophyta > Magnoliopsida > Fagales > Fagaceae > Quercus > Quercus lobata. The sequence goes on from NC_044908.1 coordinate 84,403,514, forward strand.
TTCAGAAGTTCTGAAGCGGTAGAAGGTTTCTGTTGTGAGTTTATCTTGTAGAGTCTAGGGACAAAGGTTTTGTATTATATCTGAAACTTCTCTTTACTATAGTGGATTGCTTTTTGGGAAGGTTTCCCCCCAGGTTTTTTACTATGAAACTAGTTTGTTTCATTGGTTTTCCTAGGTTATCATATCTTGTCTTATTTATTTTTCCGCTGCATGATTTTGACATGATATTGATGTTTGTTTGTTTTAACAAGTTTTAGTCATAATTAATTTAATTAACAACTTGGGTTTAAAACTTATTAATTCTATCAACCGGGGTCTAAATTTTCCAACATATAGCATATAGGCTTCCACCGAATAGTATTCAGAATCATTTTGCACTATATTCTGTGATATATTCCTAGTTCCAATAATAACAATTTTAACTTCAAAAGCTAAAAATAAATAAAATAAATTAATAAAAATAAAAATAAATTATTTAATGCCCAATGAGAGTAAACCGTAAAAAAATAAATAAATAAATAAATAACGGAATTTGTGTTGAACACAGTCATGTGTCTGTGAGGAAGAAGCCCAAGCCCACTGTGTCTGTAAAGAATAAGCCCTAACATGAGGCTTGTTTTGTTTTAAGTAAACGGTGCGTTTGGGACGTTGGATTAGGCACAAGATTCAACTTTTCTCTCTTTCTTCTATCTCTGACTTTCTCTCCCTTTCTCTCAGTTTCTCAGATATTTTCTTTTCTATGTTCAGCCGTAGTTGTTAACTTGTATTCACAATTACTCAGCCGTGATTGTTGACTTGTGTTTACTATTACTCAATCTGTGATATTGAGTTTTGATGGAACACAAATTCGTCAGTAAGAGTGAGCAGATGGAATCTCTTGTGGAATGTGAAGGTTTGCTCGATAAGGGCCACCGGTGTGGTGCCTGCCACAAAGTCTCCGATGCCAAAGTTAGGATAACAATCAAACACAGTAAAGAAGTAAAATGTAATTTCAGAGTATTTTTTGCATATATCCCCCCTTCTGTTGGTTGTATGAAAGCTTTATACCTGAGGCCTTAGGGGCTAGCCGTTGGGGCTGTTAATGCTCTCTGAAGTAACGCCCCTGGTCCAGTAATGAGACTTTTAAGAGGCTCCCAACGGTCTGCCTGGTCGATTTAGTAACTGCTCAGGTCATTGATTGACTGCATTGAATGACTCCCTGCCTTCGTCAGTGATGATGGCTTTCTTCGTTGTTTCTGATGACCTCGTCATGGATGATTCCTTCGTCATTAATGTTATCTTCATTAGTGGGATGTAGAATCGTCATTCCTGTCAGTTGCCCCCCAGGTTCTGGGGTCGTCGGTGACACGTCATGACGATCACAGAAGATGAAAAGTTTTTCTTGTGACTCTTGGGGTTCTGTTCCGCTTTTAATGCTTAGTGGCGGCGCTACACGCAATCATGGCCACGTGGCGCGTGATGATCTGTGGAATTAATGGCATGACCCTTGGGTTTCCCGCTGGTTTTTCAATCGTTTTTGGCCCACATTTAAAACTTCTCCTTTTTAATTTTTCTTCTACTTCTCAGAGAGCAAAGACAGACCAATTCTTCACAGCATTTTCTTGGGACTTCCTTTCTTCTCCAAATTACCTTGCGCTGTGCTTCTGCTGTTCCACCATTAGAGGTACGTTTCTCTTTCCTTTTTCTTTCTTCTTTTTCTTCTTTTACTGTAGCATAATTTCTGATTTGCTATTCCCTTTTGTTTCTATTCTGTTGTTGGTCCTTGTTTTTCTTTTGGGGTTTTAGTTTCGTACCTTATTTTTCTGCCCTCCGATTTCTGCATTTTCCATGGTTGATAGCTTGGAGGTTAGGATAGCTTGCCCGTCGATCTCCTTTCTTTTTGCGCGTCTAGGGGGGTCTTTGGGTACTTACCCGTTTTTAGAAAATTTTGTGTACGAAGGCAATAGTCTGAGCGTGGTTTTGGGTGAATTGTTGCCCTTGCTCCGTCAATCGCTTAATTGGTTCAAGGGTTTAGGAGGGAGAGGATTAATGTCTGAGGTTAGGTCTAGTGACCTTGAGACTGGGCTATCATCCAGTGGTGACCCAGCTGAAGGAGATACAGCCGTCTCTAGCCCTCGAGAGGTTAGGGCTTTTTATGCCCTTAATGAGATTTGTGGTCTGGATGACGAGACCGTAAATAGATTCAAGGATAGGTTTCAATTTCCGTCTAGGGTTCGTGTTCGTCTACCCAGGGAAGAAGATAGGGCCTGTCACTTTTTTCCAGGCGAAATATGCTTTTACGAGTCAACCTTCACCTGTGGGCTTAGGCTCCCCGTCCACCCATTCCTGATGGAACTTTTAGATCACTTTGGTATAGCTCCCGGGCAGCTCATGCCTAACTTGTGGAGGATCGTCATCAACTGTATGCAAATATGGTTGGCCTCCAACGGGGATATGATCAGGATAGGCGAGCTCACCTACCTGTATCGTTTGAAAGAGTCTAAGGAGTGGGGGTATTATGAATTAATCCCTTGGGAAAGAAAGACTAGGATCGTCAAGGGATTGCCCTCGTCATTCAGGTATTGGAAGTCGCGCTTTTTCTTTGTGTCTGGGGACGACTTCGAGACTCAATCCAGCAGTGATTGGGGTGATATCCCGAAGTTGCTCCGTCGGTGGGGAACCTCGACCTTAGGTGCGTCAGTATTTCTCCCCGTCGTTTCAATTTTGCCAATTTTGAGGCTATGGTCTTGCTAACTTCTTTGTTTCTTTGTTTGGTATAGTTAAAAGATGGCCTGGACTGAAGAGCCGGTATAAGGAACGCATAGAGACTGCGATCGGGTACGCTGAGGCGATTGAAAGCTGGGACGATCTGGTTGACCCCTGGTCTCTTGCATTTTACAATCTCAGTCCTGACCCGTCTCCTTTCGTTCTTCGTCAGCTTGGCATTGAAGGCAAAAAGAGTGAGTTTTAACTTCTTCAATGTTTGATTCTTCTTATGTACACTTAAGCAATCTTTGACTGGCATTTTCTTCTTGCATAGATGACGACAAAATTCAACAAGGATATGTATGCAAAGATGAGATCAAAGAAGGACGAACCACTGTCCAATCTGGAGAAGAAGGCAGTGCGAGTTACCGGGAATGGTCCTACTTCCATGCCCCTTAGTATCGTCTCTTCCATAGCTTCCGAAACGACGAGGACTGCCTCCCCGACCGTCTCGATAGAGGAGATTCCTACTCCCGGCTCCAAAAGGCCGCGTGTGGTTGGCAAAAGGAAGGAGAAGACTGATACTCGTTCGTCCACCATTTGGGATGACGAGACGTTGGCGGTAGAAAGGGCTCATGAGGTCGTCACTCCAGCGGACTTGAAGGCTCTTTCTGACATGTCCCTAAACGATGTGGCTTCTCATCATGTCCACAAACTCGTCCAGGTATGGAGTTCTTCCTTCTACATTTCATCACTTTTTTTTTTACAGACGACTTCATAATTTCCTCCAGGTGTTGGGAGAGAGCCTCCATATTACCGCTGAATACCTCACTCAAGGGGCCAAGGTGGCGTCTCTGACAACCCGGATGGAGGCCTTGGAGAAAGAGAGCTCTGACCTAAGGACGAACCTGATCACCTCCATGGACGAGGCAACGACTTTGAAGGAGAAGGTCAAAGTGCTGGAGGACGACCTCAGAGTTGAGTGCGGGTTGACTCGCGAGAAGGACGAGCAGCTTCTTGCAGCCAAGGAGAAACTTGTGACCATCGCTGCTCGATCTGTGGAGGCTTTCCAGACCACTGACGAGTACAATACTGTGCTCTTCAGTTGGTATTTCAAAGGTTTCGAACTTCTTCGGAGGTATATGATCAAGCATCCTTCTGGAGTCAACCTGGAGAGTCTGGACTTGGAAGAAGTTGACAAGGAAATGGCTCTGGATGAGGCGGCTTCATCTTCTGCCCCTGGTGATGATGCGCCTGAGCCTGTTGCTGACGTACCGGCCAGTGAAGGCACAGCCGATGCCTGATTTGGATACTTAGAAATTTTTTGTTTTATGGTGGGTGCCCATCTTGTTTTGGGCCTTTTCTTTTTGTAAATCTAATTTCAAAACAATTAATTTTATTTTGAAAACAATGATAGTGGCCCAGTGGTTATGGGCTGGAATGAAGCGTACTTACTTTTCCTCTAGATGTTTTGGCTGATTTACATCTGTCTACAGTTTTGTGCTTTGTTAATTAGTCATTGCATCCTATTTTGATTTGATGTACTGCACTCTTTTCTCCGTCAACTGACTCCTGCCACTTGTGACTTTAAGGGGGTGCTGCCTGGGCGACTTATATCCGTCCAGGCGGACTCTTGTCACTTTTTTTTTTTTTTTTTTTGTTGTCAGTAACTTACATCCGTCAAGGCAGAATCTTGTTACTTAGTCTTTTAACCATACTACGATGGTCGTCGGTAACTTACATTCGTCAAGGCGGAATCTTGTTACTTAGTCTTTTAACCATCCTATGATGGTCGTCAGTAACTTACATCCGTCAAGGCGGAATCTTGTTACTTAGTCTTTTAACCATACTACGATGGTCGTCAGTAACTTACATCCGTCAAGGCGGAATCTTGTTACTTAGTGATTTATAGGCCTCATGGTCGACCAGTACTGCCTGCGCAAAAACATCAGAGGAATAATACTTTTATTAACTTCAATAACGAATGCATTCGTGTATTACATTTACTCATGGTATTTCTTTAAATGCTCAATGTTCCAAGGACGAGGGAGCTTTTGTCCGTCCATAGTTTCCAGATGGTAACTTCCTTGTCTAGAGTAGTGAATGACGCGGTAAGGCCCTTCCCATGTAGGGCCTAGCTTCCCTTGAGTAGGGTCTTTAGTTGCTATAGTGACTTTGCGAAAGACGAGGTCCCCTATGTCCAGACGCTTGAGTTTGACCCTCTTGTTGTAGTACTCGGCCATCTTTTTTTGATACTTTGTCATTCTACCGGACGCATTGTCTCTTACTTCATCCAGGCAATCCAGGTTGAACCGCAGTTCCTCGTCATTGAGTCCATCTCTGAAAGTTCCTCGTCTGATGCTTGTTACTCCAACTTCTACTGGGATTACTGCCTCTGTGCCATAGGTAAGCCTGAAGGGTGTCTCTCCTGTTGGGGTTCTGGCTGTAGTCCTGTATGCCCACAGGACACTAGGTAGTTCTTCTGGCCAGGCACCTTTTGCTTCGTCCAGCTTGGTTTTGATTATCTTGAGCAGCGTCCTGTTCGTTACTTCTGTCTGTCCGTTTGCCTGAGGATGTCCCGGGAATGAGAACTGATTCTTGATCCCGAGGTCCGAGCAGAAGTCTCTGAAGCCTTGGCTGTCGAATTGCCTCCCATTATCAGATATGATCGTCAAGGGAATCCCGAACCTGCAGATTATGTTTTTCCACACGAAACTCCGGATCCGAGCCTCAGTGATGGTTGCTAGGGCCTCTACTTCAACCCATTTTGTGAAATAGTCAATAGCAACTAGAAGGAATTTTACCTGACCTTTACCTCGGGGTAGAGGACCGACGATATCGATTCCCCATTGTGCGAACGGCCATGGGGAGGCTATGGTCGTCATTTTCTCCGCTGGAAGCCGTTGCACATTCCCGTACCGCTGGCATCTGTCACACCTTCTGACGATATCAGCAGCATCCCCCTGCATGGTTGGCCAAAAATACCTCGTTCTTATCACCTTGTTGACTAGGGATCTGGAGCCGGCATGGTTGCCACAGATTCCTCCATGTACTTCTTCCAGGATGTATTTGGCCTCATCCTCGTCAACGCACTTTAGATAAGGCATAGAGAAGCCTCTCTTGTACAAGACGTCATTCAGGATCGTGAACCTAGCTGCTCTCTTCTTGACCTTTCTGGCTTCGTCAGTATTCTGAGGTAGGTGCCCGTCCTGGAGGAAGGATATTATGGGCGTCATCCAGGTGTCTGTGCTCTGGATGGAGAACACCGCCACCTCTTCAATACTCGGGTGTTTCTGGATCTCTATTGCCATGTCTGTGCTCGTCTTCCCTTCTTCTGATGACGATAGTTTTGATACTTCGTCGACCCCAATATTCTGGCTTCTTGGTATCTGGACGAACTCCACTGTGTCGAACTCTTGAGTTAGTTGCCTTGTCAGTTTGAGGTATTTCTGCATCATTTCTTCCTTTGCCTCGTACTCTCCACTGATCTGTCCGATTACCAGCTTTGAATCACTCTCGATCAGCAAGTTTTTGGCACCAAGAGCTTTCCCAAGCCTCAAGGCCGTCAATATTCCTTCATACTCGGCTTCGTTATTGGTGGCTGGGAACTTCAGTTGAACCCCATATTTCATCACTTCTCCGTCGGGGGTGGTTATGACGACCCCTACTCCCCCCCTTTTTTGGTATGACGACCCCTACTCCCCCCCTCTTTTGGGCTGACGAACCATCTGTCTATATTGTCCATTTATCAACTTCGTCTGTAATTCCATCTTCGTCTGGAAGAGTGAATTCAGCGATGAAGTCAGCCAGAGCTTGTGCCTTGATAGCTGTTCTTGGATGGCACTTGATGTCAAATTGGCTGAGTTCGATTGCCCATTGGACCATTCTCCCTGCTGCTTCTGGTTTGTTCATTGATTTCTTAATTGGTTGATCCGTCATCACAAGGATAGGATTTGACTAGAAATACGGCCTGAGCTTGCGCGAGGCTACTATAAGTGCAAACGCAATCTTTTCGATCCTTGGGTACCTGAACTCAGCTCCTTGAAAGGCTTGGCTGACGTAGTACACCGGAAGTTACTTCTTGCCTTCTTCTCTAATCAAGGCTGCGCTTACTACCGAGGCTGACACCACCAGGTACAAGTATAGGTTCTCCCCTCCTTTGGACGGGTTAAGGAGAGGTGGACTGCTCAGGTATTGCTTCAGCTCTTGGAACGCTGCTTCACATTCGTCGGTCCAAGCAAAAGCCTGCTTGAGGGTTTTGAAGAAGGGCAGGCATTTGTCTGTGGCCCTAGAGACGAACCTATTTAGAGCTGCTATCCTTCCTGTAAGTTTCTGTACATCCTTGACGGTCTTGGGTGAGGCCATGTCAATGATAGCTCGTACTTTCTCTGGATTTGCTTTTATTCCTCTCTGGGACACCATGAATCCCAAGAACTTTTCCGAGGCTACCCCAAAAACACATTTGCTTGGATTCAACTTCATCTGGTGTTTTTTCAGGGTTGCAAAAGTCTCCTCCAGGTCGTCCAGATGAGCGAGCTCCTCCTTGCTCTTGACGAGCATATCGTCCACGTATACTTCCATGTTCCTGCCAATCTGTTGGCTGAACATTTTTTTTACCAATCTTTGGTACGTAGCTCCAGCATTTTTCAACTCAAAAGGCATCACCTTGTAACAGTAAAGTCCTTGGCTTGTGATAAAGGCAGTCTTCTCCTGGTCTTCTTCAGCCATCTTTATCTGGTTGTACCCTGAGAAGGCGTCCATGAACGTCAGTAGCTTGTGTCTGGCAGTGGAGTCCACGAGCTGGTCTATCCTTGGTAGAGGGAAGCTGTCCTTTGGGCATGCTTTGTTCAGGTCGGTGAAGTCTACACACATTCTCCACTTTCTGTTCGCTTTCTTTACCAGGACGACGTTGGCGAGCCATTCTGGATAGTATACTTCCCGGATAAATCCAGCCGTCAAGAGTTTGGTTACTTCCTCTGCTACTGCCTGATCTTGTTCTGGAGCGAAGGTTCTTCGTCGTTGCTGAACGGGCTTCCTGCTGGGGTCCACATTCAGCCTATGCTGGATGACTTCTGGAGATATGCCTGGCATGTCCTCGTGACTCCATGCAAAGACATCTAGATTCCCCTTAAGGAATTTTATGAGCCTCGTTCTCATCTCGGGGCTTAGCGTCGTCCCTATCCTGGTCGTCTTGTCCGCATTTCCTTCTACCAACTCCACTGCTTCCAGGGTCTCCATCCCGTCCTCCTCTTTTTCTTCAATCGTCCACGTGTGGTTCTCCTTTTTTGTCAGTACGGCCTGATAGCATTCCCTTGCCAGGACTTGGTCACCCTTCACTTCACCCACGCCGTTGTCTGTTGGGAATTTCACCTTCAAACAGTAGGTCGACATCGCCGCCTTTCACTTGTTTAGGGTGGGCCTCCCAATGATGACATTGTAGGACGAGGAGCAATCTACCACCAGGAAGTCTACTTGTTTGGTCAACTGCAATGGGTAGGTCCCTGTCGTCACCGTCAGAGTCACTATACCCCTGGGGTAGACCCTGTCTCCACTGAAGCTGACGAGCGGAGAGTCAAAAGGGCGGAGCCTTTTTGGATCTAATCTCAACTATTGGAAGGCTGGGAGGTAGATGATATCCGCTGAGCTCCCGTTATCAATAAGGATCCTTTTGGTATTGAACCCTTCTATATTCAGCACTATGACCAGGGGATCGTTGTGAGGCTGCTTTACTCCCCTGGCGTCTCCTTCATTAAAGGACATGTCTTGGTATGTTCGTCGGTGCTTGGACGGAGGCATGGTGTGGACGCTGTTCACCTGTCTGTGGCATGCTTTTTTGAGTGATCTAAATGATCCTCCTGAGGATCGTCCTCCCGTGATCGTGTTTATCTCCCCGATCACTTTGTGTGGAGGCTGGGACGGATGGTCGTCATCCCGAGTGAAGGATTCATGTTAGGTCCTGTTGTCGTCTCTGAACTTGTTATATTCTCCTTTCTTTACATATTTCTGTAACTTTCCTTTCTGTATTAATTCCTCTATTTGTTCCTTCAGGTCTCTGCAATCTTCTGTGTTGTGGCCGTGGTCTCTATGGAACCGGCAATACTTGTTCTTGTCGCGTACGTTGGGGGACAAGTGTAATGGCCTGGGCCATTTGAGATAATGCTCGTCCTTGATCTGCGTGAAAATCTTGTCAACAGGCATAACCAAAGGAGTAAATTTTACCTGTCGAGGATTTTTGTCGTCTCTCCTTCTATTCCCGTCATTGTTCCGACGTTCTGGTCTGTCTCTCTTTTGCCCTCTGCGGTCGTCTTCCCCTTTGGACTTGTCTCCTAGCCTCTCAGTATCTTTTATGGCAGCTAGAGCATCTTCCGCGTTCATGTACTTTTGTGCCTTCAGGAGCATCTCAGCCATCGTCTTCGGGGGGTTTTTTGCAAGAGAGGCCACAAGGTCTCTGGATCTCAACCCTGCTTTGAAGGTCGTCAGCTGCACCTTGTCATCAGCTTCGTCCACTTCCAGAGTTTCCTGGGTGAATCGCTTGACATATGACCTCAGAGTCTCCTTCTCTCCCTGTCTTATGGTGAGTAAGTAATCTACTGGTCTCATTGGGCGTTGTCCCCCTATGAAGTGGCACAAGAAAGCACTACTCAGCTGATCGAAGTTGTCTATGGACGAGTTTGGCAACTTAGTAAACCACTATCTTGCAGCTCCTTTGAGAGTCGTAGGGAAGGAACGACACAATATCTCGTTAGGTGGTTGCTGAAGACCCAGAGTCGTCTTAAAGGTATTAAGATGATCCTAAGGGTCCTTGAGTCCGTCGAATGGCTCTAATTGAGGCAGGCGAAACTTTGACGGCACGGGGCAATCAAGTACCGCTGCAGTGAAGGGCTAATCCGTAGCCCTTATCATTTTGTCTACGCTCCAGTCTGTCTTTTCTTTGATAGCGCTCCTTAGTTCGTCCATCTCTTTCCTTATTTCCTGAAGAAGATCTGAGTTCTGTTCGTCCGGCGTAATTGGTCTCCCGGGGGTTTCCCTCCGTTGGCTATCCCCCTCTCCCTCCGTGTTGCCTTTGGACCGGTTTTCTTCCTGTTGAGCTTGTTGAACCTGCTGGAGCCGCAGCTTCATTTCCTGGTTCTGTCTGGTGAGTTCCTCAATGGTGGCTGCAAAGGGCTTGAACTTGCTGGGCCAAGGTTGCTGAATCTGGGTTGGATTCCATCTGGATATGGAGAATTGATGGAAACTACGTTTTCGAATATGAATCTGAAAACTCGTTCCCACAGACGGCGCCAAACTGATGGAACACAAATTCGTCAGTAAGAGTGAGCAGATGGAATCTCTTGTGGAATGTGAAGGTTTGCTCGATGAGGGCCACCGGTGTGGTGCCTGCCACAAAGTCTCCGATGCCAAAGTTAGGATAACAATCAAACACAGTAAAGAAGTAAAATGTAATTTCAGAGTATTTTTTGCATATATCCCCCCTTCTGTTGGTTGTATGAAAGCTTTACACCTGAGGCCTTAGAGGCTAGCCGTTGGGGCTGTTAATGCTCTCTGAAGTAACGCCCCTGGTCCAGTAATGAGACTTTTAAGAGGCTCCCAACGGTCTGCCTGGTCGATTTAGTAACTGCTCAGGTCATTGATTGACTGCATTGAATGACTCCCTGCCTTCGTCAGTGATGATGGCTTGCTTCGTTGTTTCTGATGACCTCGTCATGGATGATTCCTTCGTCATTAATGTTATCTTCGTCAGTGGGATGTAGAATTGTCATTCCTGTTAAGTTTCTCATCAATTTGGACCATCTCTGTAGAAGCATTGAATGAAAAAAAATTATCCAAAAGGGGTAGTCTTCACAGAATATTAGTTGGTGCGATACGGTCCATTCACTTCATCATTCCCAATCTAGACCATTTTCGTCGTTACCATTGCGTGATTAATTTACTTTTTTCACTGTGTGCGAGGAAACTGTAACAAGTAACAAGTCGCATTCTTCACAAAAGACAGAGACAAGAAACGAGGAAACTGTAACATTCACATTACTTGGTGCGCTATGATCCACTACGCACTCAAGCTATTCTACTTTTTCATCATTCAAGAACCTAGTGCTGCAACATTTCTACTGCTTCGACCACATTTAATCAAGCACAACCCAGAACTCGCTCATTAAATTGAATTCATCTATTGGGATTGGGTAATAAAGATTTCGTTCTAGATTGTAAATTTCTTCTTGATTGCCTTATTTGGGATGTGTCGCCTTGCGCAATAGCTTTTCTTTTAAAGATGTCCTTAGTTTTCTTTTCTTTTTTTTTTTTCTTTTTTTTTTTTTTTTTCAAGTTGGTTTGTCAATTTTATTACATCTTTCATAATTATACTTAAGGTTAGAAACCAAATTAACACAACTGAAAGATTGTAGACCAAATTGAAGTATGATGTAAAGGATAAAAATCAAATACGTAGTTTACCCAACTTATTATAACTATCTCCAAAAAAAAAAAAAAAAAAAAGGTTTAAACTCATAAAATTTGAAAGGCCAAAATACATTAGCTTTTTTAAATCAAATAAATGCCATTTTAGTAAATTTATTAAGGTTAAAAGTTGCTCTCATGATAATTATTAATGGACCATTTTAAGAAAGTTTTAATATTATTTTTATGAAAAATATAAAAAGTTGTAAAAAAAAATCAATTACTTTTTTTCTTTCCCCATAAGAAGTTCCAAAAAATATTTCATAAACCAATACCTTTAGCATATTTCATCCCACTTCTCATAAAAATATTTCATAACAGTTTCTAAAAATATTTTATAAAAGTTAACTTTTCCCATTTATTAAAATTTTATTCATTAACTTTTTAAATCGTACAATATTTTATGACATGATCTTAAAAGAAAGCGTGGACAAATGAGATAGAACAACGTGACTATAAATTTATTACATTAATTTATTAAATTAAATAATTATTATGTAATTATATATGATATCACTTAGAACATAATTCTTGGCTATATTGACAAAATTTAAGATAGTTATCATGTAAAAATGCAGTCAGATTGGGCAAGAGGTTGCAACTAATTGGACCATATTTACCCAAAAAAAAAACTAATTGGACCATAATGTATGGTATTATAGGTATAACACGTTGGAATATTGGGCATAGAATAAGGTATTCTGTTTCACAAAAAAAAAATAAAAAAAATAAAAAAATAAAAGAATAAGGTATTCTGGCTCAAGAAAAGTCGTGATAATAAAAAGCAAGTCTATAGGTAACCCTTTAATCCACCTAATTGGCCACATTGGAAGTGTAAGCCTATCCAAGAAATTGATTACTAAAAAACAAAACATTAATTCAAACACCCATCCATCCTTATCTTGGCGTATCCATGAGTTTAAAAATCCAAATTCTTATCAATTGGTGGGAGTCTTCACAAAAGACAAAGACTAGACTAGTGTTGGCGTTACCATTGTGTGATTGGTTTACTTTTTTCCTTTGTGTATGAGAAAAAATTATAGCATTCATATTAGCTGTTGCGATATGATCTGATCCACTCACTTCACTATCCCAATCTAGAAGAACTGTCATCGTCAGTGGTTTACTTTTTTCCGGTGTACGCGAGGAAACGGTATAACAACTAACAAGTAACATTCGCGTTATATGATCCACTCACCCCACTATCCCTGTCTATTCTCTCATCACTCAAGACCTTAGTGCTGCAACTTGTCTATTGCTTTGACCTCATTCAGTCAAACACAACGCAAAACTTGCTCATTAAATAGAATCAGCAAGGGAGAGGATCTTATTCACTTCCAAGCCATCCTTCTCTTATGACCCACTACTCACTTCGCCATCCAAAATCTAATTCTACTTTCTCATCATTCAAGACCCTAGTACTGCAACATTTCTACTGGCTTCAACCTCATTTACTCAAACACAACCCAGAACTTGCTCATTAAATTGAATCAGCAAAGAATTGAGGATCTTCGCTTGTAGCAATGGGAACGAGACTATTGTGCTCAATTCACTTCCTAGCCATCCTTCTCTTGTTCAATGTAAAATCAACTCTTGCTGTTTTATCTAGCAATACTGGCACCTCAAGTTATTTTGGCGGGAATGAGACAGATTATCAGGCTTTGTTGGCCTTCAAGACAAAGATAACACAAGACCCTGGAAACGTATTGAGCTCGTGGAATGATTCCCTCCATTTCTGCCAGTGGGAAGGTGTAACATGCGGCCGCAAGCATAGAAGAGTCACTGTATTAAACCTTAAGTCCAGAGGTTTGGTGGGTTCCTTGTCTCCATACATAGGCAACCTCAGCTTCATGAGGGTAATCGATCTCTCGAACAATACCATTGGAGGCAAGATTCATAATGAAGTTGGTCGTCTATTCAGGTTGCGAGTATTGAGCCTGAGTAACAACTCCTTCCAAGGAGAAATTCCTGCAAACCTTTCCCATTGCGCGAACCTGGAGCACCTTACGGTCAATTATAGTAACCTTTCAGGGTCAATCCCGACGGAGTTCGCTTCTTTGTCAAAGCTGGTGGTATTTTCTGTTGGCAAAAACAATCTCATGGGAAGAATCCCACCTTTCATTGGAAACCTTAGCTCTCTCCAAGTCTTATCTCTATCCTATAATGTCTTGAAAGGACAGATTCCAAATGACTTAGGCCAATTAGGAAGCTTACAAATTCTTGCACTGGGAAAAAATAAACTCTCTGGTTTGATTCCATCGTCTTTGTATAATCTTTCATCTATAATTATTTTTTCATTGTCTGAAAATGAGTTTAGTGGAACTCTTCCCACAGACTTATTCCTCACTCTTCCCCATCTCCAGTTGCTTCAAATAACTGGAAACAATTTTACCGGATCTATTCCGACCTCATTATCTAATGCTTCAGAGCTACAAATCTTCGATGTTGGAAGCAACAAACTTACCGGAAAAGTTTCAGTTAATTTTGGAGGCTTACAACATTTGGAAGATATACTTTTTTATGAAAATAATTTAGGAAGCGGAGATGTTGATGAATTGGACTTCATTAAATCTCTAGTCAATTGTAGCCGATTGAAGACCTTTATCCTTGAAGACAATCAATTCAAAGGTATGTTGCCAAATGTTTTGGGAAATCTTTCAACCCAACTTGAATATTTTATGATCAGCAACAATCTTATTTTTGGGGAAATCCCTTCAGGGATAGGTAATTTGATTAGCATGAACCACTTATGGATGGCTGGTAATGAACTCACAGGCACAATCCCAAGTGATATTGGTAACCTCCAAAAGCTACAAAGATTATTTTTATCTAACAACAAACTCTCAGGAAGGTTACCAATTACCCTTGGAAACCTATCTTCGATGAGTTACATGAATTTCGGAAATAATAGATTGCAAGGAACTATCCCATCAAGTATAGGAAAGTGCAAAAATCTGATTTTGTTAGATCTATCTCAAAACAATCTCCATGGCACCATTCCAAAACAACTCTTTGCAATTTCCTCCTTGTCAATTTCACTTAATTTAGCTCAAAACTTTTTAATTGGATCATTACCATTAGAGGTCAGCAATCTTGTCCATTTAGCAGAATTGGACATATCTAAGAACAAGTTGTCTAGTGAAATTCCAAGTAGCCTAAGCTCTTGCACTAGCCTTGAGTACCTTTACATGGAAGGTAATTTCTTTCATGGAGTAATTCCAACATCTTTGAGTTCTTTAAGAGGTATCCAAGTTATGGATCTTTCTAGAAACAAGTTGTCAGGTCAAATTCCAAATTTCCTGGATAAACTCTTCTTGAAGAATTTGAATTTATCCTTCAATGATTTTGAGGGAGAGGTTCCTACGAAAGGAGTTTTTGCAAATGCTAGTGCACTATCAATTGTAGGAAATAATAGGCTTTGTGGGGGCATATCGAAACTAAAGTTACCTAGGTGTGTAGCCAATGAAAGGAAGAAAATGAAGTGGCATCTTGCAATCAAAATTTTAATCTCAATGGCTTGTGTGATTGTGGCAATGATCATAGTGTCATTTTTCTTATTTTACTATCGCAAAAATAGAAGAAAAGAAAACACTTCAGGACCTTACTTGAGAAAATCACTTCTGAAAGTGTCTTACCAAATGCTTCTTAAAGCAACTGATGGGTTCTCTTCAGCAAACTTAATTGGTGTGGGTGGTTTTGGCTCTGTGTATAAAGGCATCCTTGGTGAGGATGGATCAATTGTTGCAGTCAAGGTACTAAATCTTCAACATAGAGGAGCTTCTAGGAGCTTCATCTCTGAGTGTGAAACCTTGAAAAATATTCGTCATCGAAATCTTGTGAAGATCATAACTTCTTGCTCAAGTGTGGATTTTCATGGTAATGATTTTAAGGCTCTAGTCTATGAGTTCATGCCCAATGGAAATCTAGAAAATTGGTTACATGATCTGGAAACAGATTTTGGGCAAGTAGAGATACAAAATTTGAACCTTCTTCAAAGAATAAACATTGCCATTGATGTTGCATGTGCACTCGATTATCTACATCACCATTGCCCAATGCCAGTTGTTCACTGTGATTTAAAGCCAAGCAACATTCTTTTTGACTATGATATGATTGCTCATGTTGGAGATTTTGGACTTGCAAAATTTCTTTTAGAACAAACAAATCTGGAGCAAAGCAGCTCAATTGGAATAAGAGGAACAATTGGGTACACTCCTCCAGGTAACAACAATTTATTGAAATTTTCATTTGTTAACATATATTTTCCCACATTTAACGTGATTAATTTTTTAGTTCCTAAATTTTAATGTGACTATATTACCTATATCAAATGTTTTGAATGGCAGAGTACGGTTTAGGAAGTGAAGTGTCAACCAAAGGGGATGTCTACAGTTATGGAATCTTATTGTTGGAAATGATAACAGGAAAGAGACCTACAGATAGTATGTTTGATGGAGGCTTGAATCTTCACAACTACGCTAGCATAGCCTGGCCTAACCGTGTATTGGAGATTGTAGACCCAAAACTTTTAAACAATAATGATGAAGTAACTGGCAATCACAATTGCACCCCAACAAATAGAACGAATGAGTGTTTGATATCCATGGTGAAGCTTGGCCTGGCATGCTCTGTGGAGTTGCTGCAAGAACGATGGGACATTAGCAAGGCCATCTCTGAGTTGCAATTGGTCAGGGACATTCTTCTTGGCGCTAGGATTTAATGCAACATGCTTGGCCATGCGGAAGGTCAAAAATCAAAATTTTCTCCCTCTTAATGTTGGTATTAAATTCTTTACTTACTCTTTGACCTTTTCCTCTTTTATGTTTTCGATTGCAGGCTTATAAAGTTTGACAATAGAAGAAAGAATTGTTTGGCCTGCTTAATAAACATGCTTATGGTTTATTGAGAAGCATTCTGCATGGTTCTTATATTACTCATCTTACATATTTATATTATTATATGTGTGTAACTCCAAATAATTTCCTTCAAAGTTGTATTTGTGATTAAATAAATTGATATTATGCTTAGAAAAGTAATTATATATCCAATTTCTATTGCAGTTGTAATATTTTGAAGCCAACATAAGATGTGTTTTTTGCACTTCCCGTTCCCATCACTAATTGTATGGAAAAAGTGGCAAAGTGGGATTCCAATCTAGTTGTTATTCTGATTACCTTAGCTATACCGATGTAATTCACATGACATAAGTAATGATGCTTTTATATATATATATATGATACAAATGATACCATGTTCACTGATATTTCTTATTGCAATATCAGTGAACATAGCCCTCCAAACTAAAGAGTGACTTATAGAAGGGATTTTGTCTATAATTATATGGATTGGAGGTAGGTTTATTATATATAAAAGAATATTTTATAGAGTACATTGATACAATTCTATCAGAGTGGGGTGTCAATTGAGCGAATTGATAGGTTGGGGGACATTGAAAATGAAGGAAAATTTTAGGATGGAAAAGTGTAATTTTGCCCAGAAATAAATAAAAATTTGAAAGATGAGTTCCAAAGGAATAAGAAGAAAAACCTGACTAGTTTGGGTAGCTGCAGTTGCTAAATACTCACCGCTAGAAACAAGAAGTTAGCCATAATCAATTTAAGTCGACCATCACAATAAAATGTGGAACTTAGTTAGTACATTAAACTTAGCTTACAGGAATTTAGAAGACAGGTATAAGAGAAGCAAGGAAATACTCTTACTTCCGTAAACTCAAGATTGACAAGATAGCTCAGGACCAAACGACATCAATAAGAATATGGAGAATTCTTAATGCGCTAATCCTTTGTATATGCTATGAGAAATAAATTTAAGGATGTGTCTTTCTGCATGCGGGTGTGTATCTATGTATCCAAATATATATAATGTATTTGTTCATATGTGTAGGAGGTGGCCTTCTTCTTTTCTTTTTTTCCACTTCTTACTTTCATTTCTTGGGTTGCTGCCCAATTGCTGTGTAATTTCTTCAAGGCATGGGAGATGAAACGTTTGAGTAAGAGGAAAGGAGACCCTTTTCACCTTTGGTGTCTTTCAATGCATATTTACCTAAAAGATTTGAAAGGAACCTGTGTTATGAAGAAGAGTGATTTTTGAAAATTTATTTTAATTTTATTTTCATTGAGAAGAACCTCCTCTAATGGCTTCTCTTTTGTTCTCTATATATTTTTTTTTTCATTATGCTTATATACTAAGTGAGTTGCACTTTTACTCACCTTTTGTTACATCTTAGTCAATATCAATATGAAAGATTGAGAGAAGCATCCCCATTTACTCAAACAACAAGCTGAAGGCCTTTTTATCCTGTGCACTAGCTGAAGCATCCCCATATGAGAAATCTCATATACAAGAGAAGCATCCCCATATGAGAAATCTCATATTATTAGTATTGTTTTTCACATAATCAAAGTTATTATCAGCACTACAAGTCTGCATTTCACTGGTTTATTTGAGATCCGTTTATTTTACTGAAACTGAAAATTTTTTGTTGAAAGTACTGTAAAAAAAGGTAAAAGTTAGTTGAAATAATATAGTGAGACCCATAAATAATATCAAAAAATGCAGTAAAACCTATAAATAGTAGCAAAAATAAGTTGAATAGTCAAATAAGTTGGCAAAATTAATCATACCAAACGGACACGTACATGATCCTACCTTCTGTTTAAATCCTTTGGTATTTTGAAGTTGAATGCAAATATAAAATTTATAATCATTTACTAAACATGAGTTTTTGGGGAGCATAAAAAGAAATGTAAGATATTTTGTATTTTAAAACATTCTTTATCTTTAGAATTTTTTTTTTCTTCCCATAAAAAAAAAAAATCAAAGAATTGGGTTTTTTCTCTAAAAAAAATTGTTGATTTAAAATAAAATTCAATTAAAATCTTGATTCTGTTGGTTCAACTGAAAGATTATCAGTAGTACATATATGCATAGGAAGATCCTACAAGATGATTGTGGAATTTTCAAATATTAAATATAATAATTTGCTTTTCAAAAATAAATAAGTAAATTGATTATTGAAAAACCTAGTCCCAATTCAAATTATCCTTGCTAATTAAGAAAAATTCCATTTAAATAATAAACCCAGTACCAATTGATATAACTTTTGAAAATACCAAAAATCAGAATAAAAGTGGATTTTTTTTTTTCCTGAAAATTGGAGTCAAAGTGCCATACTTCACCGGGTCTTGAATTGATGTGTTGATTTGAGCCCACTATAAGTAGATTAGTACTCTGATAGTCTGCTGGGTCAGATTGGCAATCTGATTTCAGGCCTTAAAAAAAATCTTTATTTGTCTTCTTGCAAAAAAAAAAAAAATCTTTATTTGTCCAATTTTTCTCTTAGCTGAAAATGTTCCCTAAGTTTTTAGAAATCTTAAAAAAAAAAAAAATCATAAATAAAGGAATCACAAAGAAAAGGGAACCACTTTGGACAATTTTAGAATTCTCTCACGTAAAAGTTTTGAAATTAATTTAAAAAGACTTCACTCTCACCTTCGTCAAACCCCTTCAAAGGCCATGAAATTGGCTTCAACATTTCCTAAGCACCACCTTTCCACCATTCAAAAGAAATGTCTTAATGTGGTGTATTAAATTTATTTCTTGAGGTTGATGGTGGCTGTGAGTTATAGTTTATTATATTTATTTTATTAGTTTGTTTATACTATTTTAATGTGGTGTATGTTAAAATAAAAACTTTGATATTTGGTGTATTGTAAAGTGTATTGTTAAAATAGGTAAAATAAGTTTTTGAGTTGCTAAACGCTAAATTTTTTAGCTCTCTTATTGTAAATGCTCTAACCCATCAATGATTTTTATGCAATCACAAGGACAAAATCCTTCAAAAACACAGCCACAAAATTCATCACCCTCAATACTCATTTCATCATAAAAACCATATTTTTCACAAACACAAAAAGTATAGAAACTATCTCCAAACATCAAAAACGAGATTAACCACCCATTGAATGAGCTTAATGGAACTGAAAGTAATAAATATCCTATTTTTTGTGCAAATTTTCTCCAATATGAAAGTAATACATATTCTGTTTAAATTAATTCTAATTTCAAAATAACAAAATTTAGAGTTTAATTTGTAACATTTGAAATTTCAAAAGATTCAAATCTGTTACAACTCCAACACTATAAGTATAAGGAGTAAAATAAAAGTGAAAATTTTTCCATAAGATTGCCATTTTTTTTCTTTGGTGGTGGTGAAGAAATAGGATTGCTTTCAATAACCACCAAATTTGGCCTTGATTTGTATGGAAAATAACAACAAAGATTGGACTTTCTCTAAAGCAGAAATGGTACATTGTTGTCCATTTGCAAGAGCACCTTCCTTTCTTTAAAGAGAGAGAAATATTTCCCATCAATTACGTGCCCATTAAAGCATTACCTCATCATTATCCCGTATAAATAATGTCATAGCATCAATATATCATGATGGTTGAGTAAAATTTATGGTGTATCTTTATATTAGAATTTAGAAGTCTATTATACCACTGCGTACCGAATCCTTTTGTCACATAACCATTCTAACTAGAATTAATTATACATAGTGGCATATTGGCTAGATCTAATTATACATAGTGTTGAGTCGGGATTTTTTTTTTTTTTAAATAGGTTGAGTTGGGATTTTATTGCTAGTTAGCATTTTTCGTCAATATGTTGATGTTAGTAAGTTCATCGATTGCAAGGAATATGCTCTCTACTAATTCTACCAGTTAGATTAGTTACTATGCTTCATCCTGACATAAACCATCCAATCTCACTTGTGAAATTGATAAACTTTTTTTACTTCAATATTAATTTGCATATAATTTTTTTATTCAGATAGATACAAACAATGGGAAAGATGGAGATTTGAATTCTAGATATCTCCACTGAAAACACAAAAATGTGTTAATTAAGCTAAAACCTAGAAGGCTGTAGTCACTTCTCATATATTTAACTGTATAAGTGTTCTCCCTTTATTCATATATTTTATTTTGATATTGAGCTCTTTTAATTTCATTATACATTATGGTAAAAAAAAAAAAAAAAAAACCTTATTATACAATAGTCTTTCTAAGAACACAATAAAAATTTTACAACATTCGAAAATTAACAAAGTTTTTCTATAACTCAATACATGTCCATTTATTTATTTATAAGTAATACATGTCCATATATAAAACTATCTACATGTATTATTTAAATAAATTATATAACATGGTAGATAAGTCGTATAACTTCATCAAACACAGAAAAATTAGACAATTTAGATTTGAGCATATCAACATTCCTCTAAAAAAAATACACACAATACAACTGAATCTAATCAAAATGTAAAAATTCAGACGCTCTCAAACTTTAAAGATTTATGAAAAAGTCTTGTTATAAACATCAAGTAGCAAAAAAAACATTCTCAAAAAAAAAGTAGCAAAAAAAAAAAAAAAACAAAAAAAAAACGACAAACCTCGTGTCCTACTCCTACATTATAATTTTGATAATTTTGATTAATTTCACGACTCACATGCATCATCTCTCTCTCTCTCTCTCTCTATCTACATCTCTCTCTTCCTTTTAAGTTTCTGTCGTTTTGTATATAATTCGATCCAAAACCTTTTTCAGAATCGGAAAGAGGGACTTCTCTGTTTCTCGTCGAATCCTCTGTCTGTCTTTCGAGTTTAGTTTAGTAAAACACTCTCTCAGATCTTCAAATTTTCCGATCCCATATTGTTAACAAACACAACACAACCATGCCGGCCGTGTACGGAGCTCGATTGACAACGTTCGAAGATTCGGAGAAAGAGAGCGAATACGGTTATGTCCGAAAGGTCCGTACACAACAATTTTATTTTATTTATTTTATTTTTAATTTGTTTGGGATTGGAACAAATCTGATTTAGTTGTAGATCGGAAAATGCTAAACGGTGCGTTTTTTTTTTATTAGATCGTCTGGTTACATTTTTTTTTCCCCTGAGTTATTTTAGGTTTTTTTGATTGATCTGAATTGTCATTTTTTGGGTTTTATTTTGTATGCTTTTATTAATTCGAATTGGATTGAATTTGAACTTGTTAAGCTTTTTTATTTGATCTAATCATAATCATGATCATGTGACTGACAATCTTAGTTAGTGAGAGTGTTTGAATTGGGAATGAAAATGTGACCGAATTTCAACATGTTGCTGTTTGATACTACCCGGGTCGGCTTTGTTGGTTTGAATGGGTGGATTTTTAGGCCTTTTGGTAACTTGGAACATGCCATGATTATGTTGTTTTTTTATTCGTGGGTATGTTTATTTCCTTGTGTTGTTGATTTGTTGTTAAAGAAATTGCATATGCGATGGACGAAATGCTGATATGGGAGCATGGATGGAAGCACAAAGTTAACATCTTTTTAATTTTTCAGTGAAAAAAAAAATTGCAACTTTTTAAAATTTGAGTGACGATAATTGAGCTTGGACCAAATTATAGGGGATGAGAGCTTCTATCAATCTAGTTTTCAAAGATGTTTATTTCTTTGTGCTGTTGATTGTCGTTAAAGAAATTGCATATGTGATAGACGAAATGCTAATACGGTGTCGAATGAATTTAAGGGAAAATGGATGGAGTGATAAAGTTAACATCTTTTTAATTTTTTAGTGAAAAAATTGCAACTTTTTAAATTTGAGTGATGATAATCGAGCTTGGACCAAATTGTAGGGACGAGAGCTTCTATCAATCTAGTTGTCAAGGATGTTTATTTCCTTGTGTTATTGATTGTCGGTAAAGAAATTGCATATTTGATAGACAAAATGCTAATGTGGTGCGTTTAAAAGCTAGTATGGGGTGGAATGAATTTAAGGGAAAATAGATTGAGTGATAAAGTTAACATCTTTTTAATTTTTCAGTGAAAAAATTGCAGCTTTCTATATTATAGGGATGAGAGCTTCTATCAATCTAGTTCTCAAAGTGTTATGAATCTTTTAGACTAATGAAGTATTAGGTTGTCATGTATCTCTTCTTTCACTGTAGTACTTTGAGATGCTTTTTGATAGTTATGCAGTAATTTGAATGAAAGAAGATGAGAGCTATGGTGATCAGTAACTGACTCACTTCATATGTTGAAGTCATTATGAAATCAATATGTTAACCCATATTATGGTTAATGGGGTTCTGCTTTTATACCTGTGTTTTCCATTCATGAATTAGTTGACCTACAATGGTTAGTGTTGTTGAATTGATGTTGCTGTTACTGCTAGTGTTTCTGTGGGACCTTTTTCTTACTATTATTATTATTATTATTTTTATCAAAGATCTCAATTGCATCATTTTAATTTGTTCTCTATTGGGTTATGTTTCTTTTGATAATATATTTCTGCTTCAAGTTGCTGGTTTACTAGTTTGGAAATTGGTTAAATTTGCGTGTATTGGATTGACTTATTGGTTGAATTGAATTTTTATCTAATCATTTATAAATGTAAAAAACTGACAGTGATATCTCAAAAAGAAAAAAGAAAAAATTGTGTGTTTTGCACTTACAAAATATAATTTGACAGGTATCTGGACCTGTCGTCATCGCAGATGGCATGGCTGGGGCTGCAATGTATGAGCTTGTCCGTGTTGGGCACGATAATCTTATTGGTGAGATCATTCGGTTGGAAGGAGATTCTGCTACCATCCAGGGTATTTGCTTTTGTCCCAACTCTGTTTTTTTTTTTTTTTTGGTAATGTTCTTGGCCATCTGATAAGGTAAACTTTGTCTGCCATGTAGCATTATTTTTCCATATCTCACCTCTTAATAATCTTTCTGTTGTAATTCATTCTTCCTTGCATTATCCTTTGCTTTTATGCTCTCTTCTGGTGATTCATGTTGATCTGCCCTGTTGACCAAATAAATAATAATAGCATCATTATCAGCATCATTATTAATATTATTAGCAATGTCAAGACCTCCCGTTGTTTCCAATAGAGACATCTTGGGTTCAAATCTCCCACCCCAACTATCGATGCATAAGAAAATGAAAAAAATAGTGATGACATGGTAAAATCTAAACATCCTTCTTCTTTTACTTATCAAAAAATATATATATCAGAAAATTTTAACTGCTGTAATATGGTCAATAGAGATGCCAAGAGCTTTTGCCCCTCCCTGATGTTTCCAGCGGAGACATTCATAATTCTAATCCCCCACCCCCAACTATTCAATTATCCCCAAAAAAAAAAAAAAAAAAATTTGTTGATAGAAGAAATGAGAAACATTAGAATTGATGAAAAACCCTTGTGCCTATGGTTATTTCAGTTTATGAGGAAACAGCTGGGTTGACAGTGAATGACCCTGTTCTACGGACACACAAGGTGAGTCCACCTTGTCTTTTTCCCACCTTTTCTAATGGTGTTGAAAACATCAGCTAACAAATGCTATGTTGAATACAGCCTTTATCAGTGGAGTTGGGACCTGGAATATTGGGAAATATTTTTGATGGAATTCAGGTTTGTCTGAATTATGCTTGCAACTGTAATCTGATGATTTTTTTGGTTTTTAAATCTCCTATAGGTTTAAGCACCGCTTTTCCTAGCAAGCCTTAAGAATTTTGCCATTGCTGGCAACAAATCAGTTTTTGATTTTGCATTATTTTAATTTTTATATCTAATTGAAACAGAGGCCTTTGAAAACTATTGCAAAAATATCCGGTGATGTCTATATCCCGCGTGGAGTGTCTGTTCCTGCTCTAGACAAAGATATACTTTGGGAATTCCAGCCTAAAAAGATAGGTAATATACGAAAATTTAATCATAGCTGTTAAAAATGATTTTTATTTTGATTTTGTTTGATTGTGGTAGCATCTAATGTCATCCACTGATGGCAGGTGAGGGAGATGCTATAACAGGTGGAGACTTGTATGCTGTAAGTTTTTTAAGATTTGATCTTTGTTTTGTTTTAAAAAATAAACCCTTATTAGAGTAGTACTCGACTGTTTATTTTCTAGCATTAAGTTTCTCCTAAGGCCTAACATTAAGATTTTTCCAATGCAGAGCGTCATTGAAAACAGTCTAATGCAACATCATGTTGCACTTCCTCCTGATGCAATGGGAAAAATTACTTATATTGCACCACCTGGTCAATATTCGCTGAAGGTTTGTCCGTCTAATTTCTTTGGCATGCTATCTTGTGTGCCTTTCTAGTCCATCAGCATTGTCAAGTTAAAATTTTCTTTCTGAATTATTTGCAATTATTTTGTGACGGTTATAGCTGCATATTTTGTGATATTGGAATGACATTTATGAATATATATATATATATATATATATTTTTTTTTGTCAATGTTTATACATTTGTTTGCATCTTTTGGGCTTTTCCCTAGTGTTTCTTGAACTTGAACATGAGCTTAAATAGAATCTTAAATAGAATCTGAAACTTATAATTTTAACAAATAAGAGAATAAACTCGAAGCCATGTTTTTGATCTCACACTTCAGCATGCAATTTATTAACTTTTCCTAAATTTATTTGCAGGATACTGTCTTAGAGCTTGAGTTCCAGGGTGTCAAAAAGCAATTTACCATGCTTCAGGTTTCTAACTTTGTTCCCTTGTTTTCACTTTTATGCCTATAGCTTTGTTCTACCATTGATAAACTTATATGTGTTTCGTTGTACTTTACCCATACTCAGACTTGGCCTGTACGTACACCTCGGCCTGTTGCATCAAAACTTTCTGCTGATACCCCTCTGCTTACTGGTCAGGTATATAAATGTCTTGTTGGTTGCTTTATCTATTAATTTTTATTTTGAGAATTGTGCATGTCTGATGGTTTTGTTTTATTTCAGCGTGTTCTTGATGCCCTTTTCCCCTCAGTTCTTGGTGGGACTTGTGCCATACCTGGGGCTTTTGGTTGTGGCAAAACAGTCATTAGTCAAGCTCTTTCTAAGGTGAACTTGTTGACCTATAGAGGCTTAGTGTGTATATTTTGGATTATATATTTTAATTTTTTGAGTTTCTAACATACCTTTATATGTGCAGTACTCTAACTCTGATACTGTAGTTTATGTTGGTTGTGGAGAACGAGGAAATGAAATGGCAGAGGTCTGTATTTTCTTATGTTGATCATCAATCAATCATTTTTATTTTTATTTTTATTTTTTTTGCAGTTGATTAATCAGGT
This sequence comes from Quercus lobata, assembly GCF_001633185.2. Lineage (NCBI taxonomy): Eukaryota > Viridiplantae > Streptophyta > Magnoliopsida > Fagales > Fagaceae > Quercus > Quercus lobata. Next base: position 84,428,800 of record NC_044908.1, read on the forward strand.
GTTACCAATTTTTCAGGTTCTTATGGACTTCCCTCAATTGACAATGACATTGCCTGATGGCCGTGAAGAATCTGTCATGAAGCGTACAACCCTTGTGGCCAACACTTCAAACATGCCAGTGGCTGCGCGTGAGGCTTCAATTTATACAGGTATTTGTATTAGGTCCTGTGCAACCCTAATTAGTTCAGCTTGTTAAGGTTTGAACACTGAATAATTTGATGAAATGACCTCTATCATGAATTTTAAATGCATATTCTGCTAATGCATTGCAGTTGAGTTATAGTTATTTTCATTCTGTTTAGTCATCTGGTGTTACAATTGTAGAAATTTTTGAACATGATATTTATCTCGATATTAGATTTGTCCTTTAATTCACTTCATTCTCCCATAACAATGGGTGGAGGGTGAGGCTGTGGATTCAAAACCCACTGGATACCTGTGTAACCTACCAATTAAGAAAATATGTTCTTCATGCAATGTATGTCTTAATCCTCTCCTCCTCTGTTAACTTCTGGTGCAATTTGTTTCAAAATTGATGTGAAGATGGGTTTCTAGCATTATATTTATTATATTATTTGAAACAATGAAGTTAGTGCATAATTAATTATACAATTTCGATTTTCTTTCTCTGATCTACTTTGTTTTTGAATTGCTGTTGTAGAGGGAAAGATACTTTTTGAACATCGTTGTAATTGTTCTTTAATTATTAAGTATTATGTCTTCCTGTGTATTATATATTTTTTAATTAATTAATTAGATATATTCCTTACAAGTTCATTTTGCAGTCTGGGTATGTTATGATTCATATTTATACTGCACTTATATGAACATTATTGTGCTATGGAGGAATAAAATTACTTGCATAGGATATGTTCGATGTGGTTGCTTTTACTGGTCTGGCAAAAGGTAGTCCACTATTTACAGAGGGCTGTGTCATGATAGTTTACAACTTAATCTTGAATTGTCAGGGATCACAATAGCTGAATACTTCAGAGATATGGGATACAATGTCAGCATGATGGCAGATTCAACATCTCGATGGGCAGAAGCATTGCGTGAAATTTCTGGACGGCTGGTTAGTTTTCTCAATTAATTTTAACTCATGTAACAGGAGTTTGTACTCTTGACTTTTTGAAGGAATCAGTTCAATGATTTATGTGCTACATTGATAATGGTTCGTTAATCCCGTGTTGTATGGGTTTTGCTTTTACTATCTCTCTCTCTGTGGCCTTTGCTCTTACAAAGTGGTGAGGAGTGTTCTCTTTCTCAATTTCTGGAGACTAATGTCAAACATCTTCTTGTTGGAGTGAAATCAAGTTTATATTCAGTATTTGTTACTCTGTGATTGGGTTGAGATGTACCTTGCTAGGTGAGGAGTGTTCTCTTTCTCAATTTCTGGAGACTAAAGTACATCTTCTTGTTAGAGTGAAATCAAGTTTATATTCAGTTTTTGTTGCTCTGTGATTGGGTTGAGATGTACCTTGCTAGGTGAGGAGTGTTCTCTTTCTTAATTACTGGAGACTAAAGTACATCTTCTTGTTAGAGTGAAATCAAGTTTATATTCAGTATTTGTTGCTCTGTGATTGGGTTGAGATGTACCTCGCTACTTCTAATGGCGTTCTGTAGGTACTTAGTACTTTTTCTTTTCTAGGTCTTGGTTTGGTGATTGACTCACATGTACTGTTGGATGCATCCTTGAGTCTTTTGCCTTTTGGAGGCAGTATCCATATTCAATTTTGTTAGTCTAATAGGCAGTATATCTTTCAACAGCAAGAGAAGTTGGTATATCTTTCATCAATCTTATGATTAAGTGATTATTGCAATCTTGTCACTGGTATAATTTTTTAGCCTAACTCTCCTATCTGTTTTTCTTGGAGGTCATAAATATGAGCATGTAGGCCTTTATTTGCCTTATGTTTAATATTTGAAAGTGACTAAAGAAACATGATCTATTGTATTTTATGCACATCTCACTTTGGAGATTGTCATCCCCTCTACTTCCTCAGCCTACTTTAATGGTGTTTGTCTTGATTTCTTACACAGGCTGAAATGCCCGCAGATAGTGGATATCCTGCCTACCTGGCAGCACGTTTGGCCTCATTTTATGAACGTGCTGGTAAAGTAAAATGTCTTGGTAGTCCAGAACGTACTGGTAGCGTCACAATTGTTGGTGCTGTTTCTCCCCCTGGAGGTGATTTCTCAGATCCTGTGACATCTGCAACGCTTGGCATTGTTCAGGTAAAAGATTCTGATATGCTTTCTGCATATCACATATTAATTTCTATGTGCACTAATTCTGGTGGATGGGGTCAGTTGCTTGTAGGTTTTATTGGCTAAAAGCAAGTCCAAAGGGTTCTTCTTTAGAAAGGTTCCTGATGTAATAAAAAAATATAAAACATTCTATGGGCACATTTCTGAAGTTGGGAACTGAGTGTGGTAAATCCACAATTTTGAGCCCAATATTGCCCTTCATAGGTTGCATTAATTGGATTGGTGCTCCATTGATATTTTTCTATATTATAGCAAGTCAATTTGAGAAATAAGTGTACCTTTCTTTCTTTTTTTTTTGGTTGAGAAACAAGTGTTAGCCTGAGGTATGCAGAATTTCTTTTTTCATCATCGTGTAGGTGAATGAGCTTTTGGTTTGATTATTATGCAGAACTATCTAATGGTTCATTTGGACGAAGTAGTCAAAGAGAATGGCATTTAAGTTTTTAGTTTAAGTGGCTTGAATAAAGTTGGAATAGTAAAATAATTTTCTTTTGATGATGAAATTCATGGATTGAAGTAACCGTTACTAATCTTTGTATTGGAAATAATTAGGCTTAATATGTTTTTTAAAATATATAACACTAGTTGAATTCATGTGGCTGACCTAATCTTAGTTGTCAAGGATCTATAGCCGACCCCAAATTTTGGGACTAAGGCTTTTGTTGTTGTATTTTATTGGAGCAAAATCCTCAAAAATCAAATCCATTGCATGGGATTAAAAATTATATTAAGCAATTTAAACTAGCAATTATTATTCCAATACTAGCAACCATTATCTAATCTATCTGCTACTTTATTTGATTGTTCTATTTATTTTTTGCAGGTTTTCTGGGGTTTGGACAAAAAACTTGCCCAGAGGAAACATTTCCCTTCTGTAAACTGGCTTATTTCATATTCAAAGTACTCAGGGGTGTGTTCTTAAACTGTTTCCACATCTTGCTTATCAAATTCATGGTGTAACCTTTTGTGTACAATGATGCTAGTCCTATCCATTGATTAGTATGTTTCTCATGTTTCCAGGCATTGGAGTCTTTCTATGATCAATTTGATCCAGATTTTATTAACATCAGGACAAAGGCCCGTGAGGTGCTGCAGAGAGAGGATGACCTGAATGAAATTGTCCAGGTATGTCTTCATTTGTCCTGGTCTTTCTTTTACTTGGAGATAAAATAATTCTCATCTTTTAACTGTTTATAGACGTGATATAACTAATAAGTGGGGGAATTCTGCTAGCTAAAAGTAATGGGTGACTCAGAGGTCCTTAATCATTAAGATAAAGCTGGACTAATTACCTGACATACACAGTTGTGTAAGTGACATATGGACTTCACCTTCGGATTGATTTTTGGATACAAAGGTATCCTATTGATTGCTATCTGAGTGGTACCACCACCCTACCTAAGTATCTAACCACCTATATTCGGCTATCTGTACTACAGAGCACAGATCCCAAGCCGGGGTGAAATTAAGTTGAATGTCCATTATTGCTTTCATTTGGAGCAAAGTGTTTCTAGCTAATTTAAATGGTTTCTTCTATTAATTACTTAACACCTATGACTATCTTGTTTTTGCAGCTTGTAGGAAAGGATGCTTTAGCTGAAGGAGACAAGATTACCCTAGAGACTGCTAAGCTTTTGAGGGAAGACTATCTTGCTCAGAATGCTTTTACTCCGTAAGTCTCTGCTTATTAGTCAATCTGTCTAAAATCCATCCTGTAAAAATTAGTTTAATATGACAGAGTAGCCTCTACCTAATCTGATACATGAATTTTGTGTGGCTATGACAGATACGACAAATTCTGCCCTTTCTACAAGTCTGTTTGGATGATGCGCAACATTATCCATTTTTTTAATTTGGCCAATCAGGTAGATTTTTTGTTTGTTTCATTTCTTTTCAATTCCCTTTTACTACTGATCTACCACTTCCATCATGTCTTCATCATTGACTGAAGTTTTTTCTCGCCTGTTTTACCTAACACTATGTTTGGTGAGGGATTATAGGGAGGATGGAAAACAATGGGTGGAAAATGGTGTGGAAAACAGTGTTTTCCATTGTTTGGGAAGCAAAGGAAAAAAGAGAGGATGGAAAATCGGGAGAAAATTTTCCTCCCGGGCCCACCAATTTTTTTCCTCCCAAATCGGGAGAAAAACTGTGGAGAGAAAACTGCTCTTACCATGAAATTACACAAATGCCCTCTCCCACCTGCCCTCCTCACAAACACAACGGCTGTTCTGGAATCAAGTAAAAAAAAAAAAAAAAAAAAAAAAACAGAGACCGAGAGCTGGAGAAAAAAAGAAGAGAAAGCACTTCTTGAATGAGGGAGAAAAAGAAAGAAAAGAAGGGGGAGATAAAGAGATAAGGAAAATGTCTGGAGGAAGAAGAAAAAAAAAAAAAAAAACCAGAGAGAGCGAGCTGGAGAAGATGAAGAGAGAATGAGAGTGCTGGATGTTTGCTGGAACATGTGTGGAGAAAAACAAAAAGAAGGGGTGGGGATAGAGAGTTGCAACGAGTGTGGTGGAGGAGACAGCATAGAAAAAAGAAAAAAAAAAAAGAAAAACAAAAACGTATGGATGAAATGAAAAGATTGAAAAGAGAAATAATATAAAAAATAAAAAATCCTAATTGAGAAATGTTACTACAATATTTTCACAATAAATTTTAAGTAACAGATTGTTGGTAAATTTTATATTATTTAATGAGTATAAATAAATCTATTTTTTACCTATTATGTAACAAGGGTATAATAGTCAATTTATATAAACTATTTTTTCTATCCTCCCACTTTTCTTTTCAACCAAACAAAAAAGTTTTCCAATCTCCCACTTTTCCATTCCTCCAATCAAACACACACGAGGGAAAACTAAATATTTTCCATCCTCCCACTTTTCCACTCCTCCAACCAAATGGATCCTAAGGGTCTCTTTTGTTTCTAGAGAGAGAGAGAGAGAGAATTTTTAAATTGGCTCCCTTAAGGGCAGCAGGGCAAAGAGTTCATTATGTACTCCCCCCATTTTCATATTTGATATCCTGGTTTGAGATCCAAAAGTATCTTAATTCATAAGAGCTAAAGGTTCTCTTACTCAGTTCTTCATTGGGCTCTTGGGAGCATGTAGGAAACAAATTGAAAGTGAATGGATTTAACTTTCCGTTTTCCTCTGTTTTGTTTAATCATTATGCTCTCTCTCTCTCTCTCCCCTTTTTATTATTATTTATTTATTTTCTTATAACAACTAATTGGAGCAAGAGTGCAAAATGAGCGTTAATGTAATGCTGCTTGAAATATGCAGGCGGTGGAGAGAGGAGCTGGTATGGATGGTCAAAAGATTTCTTATACCCTCATCAAACATCGATTGGGAGATCTCTTTTACCGTTTAGTGTAAGTAATAATGGTGCTAAAATAAGTGAACATGGTCTATTCATAATGTATGAGAAGCACGTTGTAATCTGCTGATTTATTGGCATCACAGGTCTCAGAAATTTGAGGATCCGGCTGAAGGAGAAGCAGCTCTTGTGGCCAAATTCAATAAGTTATATGACGACCTGACCAATGGTTTCCGCAACCTTGAGGATGAAACTCGGTGATTAAATGTCCTAAATGTATGATTTATTATCAATTGTCAAAGTGGCAGTTATATCCTTGGATTGAGTTTCTGTTTTTCACTTTTGTATGGAGAACTGCTGTGTTGTTAGGTATATCTCTAGCGAATTCTCTGCTTGTATGGGATTTGTTTTAGGTGGGGTTTATAGCTATAATTTTTGTTATGTATTCCAATAATTACCTTGTGTTATTTATTGATAAATAAGAAAAGATACACCGTTTTGTTGTTATTGTGTTGAGCAATAAGAGCTGTAGTTTCAGTATTAAAGTGCTAGTGAAGTTGCTCATTTACTTTTCTTTACCATTCATTTTGTTCCTCTGCACTACTCAAATTTTGTTTGTAAAAGCTGACAATCTTTTAATTCTGTTAGACGTGGCCTCGGAAGTAGTTATGATTCCTTATGGACTTTTCTTTACTCAACCAGCAGTAACTAGGAGAGGGTTTCTATATCTTTTCATAGTTATGAAGCCTAAAGTTATGGTACCATAATACCAATGTTTCTTAAGGAACCATTGGATGCCAATTTCCAACTTAGATGAGTCTGGAGGAAGTCATATGATGAAATAACGATGATATTTGTGTGTGAGTCTCAATGGAAATGGACAGGGGTTTAAGTGTCCTCTGAAAGACAGTTTCCTTGAATTTGTTCAGAGCATGGTTGGAGGCTAGGACCATGCCATTTAGTATTTTCAATGAAGAACCTCAGGAACCAAAACTCAGGTCAAAAGAAAAACTACCAAAAATTTTGTTTCTTGCCCTTTTAGAGCTCAGTTTCTGTTTCCCTTATCTTCATCTCGTTAATTATCTTGTCTTGAAGAAAGTTCAAAAAGGCCTTGAAGGGAGCCTTCAGGGTCGTTTATTTTCATCAGCTCCTCTGCCACTTCTGCAGGAGTAACCTCCACCTTCTTTATAAGCCTTTCAATCTGTTCAAAGAGACAATGATGGCGAAGCCCCAGATTGTTAAATGCAAGTTGCTTGAACTCAGAAATGGTGCAATAGGACATGCAAATATGCATGTCCATACGTCCAGGTCTTAACAAAGTAGGGTCAAGTCTTTCTCTATGATCAGTTGTGAAGATATTGATGCGTCCATCACCACAACATGACCAAAGACCATCAATAAAATTGAGCAGTCCTGAGAGTGTCAACTGTTGAAAAGAACACTTGTTAGAAAACATATTTCTTCAGACTATGATATAACTCGTAGGAACAAATATGCCTAAATTTTACTTGGTTTAGCCATGATGTTCCCCTGTAGGTTAAACCACCAAGACATATCATTTCAGACTATGATACAACAAGTATTAGCAAGTAGCAACAAATGCCCCAAATTTTAACTCATTTTAGCGATGATGTTCTTCTAAAGCTTAAACCACCAAGGACTCTCTTACCATTTTCTCTCTTAATCTCAATGAGTTTTGTTAACTAGAGGGCATTGTTACATACTAACCTTATAATGACATTTTTTAGAAATGACAGATATTATAATCGCGCTAAACTTATTGTTGCCATGATTCCATGGTTGAGACTTGGAATCCCGATTTTCCAGCTCAATAGAGCAATCAATATCTTCTATGACAAGTATTGATCTGCCAGACATGCTGAGTAACAAAGACTTGAGCTGAGAGTTGGAGTGGATGTTAGTTAGATCCAAGTCATAGATGTCAAAGGTTAGGCTTTTAGCCATGGCTACAATCAAGCTTGACTTGCCCGTGCCAGGAGGGCCATATAACAAGTACCCTCTCTCGTTTCCAAGCTTTCCCAATTCTTTTGTAGCACTCTTTCCCACTCGAAAATTTGTTCAAAGCCTCAATCAATGTTTTTTTGAGCTTTGAGTCCGTAGCAAGGGTCTCAAAAGTTATTGGGTGATTGAGATTGATCACGTTCATTGATGAGTTAGGTTGGATTATGAAATTTTCTTTTACAGTGGATCGGGTTAAGTTCGGGTTATAAGATTCACAAATCCGCCTAACCCACTTATAGTTAAAATATATTTAAAATTTGAAATATATATTATATAATTTTAGTATTTACTTTTTTGCCCCTCTTCCTAAATAAAACCAAAACTCTAAGTTCTTCTTAAATAATTTGTGTTTGTTTAATGATATGCTGATGATTATTTAGTTATAAATTTACTTTTATTTGTGGTAGTATTATTTTAATGCTAAATTTAATAATAATAATAATAATTAAAAAAAATGCTGTCCAATCCATGGATCCAACCTGACCTAACCCAACCCAATCTACATGGGTTGGATTAGACCTTTGTGATGGGTTACATTTTTTTTTTTTACCCATGGGTTTGGTTAAAAATCTACTCAACTCAACCAAACCAATGTCAGTTTTTCATCCTACTCCATGCGGTGAAAGAAATTTGAGGCCAACTTTTGAAAACATAAAGAATTTTGGACCTTTGGGTTTTAAAGTTTTTCGGCCCAGAACCCAGTTTTTTTATGGAAGGAAAAAATATTTAAAATCCGCTAGAAGGAGGGCTTGAACCTCCGACCTTGTGGTTAACAGCCACACGCTCTAACCAACTGAGCTATTCCAGCTTTTGTGATTATGCATTCTCTTTTTTATACTTTACCTTATCCCATAAAGTAGAAAGCGAAAAAGGCAGAATCATGAACTACAACTAGAGTTTAGAAAATACAAGAAAGCTTTTAGAAGAAACACCCAAAAAAGAAAATTTGGGGGGGGGGGGGGGGGTAATTAATGGTTATTGGTTGGAATATTATGGGTGAAAACATATTAAAAAAAATTACAAAAGGAGCTGGTCAAAAAATATTTATAACTCATAGAAAGGACATTTTCTGAAATTTTTTTATTTGCACGTTTTCTTATATTCTCCCATGAAATAGTGGCAGAGCCAAGATTTCAAATTAGCGTAAGAGAAGTTTTAAAGACAATATTTCAACAAGTACCTTAAAAAATATCAATATTATAACAAAAAAAATATATATATATATATATATTTATATAAACAACTATAATTGTCATACGTAAACATAAACTATATTTATTTTTTCTTATTTAGTTTTAATTTTCTCAATAACTCTTAAAGAAGGATTGTAGGAAGATTTGTAAAATCTACTTCGATACAAATTAGTATGGAATTCAATTCAGACTCATTATTACATATATCTATATTTATTCTTCATAGTTTGTGTGTATGTGCGTGTATTGAGCTCACATATCCACATAAACTGATGCCATCTATGTTAGAAAACCTACTTTGTATATATCTATATTTATCCTTCATAGTTTTACAAGCACATGCTAGATAACACCCACACACGATTATAAAAAAGAAACTAATATACTGGAATTTTATAGTGATGATATACTGTAATTAAAAAATATATATATATATATATATATATCATGGTCGAAGACTTTTTTATGGTGACAATATCATTAGTAAATCTTGGATTTTGTAAATTTAATAATTTATTATGTATTATTTAATTTTTATTTTTAATTATTATGTTATGCACTCTCCTATTTGTATTGAAAGGAAGAGAAAGATAATACAATAAATTTATTTTTTCACCCTTCATGTGAAAAAATACAAGTGAGCTCACAAACCATTTAGGACGACCTATATTTAGCCCAAACCCACTCTAATTCGGCCCAACACACTTACCAAATACAGAGTGAATTTCAATGAGTTGGGGATTTAGCCTAGCCCGATTGTATTTTTTCTATATATATAAAAAAAAAAAAAAAAGAACACGAAAGAAATTGAAAAATTAATGGGTCTCCCAAGCCCGATTGTAATGGATTAGAAAACATCAAAGGCCCAAGAGTTTGATTTGAAGGGACCCGTCGACTTACATAACTCTTCAAGCTGAGCTAATAATCATTAATGATTCAATTCAATATAACAATGGCAAAGACAATTAAAAAAAGGCACAAGATTAATTAGTTGTGGGATCGAGAAAGAGCAATGCCATTTTAGCCTAGAACCAGCTTTTGCGTTGTCACCACACACCACATCCTGAAGAAGGTCTGAATTCTGAACTCTCTCAATCTTTCCTTTTCTTTTCTTTTTTCGATTCGATTCGAGGGCTTATAAAATAAAAAACCTTGGATGTTGTCTTATTTGCTGCATAGGATAAGAATATTAGGAATAGAATTAATGATTTATCTGCTGCATAAGATAAGGATAAGAATATTAGGAATAGGATTAATGAAACTCAGGTACTCTAAAAACTACTAGGATATTGGCAGTGTCAGTTAAAATTTTATTATTATTATGGGTGTGTAGCCCTATGCTTGTGCATGGGTATAGTTAAAAAAAATCATAAGTATATAATTCAAATTATACATTTTTATTTAGAAGATGTTCAAATTATACACGGTGTTAACTTATACTTTTTTAAAATCATGTATATATGTGTGTGTACTGTATGTGTGTGTATGATTTAGAATTTAATTGGTTTTAGACTCTTCAGTTTTTGTATCCAATAATTCACTTGCCACAAAAATTAAAAACTTAGATAAACACATGGCGGAAAATTGGACTTCAATTGAAATCCAATTTAGAATCTAAATGGAATTGGACTCTTTGATTTTTAGATCCAATAATTCACTTGATACAAAATTTTAATTAAAATGGGATAAGTGACCCAAAATTGAGAATCCAATTAAAATCTGTGGGTCCGGGAAGTTTAGAATTTGGTCCAAACTCTATCCGGGCCCAGGGCCCGTGCCGAGGATGTAGTGTGCCGAGGACGAATGATCGAAGGCCGAGGTGTCAAGTGGAACGGCTGAGGACTACCCTGTCCTCGGCACTCCAGGACTTCAATGGGAAGATCAACGTCTTGGTGAAAGCTATCCCCAAACAGCCCCTTGAAGGAGATGTGAGTGGAATAGGGCCCACATGGAGGTACGGTGCGAAATAGGTTCAAGGAAAATACGTCCCCTCCACATTAAATGCACCGGCCAACATCCTGATAATGTTAATGAGAAAAGACGCTTGGGCGATGTAACTTCGATCCTCGCGACTAAACAGAAAAGTAAGAGGGGACAGTTGATGGGACAGGTACAGAAGTAAGCACCTGCCTGACCAACAAATGGAGGGATAGGATCAACCAAGAAGGATTATATAATGTAAAAGTTAGTGCGCCAAAAAGAGGCTGGGAAAAATGGCCAAAAACCAGAGCCTCCCAGCTCGCCTCCAGGAGAAAGACTCCAGGGGCGAAGACAACTTAACCATGTCTGGATATCACGAAAAACCCACCGCCTGGTGATCAAGGCCTAGCCTTTCAAACCCATGCTCTACAAATGATATTGTTTGGGCCTTTTACGTGCGAACCCAACACTGTTGCGGTTTGTTACAAAATCGTGTCCTTACAAAATCTAATTGGATTTTTTCTGAGTTTTACCTATTAATATATGCTAGTTTGTAAACCCCATGCATATGCATGAATATACTTAAAAGATATACATTAAAATACATAGTATAATTCTTACATATATAATTTAAATATTATTGATAGTCATTCTTATTTTTTTAAACTAAAAAGTCTTATAAGAATGTTATTAGGTAGAAAATGTAAATTTTCCATTTTAAAAATATTTTCATGTTCATTAATTGTAAACTCTTTGGTTTTTGTATACAATAACTCACTTGAATAGAGATTTATGATATAGTCCCCCACATTTGATTTCAAAATTAAGAAATAAAACATTCTCTAAAAGTAAATAATTAAGGACACATGATACAACATTGGACTTTAATTGTAAAATTTAATTGGATTTTCTCTAAATTTTACATATTAATATATATATATATATATATATAGATGACTTATAAATTTGAATTGTTTTTAGTTATACAAAAAAAAAAAAAAAAAAAAAAGCTCATAAATATAAAATCATTCAAACTCTTTCTTCCTCTGATTTTATATAGTGTTAGATATATGATTATTTTTTTTAATGATTTATTTATATTGAACTCCTTGTTTTCTACACTAAATTAACTTATTTGGCACAAAAATTAAAATTTTTTGATTAGATGGGACATACATACATACATACATACATACATATATATATATATAGATGACTTATAAACTTGAATTGTTTTTAATTCTATAAAAAAAAGGCTCAAAAATATAAAATTATTCAAAAATTATATATATTTTTTTGTTTACTTATGTTGGTGAAAGTTCAAAAACGTGTATAAATACCTTTGAACGTTTAGACCCCCAAATTACAACATAACCAATTCAAGCAATATGTCAAACAACTAGTGTGCGGAAACTTAACATATGCTATAATATGAAATTGGTTAAAAACTATCTAAGCCAAAACAAAAATAAAATCCACAGCAGATAATAAAAAGGCAAAGATAGAGAGGAAGGAAGATGCAAACACAAAGACAACACGCGATGTGTTATCGAAGAGGAAACCGAAGCCCTCGGCATAAAACCTCTCCGCTGCCCTCCAAGCGGTAAACAATCCACTAGAAAATACAGTTGGGATACATGGACAGTAATAGACCCTCCAATCCTAATCTACCCAGTGCACCTAAACCCTCCAAGCTTCTTGCTCCAACGAGGTTGCGCCGAACCTTTTTCTTTTCTAGCTTCCCGGATTCCACTACTAGACCGTAGCATCAACCAATGAAGATTGGTTCCTTCCTAACTGCTTCCCAGAAATCCAAACAGCTGTCTCACAGTGATGATGATGGTGAGAACCAGGTTTGGTATAATGCCTCTCAAGGATTTGACAATGGAGAGGAAGAGAGTTGAGGAATTTGAAGAGACTCTAAGGTATAGATTGTGGGTGAATCAATCTTGTTTTTCTTTAGGGTTTCTCTCTCAAAATTCTCTCTGGAATCTCTCTTTCAATCGTGGGTAAAAGGGGTATTTATACTGGAGTGGGAGAGGAATGTGAAACGTCAGGTTTTACAAAACAGGGGTGGCTCGCGGCTTGACCTCGCGGCTTGACTAAATCGCGAGATCCAGTCGCGAGATAACCGTATGGCCAGTTGTCCTGTTTTGTCCTGTAGTGCTTCAGCTTGCATGACTGTTCATCTTCCAGCATGCTTGGCACGTGTGCTGCGTCTGGCGGCTTGCAGCCGCGAGTCCCAGCCGCGAGTCTCTGTTTTCTTGCACACTCTTGAGCAATCTTCACTCTATCTCATTCACTACCCTTACATCAAACCCACCTAAATACAGGGTTACTAAATGCTGAATTACAAGCAAATTTGGCACGGAATAAAGCCAATTAGATGGTTGAATAAATTCAACCTTACAGTTGGACTCCTCGTTTTTTACACTAAATTAACTCATTTGACACAAAAATTAAAAAACTTAGATTAAATAGGACACATGTTGCAAAATCAAACTCTAATTAAAATCCAATTTTTACATTGAATTAACTCACTTGCTACAAAAAATTAAAAATTTAGATTAGATGGGACACGTGGCACAAAATTAGGCTCTAATTGAATTTTAATTTGAAATCTAATTGAATTTTTTCTCAGTTTTACCTATTATTATTATTATTATTATTATTATATATATAGACTAGCTTGTAACATCATGCATATACATGGATACATTTAAAGATATATAATAAGATGCATAATATAATCATATATATATATAATTTAAATATTATTGATAGTCATTTTTATATTTTGTTAACTCTTTAAAAATTTTGTAAGAATATTTTTAGGTATAAAATGTAAATTGTCCATTTTTTTAAAAATTATTGTGAAACATTTTTATTTTACGATTTATTTATTCTAGACTCTTTGGTTTTGGTACTGAATAACTCACTTGGATGAATATTTATGATATGGTCCCACATTTTATTCTAAAATTAAGAAACAAAACTCTTTAAGAATAAATAATTTAGGACACATGGCGCAAAATTGGAACTTTAATTTGAAATTTTAATTTGAACTTCTCTCACCTATTATTATATATATAGACTAGCTTGTAACTTCATGCATATGCGTGGTGTGGGGTATAGGAATTCCAGTAACGTAATTGCGCCATGTGTCATACCCATGGCCGAGGAGGACTGTTATCCTGCCGAGGAGGCCACGCCCTTGAACTGTAAGTCTACGTCAATAGCACATCATTAGAGAAGGTCATACTGTAAAAAAAGAGCTTTGGGGGAAGGGGCTAGCACTGCCATGATTGAAGAGTTGGTGGTTGCCACCACATTTAATGCATCCCACCAAACCTCCTGGCTGCATTTATGTGGAGAAGACTCTTGAACAGTATTACCTTGGTTGCCGCGACTCACAAGGGGATTGGGATTGCTACAGTGCTACCAAATGATTTGAAAAAAAAAAAAATGATAATAATAATAATAAAAAAGGAGAAGAAGAAGAAGAAAACAAAAATTTAGAGCCGTGGTGGAGGAAGCTCGAGTTTTGGTTGCATATGAAATTTTCTTCTTTAGTTTTGTGCTTAAAAACTTCTGGCTCTCTAAAACTTTCTAAGAAAATAGGAGTGATGAGATATTGTAAGTTATAAAACTGATGAGATTTTGAAATAAAGTAGAATACAAGTAGAGAAGTCATTGCATTTGCACGAGGCAGGTGGTGGAATGGAGTTTAGGTGAAAAGGGAGCTTCCTAGTCCCAACAACGTTTGTTCATTTATAAAAAGACCCAAGCTTGATTTTTAAAATAACAAATCTAATCACCCTATTTATTATTATGATATTTCTTTTAAAATATATATCACCTTCATTAAATGATATTACATTCATTAATTTATATCATTTGGCTTAATAAATGTATCTTGCCACACCTGTGTCCTATTTTTTCAAAAATTGTCGCGTCGTTACACTGCACCTGCATCTATATCCGTGCAAGTGCTTCCTAGATTCTAACATAAATAGCAAACCAAAAACTACCCTTTAAAACACCACCTTTGGAACCATGTTTAGATTTTGACAGTTATAGAACACCTACAATTCAATTATCTACTCTTTATATAGTAGATAATATGTGACATTAAGTATCCGTTTGGATACAAATGAAATTTCCACGACCAGCGTTTTGGCCCTTTTTTTTTTTTAAGAAGCGTCTTAACTAGGTTCTAGTGGGTCCCATGTACTATTCACGGGACCCACAAACCTCTTTTTTCAACAAAACTTTCATTAAAAATGGGTTTCATGGCACTATTCACACTTTTAAAAATTATTTTGCTATAGTGTTTTCAGTTTTCAGCAAAATAAGTGATATCCAAACAGACCCTAAGTGAAGAATACTATAAAACATTCTTGCAACTAAAAGAAAAATTAGATATATATAGCCACACAAAAAAATGTGTACCAAGATCAAGGTTTGTGGTTGTGGATTTAGATTATGATGGCTGTAAAACACCACCTTTGGAAGGTTTAGATGTTGACGGTTCCTTCAATTATCTACTTTTTGTATAGCAGATTATATGTGAAATTAAGTGAGGAATACCATAAAACATTATTGCACCTAAAAGAAAAATTAGATAAATACAACTACTATTTCTCTTACCTACTAGGTTGTGTTTCTAGCAAACCTGCAAAATAAAAAAATAAAAAAAAATCGAACAAACTATTTTTGATATTTCTTTATCAATACACAAGTTTGAAGAGTTACTTAAAGATGTCGGCTTGGACTATTGTATTCAGTATCTCCAATCTTGTAAACTAGCTTCTTATTCTGATAATTTTTCCTCTTCTCCTCCTTCTTCTTCTACTCCTTCTTGTTATTATTCTACTCCTCCCTCACCAATATTAACAACATTTTGGTCCTTATTGCATCAAAGGCAACAAAGGGCAAATCACTCTCTATTTCTCAAAACTTATTTACAAGTCCCAGAACCTTCCTTGGAGGAGAGAATGTTTCTCATTTTGTAGTGACTGATAATCTTTTAGGGGAGATGCTCTCATTTGGTGACTCACTATCCTTGTCCCCATGTAGGAGTATGTTAGGTTCTAAAACCTTAGGGACTAATGTATCAGAACTTCAATATGTATATGTTGGCAAATCATGATCAAAACATAGAGTCTAGGTTTAGGCTTGTTCAAAGTATGCTTTGTTGTAAAGTTGGAATCGAGTGACTACAGAAATTATTGGTCAAATTCTGTAAGGCTCGATCGATCAAACCTTGTATAGATTGTTTTTTCTGCAAAATTTCCAACTTAGCCCAAGCCTGTTTAACGTGTAGGGTTTTATGCTTTATGTCTCATATAAAAAGAAAACCCTAGCTATGTTTTAAAGGCTTTTGAAATGCTGAATGTGTGAATCTCTTGTGAGATCTAGAGGTATTTACCTTTATACATACTTAGGGTTGTTAAGATCAAGATTGATGTCAAGAGTATGGTGATCACTTCAGTTGCTGCACAAGAACTTAATGAATATCTGAAATCTTTGAGTGGAGTCTCAAAGTCACAAGTAGGAGAACTTGTGGTTGCTATGGATCAAGAGAAAGAAGTAGTTCGTGGACTCGGAGTTGTCACATGGTTGTGGTAGTAAGTTTTTTACTCGAGGTAGCAATAGGATGTTAGTGGTCTAAGTCTTATTGTACAAACTTCAATTCTTTCATAATGGATCTGTTTTACCTTGAAGATAGCTAGGTTAAATCCTTCATAGGTTTTTTACCGGTTTGGTTTTCTTGGGTCATCAGATCTTTGATCTTTATATCTATAAAACAAAAAGTAGAAAAATGTTGTACCATAAAGAGTTAGACAAAAGTAATTAGAAAATCCCCATAAATTTTATGCTTAAAATTAACCAAAAAATAAAAAAATAAAATTTGAAAATCTTAATTTATTAAGAGAACTTGATAATAATCATAATTAGCAAATGAAAAATGGCATAAAAGAGCATCTTATTATATGCCTATATCACTTTATAGAGCCCCAAAAACGCTACAGCAAGCTGTTATCAATAACAGCTCATTGTAGCTAGGTTGTATAATAAAAATAAAAATTGTTTTTTTATCCAACGAACAACTCTTTTTCTCATTTCCGTCTCTCTTTCCTCTCTCAATTCTCTCCTTTCATCTCTCTTTTTTGCAATTATATATAGGTCATCGTGGGTTGTGGTTCGATGGTCAAGGTCGTGAGTCCGATGACTATGGGTTTTGTTTTTGGGTTGTCGGTTATGGTTTGATGGTCAGGGTTGTGGGTCCGATGACTGTGAGTTTTGATTTTGGGTTGTGCGTCGTGGTCTGATGGTCCAATGGTCGTGGGTGGTGGCGGCGATGGTCCGATGGTCGGCGATTGTGGTCTGATGGGCATGGGTCGTGGGTTCGACGGTCTAATGGTCGTGGCTTTGGTTCTTGTGGGTCGTGGGTCACGGTGCAATGTTTTTAATGGATCATGGGTCCAACGGTTTGATGGTCATGGATTTGGCTGGTGGCGACGATGGTGGAGGTTTTTTTGTTTTTGTTTTTGTTTTTGTTTTTTTTTTTTCCTTTTTGTTTTTGTTTTGTTTTTTGTTTTTTTTTGTTTTTGTTTTTGTTTTTTTTGTTTTTTTTTTGTTTTTTTTTTTTTTTTTCCTGTTGTGGTTTGTGGTTGTGGGTGGATCTGGGTGGTGGTGGCGATGGTGGAAGCTTTTTTTTTTTTTTTTTTTGTTAGTTGTGGCATGGGTGGTAGGTTTGTGGTGGTTGTGGTATGGGTGGTGGGTTTTTGGTGAGTGGTTGGGTGGTGAGTTTTGTGGTGATTGTTGGTGGTGTGGTGGCCGGCGGTGCTGAGAATAGTTGGGTTGTGAAAGAGAGAAACAAAGGAGAGAGAGACAAGGAGCGAAAGGAAGAATAAAAAATAATAAAGAAAAAATATTTAAATGAAGTGGTAAAAAAAAAATAGAAGTTTTGATGTAGGTTGTATTGTAAAGTGATGTAGGTTGTATTCTAGATGCTAAATGCTAAAATTTTTACAATGATGAGAGTGCTCTAACTCATTTGTCAAAATTTATAGAAATGACAACATTGTTGGAGTGTGTTTTTTGGTTAGTTGCTAAAAATTGAGTTTTTATCTTTTAAGAGCTTTCTTGTGAATGCTCTAAGGTTGCAAATGCTAAAATTTTTTGCATTGAGCTACAGTACCATTCCAAATTTAGAATAGCATAGACAAAAATGGTAACTTTTTTTTGGTTATTTTACCCTCCTCTCTCACCAACTTACAAGGGCCTATAGTGGTGTTTAGAAACGCCACTATATATCCTAGGAAAAAAGGAAAATAAAAAAGATAAAAAAAACCTACTGAATCAACACTTTCCCACCTACCCTACCCCCATTATTTCCTCGATCTCCCACTTTACCACTTGCCCTTACTTTCTTCGTTTCTTTCTTTCTATTCTCTCTTTTTTTTTTTTTTTTTTTTTTTTTTTTTTTTTTTTTTTTTTCAAGTCACATGCCTAGTTCTTTCTTCTTCTCTTTTTTTTTTTTATTTTTTAATTTTTTTTTTCATGCGCAATCTTCTTTTCTCTCACTTTTTTTTTCTTTGTTTGTTCACAGTTGCTTTTCTTCTTCTTCTTTTTTTTTTTTTTTTTTTTTTTTTTTTTTTTTTTTTTTTTTTTTCACATTGTTTTGAAACCATACCACTGACCCACCCACGCCAACACCGTCCACATTGATCCACCACTTTTGTCTATTACTTAGAGTCTGTTTGAGAATAGATTATTTAGCTGAAATTGATTTTTTTTTTTTTGCTGAAAGTATTATAAATAAAGCTAAAAGTTAGCTAAAATAGTGTAATGAGACCCATAAATAATATCAAAAAGTGTAATGAGATCCATGAATAATAGCAAAATTAAACTAAATAGTAAAAAAAAAACTACATTTTTTAGTCAATGTCAAACACAACCTTAATCAATCACTATCACTTTTATCTTTCTACATTTATGCACAGATGAGTATGTTGAAACCATCTCTTGTTTTCTTGAATTGGAAAATTTGACAACCTAACCTTGTACAAAAGGTTTTACAATGAATTATAAAAGTTGAGCCCATAAAAGCACCCACAGCAGATGTGGGATATGTGCCAAATGCTAAATATTTGGCACATATCCCACACCAAACACCATTTGACTCATTTATCAAATGTTCTAAATGCCATATTTTTTGCAACATGCTACAGTACCATTGCAAATTTGCAACGGTACGGAATCAAAATGGTATAAGTTTTAATCATTTTTTGTTCTCTTTTGTCTCTCCTCTCACTTCACTTTATTCTTTTCTCTTCTCTCTCACCTCTATTCTCTCTCACCAGTTCCCTCTCTCTTATAAATTGTTGATCTTGATCCATCATTGCCGATCTCTCACCGGTTGCATTTTGCATCGTCATTGCCGATCTCTCCGGGCATCGTTATCGTCATCGCCATTGTCATCGCCGATCGGAATCGACATGGGCATCGACGTTGAGGTGAGATCAATCGACGTTGAGGTGAGATCGGAGTGTTCATCACGATCGTGGGCATTGACGTTGAGATCTTGATTGTGGGCATCGACGTTGAGGTGAGGTGAGATCTTGATTGTGGGTTGCTAGTGCTAGTGGGTTTTGGTTGTTGGTGCAAGTGGATTCGTGGCTTTGGGTTGGCGGTGCTAGTAGTTTCGTGGGTTTGGGTTGCCAGTGCTAGTGGGTTTTGGTCATGTTTTCTAGGTTTGAATTGCTGTGTTTTCTGGGTTTGAGTTGTTGTGCTAGTGGGTGTTGCTCTATTTTTAATGGGTTTTGTGGTGGGTTGTTGATGACGGTGGTTGTGGTGGTGGTTTTGTTTTTAGTTTTTTGTTTTGCAATGGATTGTGGCTGCCACGGTGGTGGCGGCGGTGGCGGCGGCAGCAGTGTTGTGGTTGTTATTTATTGTATTAGATATATTATTTTATTATGTTGTTTATATTATTTTAATGTATAAAATTGAATGATAAAACATCTGATAAATAAGATGTTGTAAAATGATGTGGTAAAATAATAAAGTAGATATTTGGTGTGGCAAAATGACATTTTTTTTGCTGCTGTGGATGCTCTAATAGTTTTGCATTTGTAGATAAAGGGACATATATATCACGTATCTATTGGCAATGACTATCAAACTTTCATTAATTTGTGGCCAAAACTGAAAAGGGGTTTCTTTGCACCCCCAATAAACATGTTTGTCTCATCATTCCATTTCCCCCAATGTTCATGGATCATGACTCAAAGCAAGGCACTTCTTAGAGTGAATTCCATGGCCCAAAGACTATATAAAAAAGGGTAACATCCTAGACACCTTTTTTGGTTTTACAAGGACAAAACTTGGGCCTTGTCTTGAAGAGCATTCACCAAAATGTTGTGTTGAGAGGAGCAAATCTTCTCTTTCGCCAAAGAGGAAGTCTTCTTTTTACGTTTTGAAGGTTCAACAACAGGTTTCCTTTAAGATGTAAGACAGACTACATTGGTCTCTCAATAAGAGTTTGGCTTGGGTTTGGGAAGAGCAGAATCACGTGAGTCGTGAGGGCTGTACTTATTGGGCAAGGAATGAAGTTTGAACAAGTTGCTTGATGCTTTTCCCTTGGTTTTGGGTGTTTCCATTTGCAGGTCCAGCTTTGGCTTTTGGCTTCCTCTTGTTTTCCTCCAATCCATGAACTTCACTTGATTATCCTCTGGACTAGGACTGTCGTCCCATATTCCAGCAGCAGGTTGCACTAATGAGATGGAAAAAAAATCAGTTAGAGAAAAATATAATTTTAAGAAGAAGCGAAAATTAGATAATTTGGTACGAAAATAGAAATTTATTTCCATACACACACATATATAGTCAACCTATCTTTTATAAAAGAAATTTAATGACACAAAACAACTTTTCACTATTTTATAATTTTGTTGGTGTATATATATATATACACACACCTTAATTTCAAGTTAAAATCTAGTTTTGTCTCTAGTAGCAGCTTAATCTTGGCATCGATGAGCATGAATTGGTTCAGGTGTCTTGGATTATAAAAAGGAAGGTTTTACAATAGGTCAAATCTTGAGGAACGTCTTGAGGTTGAAGAGCTTTCACCAAAGTGTTGTGCTTCATATCTTCAGAGGAGCATGTCATATCTCTTTCACTAAAGGGGAAGGTTTATTTTTTTTTACTTTTGAAGGTGCAGTAATATCTTTCCTTAAAGATGCAAGTAAGATTGATCTCCTCAATCAGAGTCTCTGGCTTGGGCTTGGGAAGACCAGCATCACGTGAGTGCAAGTTGCTTGATACATGCTTTTCCCTTAATTTTAGTGTTTTCATTTTCAGGTACAGCTAGTTTTAATGTACAGAAAGTTAAAACCAAAAAGAAACGTAGATGTATAGTTATCAAAACAAAAAGAAACATACATTGTGTAGTAAACTAGTTAATGTACTGAAAAGAAAGAAACGTACTTTTATACATTGTATAGTAAACTAGCTTCCAAACTGGATCTGCTCTCTCTAAACCATTTTCTCTAAACCACCGCCGGCCCCGGCCTCATCTTATTCTCCTCCCCCCCCCCCCCCCCACCCCCTCTCTCTCTCTCTCTCTAAACTCAAATCATGGTTTAAAATGGTCTAATGATAAAAAAAAAAAAATGTTTGATATTTTAAAAGTATATACACTTTTGACTAACACACTTAAAAAAAGTAAATACACTTAAAATTAAAATGGTCTAATGGTAAATTTTTTTGAATTTTCTAATTAATTTAATTAGATTAATAAAAAAAAATCGTTTAAAACTAAAAAAGTAAAATTTTTGTTTGTTTTTTATTTTTTAAAATTAAAATTAAAATTGAGGAATTAAAATTTTTTTGTTTAATTTTTTATCAATTGAAATTCTGACGTGACATTTAAAAAAATGCTAAATAATTTTTTTAATAATATTTTAATAGCCACATCAACACCATATCAGCAAGTATAGCACTCCATTTGCCACGAAGGAGGTTTTTGTTAGTCAGTTAATGACAGGGATCAAAATAGAATTGATTTTCTTTTTTTAGGGACTATATTAGTAGTAAAATCAATTTAGGAACTAAAATAAAAATTGACCTAAAATATAAGAACAAAAAATGTATTTTTGCCAAAGTTTTACAAAGAATTATAAAAGTATTGCCATAAAGAAGTCAACGGCAAAACAGTTTTGCATTTGTAGATAAAGGGATATATATATCACATATCTATTGGCAATGACTCTCAAACTGTCATTAATTTGTGGCCAAAACTGAAAAGGGATTTCTTTGCACCCCCAATAAACATGTGTGTCACTCCATTTCCCCCTATGTTCATGGATCATGACTCAAAAGAAGGCACTTCTTAGAGTGAATTCCATGGCACAAAGAAGGGCAAAATTTGCCAAACAGTGAAAATTCTGAAAAATTTTAGCCGGACAGCACGCGTTCAAACTTATTTAGTTAGTTAGATTGTTTTTGAAAGTCGAGTTTGGCAAACTTAACTTTGGGCTGGATTACAGACACAATAGTGGCGATTTTTTTAGTGGCGTTTTTCAAAAACGCCACTATAGGTTTCCTATAGTGGCGTTTTCTATAAACGCTGCTATAGCCAATAAAAAAAACGCCACTATAGTGTGCGTTTTCCAGCCCAAAGTCGAGTTTGCCAAACTCGACTTTCAAAAACAGTCTAACTTACTAAATAACTTTGAACACGTGCCACGCACCTAATTTTTTCCTAAAAGTAGTCTGTTTGGCAATTTTTTCCCACAAAGAAGGCACTTGAAATTTTGCAAGTATGAAGGTTCTAAAAAAAAAATTTAATTCAATGGTAGATTTACCAAAATTCACATTCAATAAAAAAAGATTGCATGGAGTTGTAGTCTTAAGTTACAACCAAATTTGTTGTTAAATTTTGCTCAAAGTATAATTATGTTGAACCTAAAAAAATTTAGGATGGTCCCAAATATTTTTTAAAGATAAAAAAATCATAAAATCTTAAAATTTACATATAATAATTAATTTTTTTCCAAGTTGGTAGTCCTGTGACCACCTTGCACTCTACGTGGAGCGGCCAGTGGGCCCAAAGACTATATAAAAAACGGTGACATCCTATAAACACCTTTTTTGGTTTTACAAGGGCAAAACTTGGGCCTTGTCTTGAAGAGCTTTCACAAAAATGTTGTGTTGAAAGGAGCAAATCTTATCTCTTTCACCAAAGAGGAAGTCTTACTTTTACGCTTTGAAGGTGCAGCAACAGGTTTCCTTTAAGATGTAAGACAGACTACATTGGTCTCTCAATCAGAGTTTGGCTTGGGCTTGGGAAGAGCAGAATCACGTCGTGAGGGCTGTACTTATTGGGCAAGGAAATAAGTTTGAACAAGTTGCTTGATGCTTTTCCCTTGGTTTTTGGTGTTTCCATTTGCAGGTCCGACTTTGGCTTTTGGCTTCTTCTTGTTTTCCTCCAATCCATGGACTTCACTTGATTATCCTCTGGATTAAGACTGTTGTCCCACATTAATTCCACCTGCAGGTTGCACTAAGGAGATGGCCAAAAAATCTATTAGACAAAAATATAGTTTTAAGAAGATGCGAAAATTAGATAATTTGGTACGAAAATAGAAAATTTAATTCCATACACACACATATATAGTCAACCTATCTTTTAAAACAAAAGAAGAAAAAAAAAAAATTAATGACACAAAACAACTTTTTCACTATTTTATAATTTTGTTGGTGTGTATATATATATATATATATATAGAGAGAGAGAGAGAGAGAGAGAGAGAGAGAATACTACAGATTTATTATAAAGTTCATTTGTATAAAATGTTTTAATGAATATCCAATTAGTGTTGTTCATTTCTTGTTATTTAGTCTATGAGGTTTGGGATTCATTTTGTTAAATATATTAGTGTGTTATCCCATGTTGTATATATTAGAGCAGATGCAAAAGAAAAAGCATAAAATAGGAACAAGAGAACACGTATATATGATAGAGTAGATACGGAAAAAGAAGCATAAAATAGAAACAGTAGAAAACGAGAATTACATGATTTAGCCTTGTTGGCCTATGTTCATGGAGGAAACTTTTAAGGATTATATCCTTATTGTATAAGAGTGTAGTACAAAACCTGTATTATAATGAATTATAACATGAGTATATATAGACAACTAAGCCCTAGACTACTAGTACAAGTAAGAGTGAGTTTGAACTTATTAAATTGGGCTAATATATCTAATATATCTCTAACGCATTCAATCACGATATTTGAAAATATATTTACTTATATAATTTTCTTTAACAAGTTACATCTCATTAAGCACATGGTATGTGATTTTCGAAATTATATTTACTTATATAATTTAATTTTACAATTAAAAAGATCTCCAAAAAAATATATATATACATATATATATATATATATATGGTAAATATTATTTTGGTCCTTAAATATTTTTTTTTTAAAAAGTTTGTTTTTTATCCTAAACTTTTAAAAGTTTATTTTTTGAATCATTTCCCCCTAAACTCCTAAACACTTTCTGTATGAGAGCTGCCAACTAAGTTACAAGACTTTTGATAATCATGTGACTTATTTAAATAATACATAAATAATTTTATGAGTTGTCATGTTATATGTCAGAGGAAAACTTTGTCAATATACATATGTACATTGGTATATTTATGGATTACAAGATTTTTTAAAGTCTTACATGATATGAAAACACACACACACATATATATATATATATATATATATTTCATTTTAAGAATGCACCAGATATAAGAATGTTAGACTACTATAGTTGAAGGTTTCTACAAGTCGAAAAACTTTATGCAATATGTTTTAGTTTGTGTAATGAATCGTCTGTTTACCCCAAAAAAAAAAAAAAACTTTATACAATCTAGAGGTGTATACAAGTATACATTTAGCTTCTCACAGCATGAGCCTTATTGGTGTGTACAGTGGCAGTTTTATGATTTTTTTTTTGGGAATATTATACAAAATCGAATAAATCTTTTTTTGAATATATATAAATTATTAACATCACAGGAAAAAAAAAAAATGTAAATACATGAACTTTTAAGTTAAAATGT
Source organism: Quercus lobata (assembly GCF_001633185.2). Taxonomy (NCBI): domain Eukaryota; kingdom Viridiplantae; phylum Streptophyta; class Magnoliopsida; order Fagales; family Fagaceae; genus Quercus; species Quercus lobata. The sequence goes on from NC_044908.1 coordinate 84,453,661, forward strand.
AGTTTCTCAAAAAAAAAAAAAAAAAAAAAAAAAATCAAATGTAAATAATTAAGTATTGCTGGTTCATGCTTTGGCACCTTAATTTTAAATTAAAATCTAGTTTTGTCTCTACTCTCTAGTAGCAGCTTAATCTTGGTATCGATGAGCATGAAATAGTTCAGATAAAAAGGAAGGTTTTACAAGGTCAAAACTTGAGGAACGTCTTGAATTAGAAGAGCTTTCACCAAAGTGTTGTGCTGCATATCTTCAGAGGAGCACGTCTTATCTCTTTTACCAAAGGGGAAGGTTTTTTTTTTGAAGTTTTGAAGGTGCAATAATATCTTTCCTTAAAGATGTAAGACAGACTACATTGATCTCCTCAATCAGAGTCTCTGGCTTGGGCTTGGGAAGACCAGCATGCTTTTCCCTTAATTTTGGTGTTTCCATTTTCAGGTACACCTAGTTTTAATGTACAGAAAGTGAAAACCCAAAAAGAAATGTACATGTATAGCTATCAAAACAAAAAGAAACATACATTGTATTTGCAACTGGGTATGGAAACTTAAAACAATTTTGCAAACTGCTACAGTAAAGTCTTATTTATATAACATACTGTAGCAAGGTTGTATCATTTTAAATCAATATCTCCTCCCTCCAACATCACAGTTCCTCTCTCATGGCAGTCTGGCTCTCTCCACTCTTCTCTGCTCTCTCTTTCTTTCATTTATGTCAAACAAAAAAAAAAAAAAAAGTCCGGCTCTCTTTGTGGATTTTGAGCTCTGTGATGCAGTGATGGTTGAGGTAGATTGATTGAAGCAATGGGTTGATTTATGGTTCATGGGTTTTGATTTGGGGTGGTTTCCGATGGGTTTTGGGGTTAGAATTTGGTATGGGTTTTGATTTAGTGATGGGTTTTCCTTTTGGATTCAGATTTTGTGGGTTTTGTATGGATTTTGCATTGATTTTTTTTTTTTTTTTTTTTTTTTTTTGTGGGTTTCGTGCATGGTGGTGGTGGTAAGGTGTTTCTGTGGTGGTGAGGTGGGCTGTTGCCATGGGTCTGGGCTGGGTTTCTGGGGTGTTGCCGTGGGTCTGTAGGTATGAGGTGGTGGGGATTTACCGTGATGGTTGGGGTGGCTGCCGTGAGGTGGGTTGTTGTGGGCAATACATACACCACAGTATATATACACACTCTGCTTCTGATCTATGCTACATATTGATATTGCTTCTCTCTCATGTGTCTATTAGTTTTACGTACATATACATGCATGCTCCCATTTTTGCTCACCTGAACACGGAGAGCACACACGAACACAATAGCTTACACTGTCTGACGCTGTTCACGCGCTTCATACAAAACCCACGCGCCGTCGGGGCTATGGCTTGTGGCTGACCCGTGAGGCCTTAGCGTCCACACCACATTTTTGTGGTTCACGCGCCGCTTAGCACCCCCTATGAACCACAAAAAGGGACTACTAGAGTTGGGTTGGGCTGGATCCGACCCATTTGATGAGGCTCAACCCGGATTAGAGTTTAAGCCCATTTCTGTTCACAATACTGAGCCCAATCCGTGAGTGGCCTTAGGGCCATTTCACAATCCAACCCTCAAGTCCAAGACCTTAGCCCAGTAGCAGCTCTTTAAGCCCACACTTTAGATTAAACCCCAGATACACGTATTCAGCACACTTTTTAATAAAGGTCCACATGTAAGTTTTTCCATAAATTAATAAAATGCCATCATATTTCCTATATTTTGCATATTTACATGTCATTCATATTTTTTATGCTCGCATTTTGATCCATATTTCCTCATATTTTCATTTTGGTCCATAAACCTTGCATATTTACATTTTAATTCCCATAATGTTTCCCAAAATCATGTTTTAATCATAAAAATTCCCCAAAAAATTGCAATTTGAAATCAAAACATTTCTAAAATTGTATTTTGACCCCCAAAAATTTTCAAAACTGCACTTTGACCCCAAAACTTTTCCAAAATTACATTTTGGCCCCTATGGTCACCAAATTCCCTTTTTAATTTCTTTAAATGAACGAAGTGTCTTGTTGGTCAACAAATTCACATGTTGATAGATTAAAATTGTCTGATAGTCTCTTTGAAATTCACATGTTTATTCGGGTCCCAATCTAGCTAATATGCTTGCCTCTCCCCATTTTGCACTAATGTTTTGGCCTGTTGTGTTTATGCATGAGAAATGAGAAAGATGTGGTGGATAACAACAAGGTACTATTTGTCTTATCCTCTATGTTCTACTCACATGCTAGTTATATGAATTTAAATTTAGCCTTCACATGCTATGTATGTATATATTTCACATGCTTTGATTGTAAATATTTTCCGACTTAAATATTCACATGGTACTTATAAGTAAATAAGTACCCGCATGAGTGTGTGTGTGTGTGTATATGTGTACGTATGTATGTATGTATGTATTGTTTGCAAAACTTTTTTTCAAAAAGAATCAAAATGCCAAGTATCTTATTTCTTCACCAAAAGATAATATTTGAATTAAATTAAAATTAAGTACTATCCTTTGGATAGGCGTTGTGGGGTTTCTAACACCTTCCCCACACGTAACCAAACTTCCGAGTCCATAATCTTTCGTTCGAGACTTTTTGTTTACCTTAATTAACAAACCCTTTAAAATTTGTATAGTTAATTTGGTAACTTAAAATGAATTAGACTCATAAATGACCAATCACACATAATACAAAACCAATGGTTGGTAGCAATTCCTAAAATAAAAATAAGAAAAAGGGACTCACAAACACACACCTCACCCTAGAAACACATGCACACAAAGAGTCATGTCACTAAGGGTCTAATGTGCGATAAACCAAAAGAAATAAAGAAAAAGCCCTAAACTAGCTTTTTTTTCTCCTTTTTTGGGGCGTCCACAGCCTCACTTGACTATCGTCTAGACTTTGGTTATTTGAGATGATAGAACTGTTTACATTCTCATTTATCTCTAACATGTTGAAAGAGAAGTTAAGTATTGTAGGTAACAATTTGCTTTCTTTTGCCTCTACATTTAGGTGCTCAAGTTTATGGCTAGCTTGAGATCAAAAACCAAATACAATAATAACACTCTCTAGGAATTTATGAGAACTTACCTGAGATTTTCACTTACTTTGGATGCAACAACTTTACCTGATTCTAGTACTCAAAAATAAAGAAAATTGCAAATTTTTCCTCATTTGTGTATGTCTTTTGATTATATATATATAGGGCTAATTACAATTTACCCACCTGTGGTTTGGCTAAAATTTAAGTTGTCTATTCGTGGTTTGACCAAGTCGGGACCATTTTGCTACAAGGTTGCGAATTGCAGGGTTATATTGCTCTCTTTTCTAATATTTTTATATCCAGTGTAAATATGCCAACACACACATTCACACACATTCTATGACTAGATAAGTCGCAACCATTTCATGACTGGCTAGGTTGTGAATTGCATGATTAGACCGCTCTATTTTTTAATATGTTTTTTATCCTCTATAAATATGCTAAACACACATTTTGTGTATGTTGAATGTGGTAAGAAGGAATGATTTCAGTAGGTGCTTTGAAATAATGTTATTAGTGGATACAATTGGAATTGGAAAACAACTGTTACCCAAATCATCTATAAGAATTAAGATTGTAAAAAAATTTTCTAACAATTTTGGTTATCCATACTCACAAATTTTGGTTTGAGACTTCTTATGAAAGCCATACTTGAAACTCTTAGTAATAGAGCTGTCAATGTTGTGGAATTGGATACACTTTAGAAGCAACTTGAATATGAGGTTTCTGAAAAACTTTTACTTATAATTGATGGCGCATGGAATGCAACTCATTGTGAATGGGAGGGTACTGGTAATAGGCTTCTTGATGTTGATGGTGGCGATGTCTCGGCCTCACATTCTGCCTCCGCCGCCACCACTGCCTCCGCAGAATTGATCGGTTCTTTTCCTTTCAAGTTTGATGTCCCTATCCCCATTTTAGCTTTTCCTTTTCAAATTCAAACTCCAAACTTTCGTGTGACCAATTTAAATTTTTATGATCAACTTTAAAAACGAAAACAAAAATATCACTAACTTATTGTCCGTAGCGTTTTATGATACGGGACTTTAGTTGCAGTAATCCAATTCTTAATTTTTCTATTCTTATCCTTATCCTAATAGATTATAAATTATCTTCTCTAAAAAAAGTGAAGTCTACTCTGAACTCTCACAAGCATTTTTTTTTTTTTTTTCCGTTTAGAGTTAGAGGGTTAATACAAAACCAGGATATATGTAGCATTACACAGGAATAGGATTTTGTTAAAAGTTATCTGCTGCTAAGAATATTAGGAATAGGATTAATGAAACTAGGTAGTCTCATTGTAGTAAAAAACTTTTTTTTTTTTTTTGTTATATAGCTAGACTGGTAGGGTCTAAGGGTTTTATATATTACGAGCAGTGAACCTATGCATTGCGCGTGATAGTTATTTTTATAGTGGTTTTATTAAATTTTTTTTTTTAACAATTTTAACTAATTTAATAAATAGTGATGTATTTTGTAATCATATTTTTATTTATTATAGGAACAATCATAAATGTAATATATGAATAATCATGAATCATAAATATAAATTTTGTTGCACCAAAATGAAAACAATAAAAAAAAATTTAGAAATTCAAAAGGCAAGTTAACAAAAATATTCATTTTTTAATAAAAGTTATTTATAACATTTTTGTGAATCGTTAAAAATAATATAAATTTGGAAATTATTCTTTTTGTTGTAAACAAAATTTTTCAAACCTTATTTTTTCTGCCTACAATCCAAAACACCGAAAAACGTAACTAAAAAAATTAATAAAACTTAACAATGACTAGTTGGAACAATTAGGAAAATAATTTGTAGTTGATAATCTATTAAGGTTATTTTCTTTGTAGAAATTGTAATTTCGTCCACCCAAAACATATTATTATCAAATAAACAATTATTAGCAAAATCTAAGAATTAAATTCATATATATGCATTGTTATAAAATAATAATTATTATTAAAATAAAATTGCAAAATCTAAAATTTGTCACTCATCCGATTATTTTCGATTGACTAACTTTTAAGTTTTTCTTTAAATAAATGGCATTATAGAGTACTTCTAATACAATTATCTTAATACAACTATTAAGAGTACTCTGTCCACCACAAATGATTAAAAAATAAACAAAAATTAGTCAAGTTTCATAGTTTGACATCTAAATTGAGTACTATAAAAATCATGTTATGTAATAGAATATCTACCAAATTATCTAAATCATGCTATGTAATAGAATAATATTATATTTTTATATGCTATATTTAATTCTTTATAACGCAATAGGATAATATTTAACAATTAAAGTAAAAAAAAAAAAAAAAAAACTAACAATAACAATTTAAAAAACAAAACTAAATTGCATTAACCCAAAGTAGAGTTCTAAAAAATATAAAAATGATCAATCTAAAGCAAAGATGCAAGAAAAAAAAAATCCAACAAAAAATTGAGAGAGAGAGAGAGAGAACCTCTTTATTGTGAAAGAAAACTATGTATAGAATGAAAGAGATAGTGACAAATTTATAGTAAGAGAGTGTGAATAAGAAGAGACAAAAACAAAGGAATGTGAAAGGAAAGAAGAAGAATGATATTAATGTAGAGGGTAGTGGGAAGATGAAAAAGTAAGGGAGGGAGAAAGATTGAAAAAGTAGTAGAGAGATGAAAAGGTAATGGAGGGAAAAATGTTGAAAAAATATAAATATTAAAAAAATATATGTGAAAAACAATTATAAAAAATTGAAAAGAAAAAAGATAATGACATGGACGCTGATGTGGCTCAACTGAAACGCAATAATATTAAATGTTACACTTAGGGTTTTAGTAATATATAAATTATTATTAATATTTTTTTGAGTTTGAAAAAAGTTAACTTAGAGTGAATTTATTAAAATAACCTGTTGCATAGGGGGATAAGGTTTAAGATATTAGCTAGGTGGTTTTGTATGGGTGCAACATAAGTCTAGTGTTCTAGTGCACTGGACGCATTGCAATTGTGACGTGTGTCTCAATCAGTGCAGATCTGGTGTCAATGGCCACTAGACATAAGCCGCAACCGTTTTGTATCCTATTCCTATATATATATATATATATAAACAGTGTTTGTTTATATTAATTGAGGAAAGTTGGTTATTCATGACACAAATTGAAATTGAAACCTTGAAGACTGAAGAAATCAAGAATATGGGAATGGGTAGTAAGGATCAAGAAGGAATACCAATACCATTGCATTCGTTCGGTAGCAGTATTGTTCGGTTTGTGAGTTTGATCACTGAATTTCAGAATAATTATTTATTGAAAGAATATGAATGTGGTGAACGCTTCTTCTTTGGTGTGGAGAGTGTGAAGGTGGGTTTACGGAAGTTAGACTTTGGCTTGCAAGTTGCTCAAAGAGAGATTCCTAAATACAACAGTAGAATCCGTGAATGGTATTTGAAGGTGAAAGACATTGTTTACCAACTTGAAGATCTGTTTGAAGACACTGAACTCCAAGTTATGGCTGAGTCATATGACTCTCCCTCTTTATCTAAAGACAAGTTTGAAGAGTTACTTAAAGATGAAGGCTTGGACTCTTGTATTCATCTTATTTTATTTCTACTTCTGCTCCTTCTTCTTCTCCCTCTTCTTATTATTCTCCTCCTCCCTCACCAACATCAACAACATTTTGGTCCTTAATGTATCAAAGTCAATAGAGAACAAATCACTTTCTGTTTCTCAAAACTTATTTACAGGTATCAGACCCTTCCTTGGAGGAGAGAATGTTTCTCATTTTGCAATCTCTTGATAATCTTTTACGGGAAATGCTCTCATTTAGTGACTCATTACTCCTGTCCCCATGAGGAGCAGCTCACAGATAATTAAGCATAATGGGAAAGCTGGCGGCCTTGGTCTTGGTATTTTAATTGAGGACCAAAAAGACCCGGATATGAAATCTTCCTTGGTATTTGAGAAGATGCCTGGAATTTTGCTTCTTATTCCCCGCTGATTTCATATTCTTAAAACAATTTTTATATTATTATGGAAGATGTAGCTTCCAATTACTTCAATTCTTGGTCATACTTTGAGCTTGCATATCCACATCACCCAGGACCAGGTCTTAAATCATTTGACTTGGACCCTCTATATTATAAATTGAGACTTGATTGGAGAACCATTGATCATTTTGCTATGGACCATGAATTCGTTCAACATTATTGTTTTGATGGTCTGGTCTCAGAGAAGGTGCGCCATGCTTCTGTGATTTGCAGTTCCTTATCTGAAGGATGCCTCGTGCATTCAAGGGGTTTACGCACAATTCTCCCGAGGAAGGAACAGCCTCACTGTCACTCTTAACTCCCAGCTCAATTATGTACCAGGATATTTGTTCCTCAGGGCAAGGTATTTGCTTGTACTTGATTTATCTCATGCTGGCTTCAAAATGCTCCCTTCTTATGTTTGGGAGTTTTGAGACACCTGGACCTCTCTTGTAATCCTATCCAGACCATGAGTGGATTGATTATTAATCTCTTCCATCTCCAGACCTTGAAACTCATTTGCTGTTTTCAATTGACCAGCTTTCCCGACAACCTGCACTTATTATCTAACTTATGCCACCTTGTCATTAGTCCTAGCATTCCAATTGTGATGCCTACATTTATTGATAGATTGACGTGTCTTCAAACTCTTATGAATTTCACTGTCCTAAAGAAAGACGGATATCAAATTGAAGAGCTAAAAAACCTAATGACCTTCATGGAGAACTTAGCATCAAAAATCTGGAGAATGTGAAATCTTTGGAAGAGGCTGAGAAGGCAAGGTTGCATCTCAAGGAAGGCATTCATAAACTATGTCTGACGTGGTCCAAAGTAAGCATAATGGGTGCAAATGTAATTTACAAAATAACAAACCAACAGAGTAATATAACCAAGGGAAACATCATGACCCTTTATGAACGAAACCAACTGATGCAACTACATTAAGGCACAAGAATACACCATCCTGCATAAGCCTAGAAACAGCAGCCATCATCAAAACCAGATTATGTCTTCTTAAAAGAGCAAACCAGGATTCAAGCCCCATCTACAACACAAGATCCTGTTCAAAATAGAGTTATTGGCTTTGCAATTTACTTTCCAATATGCCCTCGACACCTCTCATGATATCTTTGACAATTTGTTTATCACTCCTAATCCTGCTTGAATGGATTACATCATTTCTTTGCTGCCAAATGTGATACACAGTAGCCCACCAAGCTAGGTTGCAAATCAATACTCTCAGACTATTTGTCATTGTAACCCCATTTGATCATTCTCTCCTTGTTAGGCAAATTATTTCTCATAGTTAACCAGCCAATAAAAGAGTTCCTACGTATGTTAATCTCAGACCAGACCAGCTTCCACCAAGGACCAACCTGTCCTTTCACTCTGATTTCCTCTCAAGTACCGGCACAAGTAAACTTGTGTGAAGAGGCCCAAAGAGCTGTCTGCATCATGTAACTAAACTAGACTAAGCATGCTTTGAATATCAACAAGCTGGTCAGACCTGGCAGCCTTCCAAATCCTTTGCTTCTCCTTGAACACAGACTCTACCTTTGCCTCAAACTGACTAGCCACATCTTATTTGACCCTATACCTATATTTTTGGAACAAAACACCATCAAGATGCCAAATTCATGCCATAGGAAGATTCTTTTTCAGTCTCCAACCTCAAAACTCAGGAATTTTCTAGCTGTTGGTCTTAGTTTAAGGATAGTGATGCAGGGAAAGTGATGGGCTGTGATATGAATTAGAACTAAATGGGATGTTAGTTGCTTTGAACAAATTGAAAGGTGGTTTGGCACCTTTGCAAAGAACACAGAGTTCTCAAAAAATGCTCTAAAAGGCTTATTTCATTCTGTTGGAAATAAAGGAGAGATAATACCTGAATTTTTCTTGGAAATTACACAATTTGATTTTACCAAAAAAGGTGGCAGAGATGAGGCGTGGACCAAGTCACTGTCTTGAGACAAATCGTGCCATCTACGGTATATTCGATGTAGTTAGAGAAATAGTTTTTGCACGTTGTCCCTAGAATACAACAACCCAACCACCTTTACTGATTATCCTTGCGAGCCTACATTGCTCGTAGGATAGTACTTTCTTTTCTCAGGAAACTTTGTAAAAGATAGAATATTTTTATGAGTAGTAAAAGACAATAGATGGTAAGTGTTTAAGACAATAAAAAATTGTTTTTGAAAAGTTTACAGCTTTTTTAATTCAAAAAATAAAAATGTGTATATATGAAACTTTTATTTCTTTCCATATATATAGAACTAGACATGTTGCTTGTCCTTAGCCAAAAAATAAAATGTTTGATATCAATTAAATAGTCATAAAGTTATTGAAATTAATATATATAATCAATAGCTTTCTTTATATATATATATATATATATATTATAAACCAGTCATCAAAAGCTTCTGTAGGTTGAGAACAAAAAAAGATCATAATCTTTGAAATTAATGCCCCATAGATTACGTTGCTGAACAAGAAAAGAAAGGGTCATAATGCCAAGCATTTAATGGCCTATTATTACAAAACATTTTCAAAAGTTTTCTTTCTGGATATATGTTACAAAAAATTGCTAACGGTTTGACCACTATCTATTAAACCAAATAGTAAACATTTGTGTATATATGGTAACATAAAATAATTCAGCAATAGTTATACATTTAAGTGCTGAAATTCTTTCATATATGACATTATTATGTCATATTCAAATAAGATAATAAAACCAAATATGCTAGCAATTATGGTATTAATATCACGTTAATGTTCATAAATTTCCTAATTAAAACCATTGACAAAAGCTATTCAAATTTTGAATTATATTTGAATTTCAAAATTCAGCAATCAACGTATCTGACATTAAGGGATAATTGATACACATAAATGAGTATTAAAATAAATATAATATTTTTTATAAAAATATCCAACACATTCACATACAAAAACTGATTTACAAGTGCTTACATTTTGGTACTTATACTAGTTGTTTGGCATTAACAGCCTTCTCGATGATTGACAAGTGTCTAAAACCTATTGGCCAATGCTTTAAACAATCATATAACTAAGTATTTAGTTACTAAAGGATTAGGGTGTAGCTACTTGAAATGCCCGGCATCATATAGCTTCCATCCCCCAAGTACAATCTTGGGGAACTTTGATTGTCCAAAAGCATCTTCCTTTAAGAAGACACTGCTGCACCCATGCAACCCATAGTGAGCCAACTTGAGTGAAAAGGTTCCAAATAAGCTTCATAATAGCTCCTTTCTTCCAGTCTTTAATTCTCTTCAAGCCAAGCCCGCCTTCTTTCTTTGGGAAACAAACTTTTTCCCAAGACACCCTGACTCCTCCTCTGCCTTCACCTCTGCCATTCCACAAAAAATTGATTGAAACAATGTTCAATGGTGGCTATGACCTTTGGAAGTATGAAGATGCTGCAGCTAAATCTCTGAATGCTTTAAAAAATGGGTTGCAATAATTGAGGCCAACCTGAAAAGGTTAATCTCCTAGAAGACTAAGCATTGACTTTTACTAAGATCTTGGATTTTTTGTGGCCCTTTGGTTCCTTAAGTGAACTCGAGTCTATAAGAGTCGAGATGCTACTTAACTAAGATGTTTGATTTTTTTTCGGCCATTGGCCACATAACAAAATTGTCAGCAAAAACTTTCCAAAGGGACAAAAACTCTCTTATCTCTAAAAATGAAATGGAATCGTTCAAAAATCAAAATTCAAAACAAGAAGAATACCCGTATGGTGGTGACAATGCTCGTTGTAGTAGGTAGCTAGGTAAATAGAAAACCCAAATGTGAAAGAAACACTCTCCAAAACCCTAATCCATTCCCATTTTTCCCCAATTTGAAACTCAATTTCTCTTATTTTGTACTGTACTATTGTTCAGTGAAGTCTAAAGTAATGGTGCCATTATCTGTCAATAAGTAATCAAAAATTCAATTTTGTGTTTAGATAAATATGGCAAGCATTATTTGACAGTGATAGAATATTAAGGACTTTAAGAGCAAAGGTAGGTGTTGCAAATAGGATTGAACTCATGAACATTGTCAATAAGCATATCTGGTTTTTTCATGAACCAAGATAGATTTACTAATTTGGTTCTCTTTTGAGAAACTATTTGGCTTTTGGTTTCCTCAAAATCAGTAGAATGTAGGTATCTCAACATATATCCAGAAAAACTCTCTTTTTACCCAAATTAAAAAGTATGTGAAATTCTAAAACACCCCATTAGAAGGGTCGTTTTGAATGTCATTGTGACCTTTTCAACTCATTGTATGAATCATATGGATGTGTGAAACACTGGTTTATTAATGTGAGGCATTTGACAATTTGCTAGCGCATTTATAATCTTCTAAATGAATTAGCATACTCTGTTGATACCAATGCAAATAATCACTTTATTAAGAAGCAATAGAAATGGCTTGTGGCATGCTTGGCATTTTTGAATTGAAGAAACTTGTGGACAAAAATTCATCTGGTTTATCACATAAATCCTGGATAACAGTGAAAAAAACCCTTATCTATTAGCCTAAAATATGCTTTCTTGATCTAATTATTTTTTATTTACTCAGATGTTGTTACTAATAACTTTATCTCCTTCATTCATCTTGTTCTGGAGGAAGTTCAGTAGTCCTTGAAGGGAAGCTTCAGTGTCTTTGTTTCTCATCAGCTCCCCAGCAACTTCTGCAGGAGTGACCTTTACATCCTCTATAAGCCTTTCGATCTGTTGAAAGAGACCGTGATGGCAAAGCCCCAGATGGTTCAAAGCAAGGTGCTTGAATACAGAAGGGGTGCAATATGACATGCAAATATGCACATCCATACGACCAGGTCTCAACAAAGCAGGATCGAGTTGTTCTTTGTAATTGGTTGTGAAAATGATGACACGCTCATCACCACAACATGACCAAAGACCATCTATGAAATTGAGCAGTCCTGAGAGAGTCATCTGTTTATAAATCAAAGCAAATGTTAGAGAGAATTTTACTTCAAGACTACAATGCACCTATGTAAGAAAAATCGATTTGCCTAATTTGTAGTACCCATTTTCTTTTTAGCCATGCTATACCTCCCTTATTATCTAGAAACTAGCTGTTACCAATTCCTCTCTTTTATATCCATGTAAGATTGCTTAAAATCTAAAAGGCATAAGTTTAAGAAGTATTAGTCAAAATTTGTGGGAGTCTTAAATAAGTAACACTATAATTTGTTTCTAGTCTTATAGGTGAAACACAGACAACTGTAGTATATAATGAGGATTACCTTATTGTTTCCAGTATTGTGATCATTCTCATTTTCCCGGTTTTCTAGCTTGATAGAGCAATCAATATCCTCTATGACAAGTATTGATCTGTTAGGTGTGCTGAGCAACAAAAGCCTGAGATCAGTATTGGATTTGACCTCAGATAGATCCAAGTCATAGATGTCAAAATTCAAATAATTTGCCATTGCTGCAATCAAACTTGATTTTCCTGTACCCGGGGGACCATATAATAAGTACCCTCGTTTCCAAGCTTTCCCAATTCTTTTGTAGTACTCCTTCCCATTCAAAAAGTTGTTCAAATCTTCCATCAGTTCCTTCTTAAGCTCGGAATCCATGGCAAGGGTCTTGAACGTCATTGGGTGATTGAGATTGACTGCATTCGGGTCCCAACATGATCCATATTCTATAACCGTGTGTAGCTTCACTGTTTTGCACTCATCTCTAATGGACTTTGCTCTTCTTAAAATATATGGCAAGTAGGAACTTAATACCTTGTCTTTATGTCGCTTGTGAAAGCTTAGCTCATAGGATCTGACCTCTGACCTCAGAGTGGCATTAAGATCACTCCTGTTTTGATTTCTGCAATTTGATGGCTCAACTTGTGTACAAACCAAGCTCCAATTCATCTGTATATTTTCAAAAACATCAACTATCTCTTCATTTCGGTCCAAGGTAACTACTAAACTTTTTTCATTCTCGTCTTTGCCCACTCTAACTCTTTGAACTGAGGAGCTAGTTATGGTACCTAAGTAGACCTCTGCCGCATCAAACATTTGATTCTTTGAGAGACCTTGGAATTCTTCTATCACAATGGTGAATCGAGAAGAGAAAAGTTTGGAAAGGTTATGTAAATGAGAGGATAGGTAGCGGTGGATATCATTTGGTATGTAATCATAGGCAATGCTCCTAACCAGCATTGCTGTTGCAGCAACAGTGGCTGCTGTTGACAGAAGTTTTTGAACATACTCTTGTTCCATTAACAATTTAACATAGTACTTTATTTATAGATAAAATAGAGTTTGAACATAAGACATCAGCTCCTCACATCTCCATTATCATACATTGTATATCTCATAATGCACACTTCTCACATACATTTTAGCCACTTCTCAATTTTTCCATTACTTCTGCTCCAACTTTTTTCATAATTGTTCATGAATATCTTGATAATGATAATTAAGAGGGTCTTCTAATCATATATACGGGACCAACCTTCAATACAATAACAAAAGAACACACAAAGAAAGAGAGTTTTCAAGCGGGCAAAATTCTAACAAACCAATGCTTTTACATGCATAAGAGCTGATAAATGCTATCTACTTCTATGCGTGTCAATTCACCAATACCATCTAAGAAGTGGAAGGGACTAGTGGGAAACCTCGAGCAGGAACAGATGACAGTCAAGCATATTAAGATGGCTATATATACGAGTTTTTCTTGGGAACGCAAATTTCATAGAGAGCAACTTGTAATCAAGTTTCAGAACAGAAAGGAACCACCAAACAGAAAATCATCTGCCACATAGCACAATATGACCAAATAAAAAATACTGTTGACAAGAACCACATTGTATACATAGCACTGACATGAAAGGTTGATCATTCTTCATACTCATAAACTTGCGTGAATCATCCTGGACCAACTTTAGGAATGTCATAATGCTCACTCATGTTTGCCAGATACTGGTTGAAATCCTGAATCCTGTCACGGTGAGATTTATTAGCTACCTTAGCTAATCTATGAACATCAATTTGCTCCCTCTGTTCAATATATCACCTTTCTGCAGGAGTGAGATGATCATCACAATGAACAGTCTTCCCATCGCCACTCATTTTTTTGGCATCATCTACATCTTCCTCGTTAGGATCAGTGGATAGCTCTGCAGTTTCACCTGCACCAAATAATAAGAAAAATGAATGACAAATATACAGTCATGATGTTCAACAATTAGAATGGAAAGTAGAAAAGATCTGCACCAAACAAAATGGTTACAGTGTTCAAACAATCTCTGGATTTTACAGCAGTCTCTGCTCCATTCTTTTCGCTGTCTTCTTTAGATAACATATGTAGTCCAATTCTCAGCAAATTTTAATATTTTCATTCAAATCAAGTTAATATTGAGAATTTCCAGATCTCAGAACAAGACAAGAACGACCTTTCTTGGAAATATATAGAAATCAAATTTGCAGCAAATTTCAAGTCTGCCATTTTATCCTTATGATCCAATTTTATTTGGACATGATCCAGAAACCACTCCAAGGTTGTCTGTCGATTAATCCTTGGACCCATTGCTGCTAATATTGCTACTACTACTAGGCCATCCCTGGCCATTGCCACTATTGCAAGGCCATCCCAGGCCCTTGCCACCTTGATCTGTTGTTTTTGTCCTCAGAATACTGAAGACTGCTACGTCAGCACAAACTGACAAAACTGGTACCAAATTATTGCTGCTACCTCCAGCGTGTTACTGTGCACCAACAGTTGTTACCGCTGCTTTCGGCTAATTTACCCTTGTGAAAGAAATAGTAATCACTTTTACTGTTCATTCCGTGACTTTGCTGTTACTGATCACCCGTGATTGCTGCTGCCACTGTTCTACACTGTACAAACAGTGCCTATTTTTACCTGTATAAGGCATGCTTCATTTCATTTGTAATCAGAATCTCATTTTAGAGTTTAAGACTTTTTTTTTTTTTGAGTAAGAGTTTAAGACTTCTATAAGCTTAAAGCCTCTAGAGATATCTCACCTACTGCCTAGAATTCGTCTTAGGTTCTGCACCCTTTGAGAATTCTTGTTAATCCCTTTGAGGATTTGTTATCCCCTACTACCTGCCTGTTAATCTTGTAACTGCTACAACTACTTGTAATCCTTTTAAGTATTTGTTTCACTGCTACTATCCGTAAGTTATTTTGATAATATACTTTCAGATTACTATCTATTTTTCATATCTGTATTAAATTACTTTAAATTGTTTTGATATATTGCTTGGCTGGTTCTACCGCCTTATTATCATTTCATTATATATATATAGATCCATTTCATGACACCCAAGATCCTTATGATGGTTACAATTTGGATAGTGATTAAGCAATTCCAAAACTGCTCCCGGATGCTCCAGAACAGCTCCAGAAGCCCCAGAATAGCTCAAGAACCATCTTTGCAGCCCGGTTACTATTCCAGGAACAGTACCTGCACCAGCAAAGCTACCGACAGAGTACTATTCACTACACAGTACCAGAACACTGTGCAGAGTTACTATTTAGAAAAGCAAGGGGACAGAACACTGTTCACGAATAGCGACCGTTACTGTTTACTCAACAGTGCCCTGATAGAATCATTGAAGTTACTATTTACTTTCGGCTGAAAAGAAATTCACCCAAGAGTAAAAGCAGTTTACCTTCCGTGATTTCCGCAATCTCCTGTTTGGATCAATTCCACAGAACTTTCCAGAACCTCTCCAGGACGCATTAAGGTATTTCAGCTCCAAATTCCAAGTTGACAAACATTCTTCCCAGTTTCCAGCAATCTTACACATGACAGTTATGTACAAGATCCATTGGATTAGCATGTGGAATTATGTTATCAACCAGAATCTACTAGACAGGGAATTCTTTGTGAAATGGTGGGATAGTTTCAGAACCACTGACATCATCTCCAAATTACACAACGACTTTCCTCCTCCAGTACCAAGAGCCATTGCTCATTGCACAAGATCTCACTCCAGCCTAAACTCTGTCCAGATTGCCGAAAAATCTAGCAAAGAACTCAAAGATCTTGCCCAACAGCTGCTCCTCCAATCAGAACAGTTAGAGTCAGAAGAAAAGAACTCTCCTGCCTCTTCTGAAGCATCAGTTAATCTTGCTCCAATTGATCCATTTCAAGACTCCCAAGATCCTTATGATGGTTACAATTTGGATAGCGATTAAGCAATTCCAGAACTGCTCTCGGATGCTCCAGAACAGCTCCAAAAGCCCCAGAATAGCTCAAGAACCATCTTTGCAGCCCGGTTACTATTCCAGGAATAGTACCCGCACCAGCAAAGCTACTGACAGAGTACTATTCATTACACAGTACCAGAACACTGTGCAGAGTTACTATTTAGAAAAGCAAGGGGACAGAACATTGTTCATGAACAGCGACCGTTACTATTCACTCAACAGTGCCTTAACAGAATCATTGAAGTTACTATTTACTTTCGGCTGAAAAGAAATTCACCCAAGAGTAAAAGCAATTTACCTTCCGTGATTTCTGCAATCTCCTGCACGAATCCAAGGCTTCCTCCAGCTATAAAAGGAACCCTTTACTTTAGTCTTTAGCAGGTCTTCTTAGGTCTCCTTTCTCCCAAAACTCAGAAACCCTTCTTTACTATTGTAATCAAATGGCTTTCTCAGTTTGTATCTTAGTTTACACTTGTAACAGAAATACATTTGTGGTTATACATTATTTTGAGTATGTTATCTCTAACAAACATTATTTTTTTTTACATCTATTTTTTGATAGCATGTCCACTCCCATACATTACATTCTTCATCTATTATTTCATCTTAGTCAGTGTTTACTGTTCTTTCTTTTGGTGGTAGGCTGAGCCTCCCGTTTATTCTTTCTGTTTATTATCCTATGATTATCTGTTTGAGCTAATCCTTTACTTCCCAGTTATCTTCTTTTTCCTATATCTGTTTCTTGCCCAAAGTTTGTTACAGATGTGTACTATTGAGAAGTGTCAGCCCGGTTCTGTGTCTACTTGTTGTCCAGCAAGTCTAAAGTACCAAGGTTGAGTTTTGAACCTGAGCCAAACAGTAATTCCCGTGTAGCCAGGAGAGCGTTAGGGTATGAGCGGAAAGGTTCGTGTACGTCAACAATAGGGAAAAGCGGCAGTAAGTAGTGACAGTATTCACAAAAGACATCAGTCTTTTTGAACACCCTGTTTCAGATCTAAGGTTAGATCCAGAAATTGGAAGATAAAGGTAGTCTAGGTTGTAATTGATTTCTTAGGCTTTTAATCCAGAATGATGAATAGGATGTTTAGAAGGAATGATTCATCCACCAGCATTAGATCTAGCGGTACAACCCTCCCTGAGATCCCTCCAGATGATGGAATGATAAACTCGGAGTCGTACCAGCTCTCAGATCTAGATCAGAAGTTAGGAGATTGGAACATACCAAAGGTACCCACAAACCAGGTTTATAAGTTATCATCGTGGTCCTCGAAAAAGACTTTCAAAACAGACTACCATGTTAAGACTATAGAACAAGTTTATAGTATCAACAAGGAGTATGAAACATGTTACTTGTTATCCCCTGCAGCAGTGAAAGCCCACAGGGACAATGATCATAAATTCCTTCACCTCGGTTTAGTCCAAGTTGGAGTAAAACCTTTGATCAGAGAAGGGTTGGACAATTCAATCCTTATGGCCCTTAGAGACACTCGTCATGTTAGATTTGATGACAGCCTCCTAAGTACCATGGAATCCAGTTTGAGCGGCGGACCAGTTCATTTCAACTGTTTCCCCAACCTCACTGTAGCACTTGACGACCCTCACATCTTGAAGGTCCTCACCCTCAATATCAAAACCCATGGAACTCTCATGTTACATGGAGCCAGACAGCTTGCCCTTATATACAGAGTGTATTATAAGTGCCTGAGAACAAACATGTCTATCCAAGCCATAGACAAGAGAAAGGCTGGTGAAATCACCCTTATCCAAACCCCAGACGTTAGATCCACAGTTCAGGTACCCAAAACCCTGAAATGGTCTGAAGTCACTTTTCCTGCACATTGGACTATAGATAATGAGAACCATCATCTACAGATCCGAAACCCAATTAGGAACCCAGATCTAGATTTTGTCCAGCAGCTAGCTGATGGAATGGTTAGACTAAGTTTTAACCAATCCAAGTTTAGGTCACCTTTAGAATATAATGAACCCAGGCCCAGATCTTCGGTAGATCTGTACCAGGAACCAAGGTCTAGATCCATAGATCTACGCCAACCCTTTAGGAAGCCAACTATCCACCTTAGAGATAGACCTGCATCCTAGTGTAGTTCGTCTAGAACACAAACACCCTTTCCCACATCTAGAAGAGACTTAGGTCCACAGTTTCAAGGTGTAAAAGACCATTCCCAGGTTAGTACCCCTTGTTACACAACCAAGCAAGACTCAGTTGCTGACCAAGAAGAAGACAACACTAGTCAAGACAGTCTAAAGCCTCCTTCACCATCAGGAACTGATATGAGAAATCCTATTTAGCAAGAAACTGAATATGACTATCAGCTCTTAGTGTTGAAGAAAGAGTTCACACCTAATATGGATGCTCTTGAAAAGGATTTTAACTCTGAGAGAAACAGAGCCAAGAGAGAAGCCTATAGAGCCAACTATACCAGAGAACAAAAAGAAGAAGTTTTGGAGAAATGGAAACTATTCATGAAAGAGGTATCCAGTGATTATCCTTTCTTTGAATACTTTGAAAAACATTTCAAATGGCATAAAAAGTCTTGTACCAAACCCAAACTTCCATCACAAGAGCTAGAGAAACTGGTCCTTCCCTCACCAAAAGTAAATGTCTTAGAAGCTCACATATCCTCTAGTAGTTCTAGTAGATTAAATTGATAATTCCAAATTGTTAAATTGATAATTATTTTAAAAAAATGCACTAAAAATTTGATAAATCTAAAATTAATATAATCTTGATAATATTATAAATTAAAATTAAATTTGATAATTCAAGAATACATGTGTAGAACATCTTGATAATTTGATGTAACATAAAAATCAAATAAGAAAATTGTTAAAATTAATCTATTAATTCTAACCATATTTAATCATTAATTCTAAGACCCTAACCCTAAGCATATAAAAAATTAATTTTTTTTTTAAAAAAAGATAGAAAGAGAAAGTGATTGATAGCTATAAGGAATTTTGATATATATATATATATATATATATATATTTAAATGCCATCAACATAGAGATTATCAAATTAATGGAGATACATACTTTTTTTGAGATAGATAGAGATTATCAAATTATTGAAGATATATACTATTCCTTGGGATAGATTATATTAATCACCTCTTGAAGAATTGGGATTGTGCTTATCCCTTAATAATCAAGTTTTGTAGCTTTATATTGTGATAAAATAATATTAATTTAATAATATTAAAATTTGGAAAATTTAGATGATAAATATTATCTAAATTAAATTTTTGTATGTTAAATATTATCCCCTAATTTAAGAAATATATCCTAACAAATAAAAAAATAATGTTAATTAGATGATAAATATTTCTAAATTAAATTTTTGTATGTAAATATTAACCCTTAATTTAAGAATTATATCCTAAAAAATAAAAAATAATGTTAATTTAAGAATAAATTAGAGACCTGGTAGTATACTATTCTTTTTTAATTCTTTAAAATTCTAAAAATTTAATAAATTTTTTGCAATTTGATGAAGTTACGTGGCATAACCACGGCGTCTAAGCCCAACTTTTATTATATATAATATAATATAATACAATATGATATAATATGATATGATTTGTTTAAGTTTGACAAAAGTTAACTTAGAGTGAATTTATTAAAATAACCTGTTGCATAGGAGGATAAGTTTAAGATATAAGCTAGGTGGTTTCGTATGGGTGCAACTTAAGTCTAATGTTCCAATGCACTGGACGCGTTGCAATTGTAATACGTGTTCATTTTTAGACCCATGTCACAATCAGTGCGGATCCGGTGTCAATGGTCACTAGACGTAAGCCGCAACCGTTTTGTATCCTATTCCTATTTATTTATATATATATATATATATATAAACAGTGTTTGTTTATATTAATTGAGGAAAGTTGGCTATTCATGACACAGAAATTGAAATTGAAACCTTGAAGACTGAAGAAATCAAGAATATGGGAATGGGTAGTAAGGATCAAGAAGGAATACCAATACCATTGCATTCGTTCGGTAGTAGTATTGTTCGGTTTGTGAGTTTGATCACTGAATTTCAGAATGAGTATTTATTGAATGAATATGAATGTGGTGAACGCTTCTTTTTTGGTGTGGAGAGGGTGAAGGAGGGTTTACGGAAGTTAGAGCCTGGCTTGCAAGTTGATCAAAGAGAGATTCCTAAATACAACAGTAGAATCCGTGATTGGTATTTGAAGGTGAAAGACATTGTTTACCAACTTGAAGATCTGTTTGAAGATATTGAACTCCAAGTTATGGCTGAGTCATATGACTCTCCCTCTTTATATAAAGACAAGTTTGAAGAGTTACTTAAAGATGACGGCTTGGACTCTTGTATTCATCTTATTTTATTTCTACTTCTGCACAATTCTCCCGAGGAAGGAACAGCCTCACTGTCACTCTTAACTCCCAACTCAATTATGTACCAGGATATTTGTTCCTCAGCGCAAGGTATTTGCTTGTACTTGATTTATCTCATGCTGGCTTCAAAATGCTCCCTTCTTATGTTTGGGAGTTAATACATTTGAGACACCTCGACCTCTCTTATAATCCTATCCAGACCTTGAGTGGATTGATTATTAATCTCTTCCATCTCCAGACCTAGAAACTCATTTGCTGTTTTCAATTGACCAGCTTTCCCGACAACCTGCACTTATTATCTAACTTATGCCACCTTGTCATTAGTCCTAGCATTCCAATTGTGATGCCTACATTTATTGATAGATTGACGTGTCTTCAAACTCTTATGAATTTCACTGTCCTAAAGAAAGATGGATATCAAATTGAAGGGCTAAAAAACCTAATGACCTTCATGGAGAACTTAGCATCAAAAATCTCGAGAATGTGAAATCTTTGGAAGAGGCTGAGAAGGCAAGGTTGCATCTCAAGGAAGGCATTCATTAACTGTCTGACGTGGTCCAAAAGAAAGCATAATGGGTGCAAATGTAACTTACAAAATAACAAACCAACAGAGCAATATAACCAAGGGAAACATCATGACCCCTTATGAATGAAACCAACTGATGTAACTACATTAAGGCACCAGAATACACCATCCTGCATAAGCCTAGAAACAGCAGCCATCATCAAAACCAGATTATGTCTTCTTAAAAGAGCAAACTAGGATTCAAGCCCCATCTACAACACAAGATCCTGTTCAAAATAGAGTTATTGGCTTTGTAATTTACTTTCCAATATGCCCTTGACATCTCTCATGATATCTTTGACAATTTGTTTATCACTCCTAATCCTGCTTGAATGGATTACATCATTTCTTTGCTGCCAAATGTGATACACAGTAGCCCACCAAGCTAGGTTGCAAATCAATACTCTCAGACTATTGTCATTGTAACCCCATTTGATCATTCTCTCCTTGTTAGGCAAATTATTTCTCATAGTTAACCAGCCAATAAAAGAGTTCCTACGTATGTTAATCTCAGACCAGACCAGCTTCCACCAAGGACCAACCTGTCCTTTCACTCTGATTTCCTCCCAAGTACCGGCACAAGTAAATTTGTGTGAAGAGGCCCAAAGAGCTGTCTGCATCATGTAACTAAACTAGACTAAGCATGCTTTGAATATCAACAAGCTGGTCAGACCTGGCAGCCTTCCAAATCCATTGCTTCTCCTTGAACACAGACTCTACCTTTGCCTCAAATTGACTAGTCACATCTTATTTGACCCTATACCTATATTTTTGGAACAAAACACCATCAAGATGACATAAATTCATGCCATAGGAAGATTCTTTTTCAGTCTCCAACCTCAAAACTCAGGAATTTTCTAGCTGTTGGTCTTAGTTTAAGGATAGTGATGCAGGGAAAGTGATGGACTGTGATATGAATTAGAACTAAATGGGATGTGAGTTGCTTTGAACAAATTGAAAGGTGGTTAGGCACCTTTGCAAAGAACACAAAGTTCTCAAAAAATGCTCTAAAAGGCTTATTTCATTCACATACAAAAACTGATTTACAAGTGCTTACATTTTGGTACTTATACTAGTTGTTTGGCATTGACAGCCTTCTAGATGATTGACAAGTGTCTAAAACCTATTGGCCAATGCTTTAAACAATCATATAACTATGTATTTAGTTACTAAAGGATTAGGGTGTAGCTACTTGAAATGCCCGGCATCAGATAGCCTCCATCCCCCAAGTACAATCTTGGGGAACTTTGATTGTCCAAAAGCATCTTCCTTTAAGAAGGCACTGCTGCACCCATGCAACCCATAGTGAGCCAACTTGAGTGAAAAGGTTCCAAATAAGCTTCATAATAGCTCCTTTCTTCCAGTCTTTAATTCTCTTCAAGCCAAGCCCGCCTTCTTTCTTTGGGAGACAAACTTTTTCCCAAGACACCCTGACTCCTCCTCTGCCTTCACCTCTGCCATTCCACAAAAATTGATTGAAACTATGTCCAAGAAGACTAAGCATTGACTTTTACTAAGATCTTGGATTTTTTGTGGCCCTTTGGTTCCTTAAGTGAACTTGAGTCTCTAAGGGTCCGTTTGGTTGGGAGAATGGAAAAATAGGAAGATAGAAAATTGTGGGAGGTTGGAAAAGTGAGATGATAGAAAATATTTAGTTTTCCCTCATTTGTGTTTGGTTGGAAGGGTGGAAAAGTGGAGGGATGGAAAACTTTTTTGTTTGGTTGAGATAAAAAATGAGAGGATGAAAAATAAAGTTGATATAAATTTACTATTATGTCCTTACTAAATATATAAACAAAAAGTAACACATTTATTATTAAAAAAAAATTGTATGGACAATTTAATTAATTTATTTATTTATAAAATAAGCAAATGCTAAAAGGATATTAAAAAAAAAAAAAACAGATAAAAACAAACAAAAAGAACCAATGTCTACTATGCAAAATTTTATCCACAAAAAAAAAGAAAAGAAAACCAAAACCAAAACCAACGTGAACGTACTGTGCAATCTTGAAGAGATTTTATCCAGGCCAAAAAAAAAAAAAAAAAAACAAAACAAAACAAAAACAAAAAATCAATGGAAAGACAAAAGTAGAAAAAGACAAAAAGTTGGCATTAAATGGAGAAGGACAATTTTGTCCAACACACTCTTCTTCCTTTTCTCTCCCATTTTTTTTCTCAATTTTGGAGAGATTGAATTGTGGTGGGTCCAAAGAGAAAATAGCTGGGCCCCACCACTTTTCTCTCCCCCTCCCCCTCTCATCCAAACACCCTTTCCACTCATTTTCTCTCATATTTTCCATTCTTTTTTTTTTCCATCCTCTCTAAAATCCACCCATCCAAACATAGTGTAAGAGTTGAGATGCTACTAACTAAGATGTTTGATTTTTTTTGGCCACTGGCCACATGACAAAATTGTCAGCAAAAACTGTCCAAAGGGATAAAAACTCTCTTAACTCTAAAAATTAAATGGAATTGTTCAAAAATCAAAATTCAAAACAAGAAGAATACCTGTATGGTGGTGACAATGCTCGTTGTAGTTGGTAGCTAGGTAAATAGAAAACCCAAATGTGAAAGAAACACTCTCCAAAACCCTAATCCATTCCCATTTTTCCCCAATTTGAAACTCAATTTCTCTTATTTTGTACTGTACTATTGTTCTATTCTATTAGTGAAGTCTAAAGTAATGGTGCCATTATCTGTCAATGAGTAATCAAAAATTCAATTTCGTGTTTAGATAAATATGGCAAGCATTATTTGACAGTGATAGAATATTAAGGACATTAAGAGCAAAGGCAGGCGTTGCAAATAGGATTGAACTCGTGAACATTGTCAATAAGCATATCTGGTTTTTTCATGAACCAAGATAGATTTACTAATTTGGTTCTCTTTTGAGAAACTATTTGGCTTTTGGTTTCCTTAAAATCCAAAGAATGTAGGTATCCCAACATATATCCAGAAAAACACTCACTTTACCCAAATTAAAAAGTATGTGAAATTCTGAAACACCCCAATAGAAGGGTCGTTTTGAATGTCATTGAGACCTTTTCAACTCATTGTATGAATCATATGGATGTGTGAAACACTGGTTTATTAATGTGAGGCATTTGACAATTTGCTAGTGCATTTATAATCTTCTAAATGAATTAGCATACTCTGTTGATACCAATGCAAATAATCACTTTATTAAGAAGCAATGGAAATGGCATGTGGCATGCTTGGCATTTTTGAATTGAAGAAACTTGTGGACAAAAATTCATCTGGTTTATCACATAAACCCTGGATAACAGTGAAAAAAAGCCCTTCTCTATTAGCCTAAAATATGCTTTCTTGATCTAATTATTTTTTATTTACTCAGATGTTGTTACTGGTAACTTTATCTCCTTCATTCATCTTGTTCTGGAGGAAGTTCAGTAGTCCTTGAAGGGAAGCTTCAGTGTCTTTGTTTCTCATCAGCTCCCCTGCAACTTCTGCAGGAGTGACCTTCCTCTATGAGCCTATCGATCTGTTGAAAGAGACCATGATGGCAAAGCCCCAGATGGTTCAAAGCAAGGTGCTTGAATACAGAAGGGGTGCAATATGACATGCAAATATGCACATCCATACGACCAGGTCTCAACAAAGCAGGATCGAGTTGTTCTTTGTAATTGGTCGTGAAAATGATGACACGCTCATCACCACAACATGACCAAAGACCATCTATGAAATTGAGCAGTCCTGAGAGAGTCATCTGTTTATAAATCAAAGCAAATGTTAGAGAGAATTTTACTTGAAGGCTATAATGCACCTATGTAAGAAAAATCGATTTGCCTAATTTGTAGTACCCATTTTCTTTTTAGCCATGCTATACCTCCCTTATTATCTAGAAACTAGCTGTTACCAATTCCTCTCTTTTATATCCATGTAAGATTGCTTAAAATCTAAAAGTCATGGTTTAAGAAGTATTAGTCAAAATTTGTGGGAGTCTTAAATAATTAACACTACAATTTGTTTCTAGTCTTATAGGTGAAACACAGACAACTGTAGTATATAATGACGATTACCTTATTGTTTCCAGTATTGCGATCATTCTCATTTTCCCGGTTTTCTAGCTTGATAGAGCAATCAATATCCTCTATGACAAGTATTGATCTGCTAGGCATGCTGAGCAACAAAAGCCTGAGTTCAGTATTGTACCTGACCTCAGATAGATCCAAGTCATAGATGTCGAAATTCAAATAATTTGCCATTGCTGCAATCAAACTTGATTTTCCTGTACCCGGGGGACCATATAATAAGTACCCTCGTTTCCAAGCTTTCCCAATTCTTTTGTAGTACTCCTTCCCATTCAAAAAGTTGTTCAAATCTTCCATCAGTTCCTTCTTAAGCTCGGAATCCATGGCAAGGGTCTTGAACGTCATTGGGTGATTGAGATTGACTGCATTTGGGTCCCAACATGATCTATATGCTATAACCGTGCGTAGCTTCACTGTTTTGCACTCATCTCTAATGGACTTTGCCCTTCTTAAAATATATGGCAAGTAGGAACTTAATACCTTGTCTTTATGTCGCTTGTGAAAACTTAGCTCATAGGATCTGACCTCTGACCTCAGCGTGGCATTAAGATCACTCATGTTTTGATTTCTGCAATTTGATGGCTCAACTTGTGTACAAACCAAGTTCCAATTCATCTGTATATTTTCAAAAACATCAACCATCTCTTCATTTCGATCCAAGGTAACTACTAAACTTTTTTCATTCTCATCTTTGCCCACTCTTAACTCTTTGAACTGAGGAGCTAGTTATGGTACCTAAGTAGACCTCTGCCGCATCAAACATTTGATTCTTTGAGAGACCTTGGAATTCTTCTATCACAATGGTGAATCGAGTAGAGAAAAGTCTGGAAAGGTTATGTAAATGAGAGGATAGGTAGCGGTGGATATCATTTGGTATGTAATCATAGGCAATGCTCCTAACCAGCATTGCTGTTGCAGCAACAGTGGCTGCTGTTGACAGAAGTATTTGAACATTGGGAATTCTTTGGTTTAGGGACATTTTCAGAGAGCACAATCTTGTTGGCAATACGTAATTTTGAAATATTTTTTTGAGAAAAAGGCTTTTACAAGATTTATGCTCTTGAGGGACACTAAAACTCTCCTACAATTTTTGTGGGATGCCTCAATGAATTTATAATGTGGAGTCTAGAAAAATTTTGCATTACTATTCCTCTGCATAGACTTTTATTATTATTATTATTTTTTTTTTTTTTTTATGAATGTGTTTTCACAGAAATGAACCTGACATTTCTAAGCTGACTTTTAAATTCTTATATTGAAAAGTAATTTGGTCTCATATTGTCCTTTATTCTCTTTTGACAAGGAAATCAATGAGAGAAGCTTCTTTGGACTTCAAGGTATTGTCAAATTACTTGCAGGGAAAGGCATGGATATGACCAGCTTGAAAGACAGCAAGCAGCCAAGGTTGAAGTTAGCAGCAACACAAGCAGAATATTATAAACTCAAAAATGACGTCTCCTTTTGGTCAGCACAAAAAGTATATGATTGGCAAAATTCCAAATTAGAGTGAATTGTCATCTTCTTCCCTAATTTACTTTTTTGTTTTGTCCTTGAAACTCTGATATTCTTGTCAAGTTGGTCATTCCATCCATTGCCATTTTACTCCTTAAATTACATATATGATGCAACTCTGTTTTACTATACTTCAACAATTTTATAAATATTAATGGATGGACGGACTAATTTGATAGAAATGTTACATTTAAGGACTAAAATGACAAAATAAATTTAATGACCCAAAATAATAATTCACCCAAATAAACTTAACAAACTATTTAAAACAAAGATTGTAGATTATGTAACCACAGAGTCTTTGGTAGGGAAGATGATGACAAAATTTCCAAATTGTGTTAAACTTAAACATGCTTTATGATGTTTGCTAAGTGACTGATAGAGGCGATATAATTTCAAGCATTCATTTCACAAAAATTGGCCTTCAAGAACTTTACATCATGAATTATCTTAGGATTTCTCTGAGAGTATCACTTAAAATTTATCCATTCAATTCAAGTAATTTTGTAAATTATTATTATTATTATTATTTTGTTTAGTTCATATCCTGACACTTGATGAATAATGGAGATGACGACAATACAATTTTTCTTTTTCTTAAATTTTTTTCAAATTTCCTAAGTGAGTTAAACATGCTTTCTTATGTTTGCTTATCAATTACTAGAGTATGAAATTTCAAGTATTTGAAATGATGAAATGAAATTTAAAGAACTCTACATCATAATTTAGAATTATACATACCTATTATTATAAAAACTCTCCAGAATATCAATAATTTAGAATTATACGTTGCTATTTATATAATATTGACTTTTTTTCCTTTTTGGTTTAGTGGTCAAGTTACTTAAAATTTAAAGGTATTTATTTATTAGCTTTTGTTACTTACAAACGCAAGTGGGACCTGTTTTTATCCTCCTCAATGAGTGCACGGGGAACCGTTAACATACTCCTATTCCATTAACATACTACTTTATTTATAGATAAAATAGAGTTTGAACATAAGACATCAGCTCCTCACATCTCCATTATCATCTTCTTGTACATTGTATATCTCATAATGCACACTTCTCACATACATTTTAGCCACTTCTCAATTTTTCCATTACTTCTGCTCCAACTTTGATCATAATTGTTCATGAATATCTTGACAATGATAATTAAGAGGGTCTTCTAATCATATATACAAGACCAACTTTCAATACAATAACAAAAGAACACAGAAAGAAAGTGAGTTTTCAAGCGGGAAAAATTCTAACAAACCAATGCTTTTACATGCTTAAGAGCTGATAAATGCTATCTACTTCTAAGTGTGTCAATTCACCAATACCATCTAAGAAGTGGAAGGGACTTGTGGGAAACCCAGAGCAGGAACAGATGACAGTCAAGCACTAATTAGCATATTAAGATGGCTATATATACGAGTTTTTCTTGCAAATGCAAATTTCATAGAGAGCAACTTGTAATCAAGTTCCAGAACAGAAAGGAACCACCAAACAGAAAATCATCTGCCATATAGCACAATATGACCAAATAAAAAATACTGTTGACAAGAACCACATTGTATACATAGCACTGACATGAAAGGTTGATCCTTCTTCATACTCATAAACTTGCCTGAATCATCCTGGACCAACTTTAGGAATGTCATAATGCTCACTCATGTTTGCCAGATACTGGTTGAAATCCTGAATCCTGTCACGGTGAGATTTATTAGCTACCTTAGCTAATCTATGAACATCAATTTGCTCCCTCTGTTCAATATATCGCCTTTCTGCAGGAGTGAGATGATCATCACAATGAACAGTCTTCCCATCGCCACTCATTTTTTCGGCATCATCTACATCTTCCTCGTTAGGATCAGTGGATAGCTCTGCAGTTTCACCTGCACCAAATAATAAGAAAAATGAATGACAAATTTACAGTCATGATGTTCAACAATTAGAATGGAAAGTGGAAAAGATCTGGACCAAATAAAATGGTTACAGTGTTCAAACAATCTCTGGATTTTACAGCAGTCTCTGCTCCATTCTTTTCGCTGTCTTCTTTAGATAACATATGTAGTTCAATTCTCAGCAAATTTTAATATTTTCATTCAAATCAAGTTAATATTGAGAATTTCCAGATCTCAGAAGAAGACAAGAACGACCTTTCTTGGAAATATATAGAAATCAAATTTGTAGCAAATTTCAAGTCTGCCATTTCAAGACTTCGGTGCAGGAATACGAAGTAGTTGACCATTACCATTACCATGTACACAGTACGAAGAAAGCTGCTTTCAGCACAAGAATCAGAGGTAGTAACTGCGCACATGGTTACCTACGGTTGCTGAGTTAAGTCTGGTAAACGTTGGTCATGACTAAGATTTGCTGTAACTGGCTTTATCCAGCCATGACATCTGCTACTCCCATGTCATCTGCTGCTCCCAAGTCCAGAGAAAAGAAATTATCTTCCAATGAAAAGAAGACATCCTCCCGAAAGAAAAGGTCTTCTTTTGATAACCTCAGTGGACTTAGTGAATCCTCTGTTATTGCCCACCTTCGATGGAAGGACGAAAAGGAAGCTGCTAATTGTGACTCTGAAGATGCTAAGTCTCAAGAAGCCTCTGTTGCCAATGATCCTTTTTATCCTTATGATCCAATTTTATTTGGACATGATCCAGAAACCACTCCAAGGTTGTCTGTCGATTAATCCTTGGACCCATTGCTACTAATATTGCTACTACTACTAGGCCATCCCAGGCCCTTGCCACCTTGATCTGTTGTTTTTGTCCTCAGAATACTGAAGACTGCTACGTCAGCACAAACTGACAAAACTGGTACCAAATTATTGCTGCTACCTGCAGCGTGTTACTGTGCACCAACAGTTGTTACCGCTGCTTTCGGCTAATTTACCCTTGTAAAAGAAATAGTAAAAAAGTGCTGTGTCGCTTTTACTGTTCACTCTGTGACTTTGCTGTTATTGATCACTTTGCTGTTACTGATCACCCGTGATTGCTGCTGCCACTGTTCTACACTGTGCAAACAGTGCCTGTTTTTACCTCCATAAGGCATGCTTCATTTCATTTGTAATCAGAATCTCATTTTAGAGTTTAAGACTTCTATAAGCTTAAAGCCTCTAGAGATGTCTCACCTACTGCCTAGATTTCCTCTTAGGTTCTGCACCCTTTGAGAATTCTTGTTAATCCCTTTGAGGATTTGTTATCCCCTACTACCTGCCTGTTAATCTTGTAACTGCTACAACTACTTGTAATCCTTTTAAGGATTTGTTTCACTGCTACTATCTGTAAGTTATTTTGATAATATACTTTCAGATTACTATCTATTTTTGATATTTGTATTAAATTACTTTAAATTGTTTTGATATATTGCTTGGCTGGTTCTACCGCCTTATTATCATTTCATTATATATATATATATATATCTATGTATATATATAGATATACTGCCTTAGCTACACCACCTCCCAAGTCAATTACCCTTTTTATAGTTGAAGAACCTTTAGACCCCATAATCCCCCAAAAGCCTTCTTCACAGTCATCCAGAAAAGGAAGGTCTCCTTATAATAGGAAGCCTTTCATCCAGCACATCTCTTATATTGAGCCACATTTGGTTCATATAACAGATCCCTTAGCTCTGGCAATGGAAGTTTTGCCCCTAGAATGGCATTACCTCCCAAAACATCCCGAGAAAAACATCAAGTTCTATAAGAGCATTCTCATCAAAGAAAAGTCTGCTCGAATAAAAAATGTCATGAACAAGACAAACCCCTCAGAAGTCCTCTACCACAAGTTCATCATTACAGGATTTGTAAGTTGTAAAGATTGGGGACACCCCTCCTCACTCAAGACCCTTACAAAACTCAAGTCTCTCACAGGCTCAGAACTCCAGTATAGTTATTATGACTACATGGATGCCTTTGAGAAGGTTCTATTTTACCAGAATAAGAACTTTGACCATTCATGGTTCTTAATGTTTGACAAGAAATTCTCCAGTCCAGTGCCTTCTTGGTTCCTCAAGTGGTGGGAGATGTTTGGATCGATTCCTCAGATCTTTCCAGAGCCCCTTCAGGATGCTCTTAGGTACTTCGGCTCCAGATTTCAAGCCTCCAGTCATGGTTCCCAGTTTCCAGCAATTCTGCATATGACGATCATGTACAGAATCCATTGGATTAGCACGTGGAACTATTCAATTAATAATAATCTCTTAGACAGAGAGTTTTCAGTAAAGTGGTGGGATAGTATCAGGTTTAATCAGATCATCAGTCAGATTCACAAAGACTTTCCCCCTCCAGTTCAAAGAGCCATTGCTCACAACACAAGATCTCAGTCAAGCCTAGACTCCGTCCAAATCGCCGGAAAATCTAGCAAGGAACTTAAAGATCTTGCTCAGCAGTTGCTCCTACAATCAAAGAAGTTAGAGTTAGAAGAAAAGAACTCTCCTGCCTCTTTCGAAGCTTCAGTCAACCACGATCCAGTTGACCCCTTCCAGGATTCTCAAGATCCTTATGATGGTTACAACTTGGATAGCGATTAAGTTGTTTTGGATAGCACCAGTCATTATTTAGAACAGTTCTTCAGTCCGGTTACTATTCATCCATAGTACCAGTCACTATGCATGAACAGTACCCGCACTCAGCAGCCTGATAAAGACAAAAGATAGGTTACTATTCATGAACAGTAACAGTCACTGTTCATCTACAGTACCCGACATAATAATCCAGAAGTACTATTTGCTTTCGGTGGAAAAGAAATTCACCCTCAGTAAAAGCAATTTGCTCTCTGGAATTTCAGCAATCTCCTGAAGAATCTAAGGCTTCCTCCAGCTGTATAAGGAACCCTCAGGCTCATTCTTCAGCAGGTCTCATTTTAGGTCTAGTTTAGACAACTACTTCAGAGCCCCCCTTCTCTTTACAACCCTTAGTCTTGTAAACAGATGGCATTCCCAGTTCACATTCCAGTTTACACTTGTAACACCATAGTTATGGTCTTCACACTTGTAACCTGTAATTTATATTTCCGCACCCAGATGGCCTCAGTTGGCGTCCCCCTTAGTCTGTAACTTACCCCCTTTTGGTATCAGAGCCAAGTTTTGGCCGATCGTAAGTTGTAAGTTACTGTAATTATTTTCAATCAAGTTGGCAGGTGTTACTGCCATAGTTATCCATTATTTTGTGCATTATCATTATTTTGAATATGTTATCTCCTACAAGTTACATTTTGTTTTACATCTATTTTCTGATAACTCTTCCACTACCATTCATCACTTTCTTCATCTACTATTTCTTCTCAGTCTTTGTCTACTGCAATTTCTTTTGGTGGTAGGCCGAGCCTCCCGTTTAAGCTTCTATTTACTGTTCTGTGTTAACTGTTCAAGCTAATCAGTTACTTCCCAGTTATTAGCTTTTTCTTATCTTTGTGTTTAGCCCAAAAGTTTGTTGCAGATGTGTTCTATTGAGACATATAAGACCAGATCTATGCCGTCGTGCAACCTAGTCAGACCCGGTATCTTTCTTATTAGTATTTGGTCAACCCGTATTAGCCGAGAGAGAGGCGTTTAGGGTGGTCCCCACTGTGTAGAAAGATTGTGGCAGTAAGAGGTTGTAGTTAGCACAAGAGAAGGCGTTAGTCTCGTGTGAACACCCTGTTCTAGAGCCTCCCTGTAACCTGTAACCTGTAATATCCCAGTGAGGCTCTTGATCGTAAGTTGTAGTGATTCCTTCAGTATCCGTGATGAAAGGGTACAACAAACACATGAAAGGGTTTCCTAAGATGGCCCTATCTGATATTTTCCTCTAGGTGCTTTGGGAGGAAACGCCATTCTGGAGGCATGACTTTCATGGCAAGGGCCAAAGGATCCTTAATGTGAACTAAATGAGGTTCAATATAGGATATGTGCTGGGCAAAGGGCTTCTTAACATAAGAAGACCTTCCTTTTCTGGGGGGATAGGAAGAGGACTTTTGGGGCTGGATGGGGCCAAAAGGTTCTTCTACAGTGTATGGGGTGATTGCCCTAGGTGCTAGGGTTACTAAGGCTGAACTATAACTGGATTGCCCAAAGGATGGCCTTTGTAGTGTTCTGTCTGGAACTTTGTTTTTTCTTATCTTTGGGGTTACTATTGTTGATTTTATAGTGTTCTGTCTGGAACTTTGCTGGTGTGGGTACTATAGCGGAATAGTAACCGGACTGCAAAAGGTTGTTCTGGAATTGTTCTGGAGCTCTTCAGAATATCTTAATCACTATCCAAGTTGTAACCATCATACAGATCTTGAGAATCCTGGAAGGGGTCAACTGGAACGTGATTAACTGAGGCTTCTGAAGAGGCAGGAGAGTTCTTTTCTTCTGACTCTAACTTTTCTGATTGTAAGAGCAATTGCTGGGCAAGATCTTTTAATTCCTTACTAGATTTCCTGGCGATCTGGACGGAGTCTAGGCTGGATTATGACCTTGTATTATGAGCAATGGCTCTCTGGACTGGTGGAGGAAAATCCCTGTGGATCTGGGCGATAATGTCATTATACTTGAAACTATCCCACCATTTTATGGAGAATTCTTTGTCCAGAAGATTTTGATTGATTGCATAGTTCCACATATTGATCTAGTGAATTCTGTACTTGATCGTCATGTGCAGGATTGCTGGAAACTGGGAAGTATGACTGGTGACTTGAAACCTAGAGCTGAAGTATCTTAAGGCATTCTGAAGGGGTTCTAGGAAGATCTGAGGGATTGATCCAAACATTTCCCACCACTTAAGGAACCACGAAGGTACTGGGATGGAGAATTTCTTGTTAAACATCAAGAACCAAGAATGGTCAAAGTTCTTGTTTTGGTAAAATAGAACCTTTTCAAAGGCATCCATATAATCATAATAATTGTATTGGGGTTCTGATCCCTTGAGAGTTGTAAGGGTCTTGAGTGAGGAAGGATGTCCCCAATCTTTGCAACTTACAAATCGTTGGATGATGAACTTGTGGTAGAGGACTTCTGAAGGATTTCTATTATTCATGACATTTTCTACGCGAGCAGACTTTTCTTGGGTGAGAATGCCCTTGTAGAACTTGATGTTCTTTTCTGGGTGTTTAGGGAGGAAATGCCATTCTAAGGGCAAAACTTCCATTGCTAAGGCTAAAGGATCTGTTATATGAACCAGGTGCGGCTCAATATAAGAGATATGCTGGACAAAAGGCTTTCTGACATAAGAGGATCTTCCCGTTCTGGGAGGAAGAGAAGAAGGCTTTTGGGGTACTATTGGGCCAAAAGGTTCTTCGACTATGTATGGAGTGATTGTCTTGGGAGGTGGTGTAGCTAGGGCAGAGCTATAACTGTGCTGACCATGGGGCCTTTCGTAGTTTGGTTTTGGAATGGTAGACACCAAATAACGGTTGGCAACAATGGATGGGGACACAGGTAAGGCCTTTGCTGAACTGGAAGAAAAGGGTACTAAAGGGCCAGGGTTCTTTGCCTGACTAGTACTACTGGTGGTTTGCTGTTTAGGCAACTTTGGAGGTTGGGGTTGTACATGTCTTTTCCCGGAAATCTTGGACTGGACTCTGCAAAAATTCACGGGTTAGGAAGTCAGGGATACTGTTTTGAGTTCCTTGTATGAATTCTATGTCAAAATCAAAAATTGAAAGGATGGCTTGCCATCATGCAAAAACCTGTTTTGATGCAATGTTTTGAACATCTTTTTCTAAAACATGTTTCGCAGATTTACAATCAATCCTTATTAAAAACTTTTGGTTCAAAAGATCACTTTGAAATTTTGAAATGCATAGTACTATAGATAAAATTTCTTTTTTAATAGTACTATAATTAAGCTGAGTGGGAGTCCAAATTCCGGAGTGGAAACAGACAATTTGTTCAGGGGAAGTGAGACTAACACGCTGAAGGAGGATGCCACCATAACCAATATTAGAGGCATCTGTCTGAATAATCTTGAAGGAATTTTCTGAGGGAATTCCTAAACAAGGGAGTGTTTTGACATATTTTTTGATTTCTTGAACAACGAAGGTGTGATCAAGAGTCCAAGGAGGATTGGTGCGAAGTCTATCAAAGAGAGGTTTGCACTTTTGCCTGAGATTTTGATAGAAATCAGCAATGTAATTGAGAGATCCTAGAAATCTCTGGAGCTGGGTTTTATCTAGGATTTCATCTAGAAACTTATCTACAAATTGAATGGCTTTGTCTATGGGTTTGATGACACCATGCTTTATATCAAAACCTAAGAACCGGACACTAGTTTGGAAAAGTTTGATCTTTAGGGCTGAAACAACAAGACCATTGAGCTTTATAGTATGGAGGAATGCTCGGAGGTGTTTCCAATGTTGTGTCAGGGATTCTGAGAAGATGAGTACATCATTAATGTACACAATGGTGTGACTGGAGAATGGATTAAAAATCTCATTCATGATGTTTTGGAATTCAAAAGGTGCATTTTTTAGACCAAAGGGCATTACATTCCATTCGTAATGGCCAAAGGGTGTGGTGAAGGCTGTCTTGTACCTATCAGACTCTCTGATTTGTATTTGCCAAAAACCACTCTTCATGTCAAACTTACTAAAAACCACTGCTTTACTAAGCCTATTGACTAAGTCTCTTTTGTTGGGGATTGGATACCTTATCCATTCTAAGACCTTGTTAAGGGGCTTATAGTTGATGACAAGTCTAGGGACACCTCTCTCAATCTCAGCGTTTTTCTGGACATAAAAGGCAGGACAAGACCATGGTGACCTAGAGTTTTTGATAATTCCTTTCTTAAGAAGATCCTCTATTTCGGCTTTACAAGTATCCATAAGTTCCTGACTCATTTGGATAGGTTGAGCCTTGGTAGGGATGTTCTTTTCATGGAAATTTTTGACATAAGGGAGGGCTACCTCGTGCTTCTTTCTATGCCAAAAGGCTGTGGGAAGATCAAAGCAGACCTCCTGCTTAAGTTTTTCTTCAAACTTTCTAATCTCGGCTTGGTAGCTTTTGCAAGTTATCTGTTCATCAATTCTTTTGTAGCTTAATTCATCGTAAGGTACATAAGGTGTTGGGTCTTGGCATTGATAAGGTTAAGGGTCTTAGAGATAGAAACTTCCTGGAGACTGCTAATCTCTCTAGG
Source organism: Quercus lobata (assembly GCF_001633185.2). Lineage (NCBI taxonomy): Eukaryota > Viridiplantae > Streptophyta > Magnoliopsida > Fagales > Fagaceae > Quercus > Quercus lobata. The sequence goes on from NC_044908.1 coordinate 84,489,571, forward strand.
TTCTAGGCTCCTAAGAAACTTAAACTTAACTGGTTGGCCAAAAGGATGGGTAGTGATTCCTTCACTATCCGTGATGAAAGGGTATAACAGACACATGAAAGGGTTGCCTAAGATGACCCTGTCTGTCATGTTCTTGACAAGGACAAATGTGGTTTTGAAACACGTATTGTCTTGGCAAACATGTGCTTTTGGGATTTTGAATTCAATCTGCATTTTACCTCCACTTGCAGAAGTTAACCTTTCTTTGGTTTTCTTGAAGTATTTGGAGGGAATAATTCCTTCTTGAATGTAGTTGAGATCAGCACCTGAATCTATTAAGGCAACGACCTCAAATTCAAAATCTTTGCTGATGACAATCCTGACTTTGGAATGCCATTTCTGGAAGTTAATCCTACTGATGGTTTGCAAGAATGTCTCACTGGATGGTTCTTATGCCATGTCAGCTGTAGGGTTAACTGTTTCATCAACTTCATCATCTGAAGGATTCTGTAATGAGGTTTCTTCCTCATTGCCTTGATGAGAAGTATTTTCTAACTGTTTGACTCTTTGGTCCATGAGATTGTGATCAACCCTAAGGATGGTTAACTCTTGCCTAAGGGTTCTCACTTCTGACTTAGTATCCTTAATCTCTTTCTAGAGATCTTGGACGGTAACTTCCTTCTTGGATTTGGTAAACCTATTATAGATTTTTTCCAAATAAACTTTGGGTTCCTGAATCCTAGGTCTGGATGCGCTGGCTTCCTTAACTAGGGTTTTATGGAACTCACTAAGCCATTGAGCTTTGATGATTGGGTCTTCAAACTGTTCTATGAGATCTAAGAGGAGCTCTTCTTGCTTAGAAAGAACATTGATAGTCTTGTTCCTACAACAACTATCTTTGCAAGCTAGGGTTTCATCCGGGCCACTAGAGGAGCTAGAGGAGACTCTAGAGGATTCTGAGGACGACCTATATAACTGATGTTTTTCTTCTTCACTAGAACTATTAGGAGACTCACTATCTGAGCGGTCAAGTTCTAAGAGTTTGAAGATTTCTTCTTTACTGGCCTGGTCACTAACAAAGGTGTTGATAAAGGATTTGGCCTTAGCTTTACACTCTTTCTGGAAATGACCTCTTTTCCCACACTTAAAACATTTTCCTAATGTTTTAGGTATGTACTTTCCTGTGGACTTGGATTTTCCTTTCTTATAGAAATCATCTGTTTTGAACTTCTGTTTTCTATAATACTTGGATGCTGTTCTCTTCTTATGGGATTTCTCAGAGGGTTCTTTTCCTCTTTGCTTGGATTTTCTCTTTGGGATGATTGAAGGTAAGCCATACTGTGTACAAAAGTTTCCTACATCGTACTTGGCTTTGCTCTTGCTGGCTTGGCTTTGGATTTTCAAATCTCTACACATCTTCATTCCTTCACTTCGGATTGTGCTAGAGATGTCTCCATAGGTTAGGTTATCATAATCTATGACACCTAAAGGGCTAGCAAGGGTTTCTTTGACCTTTTCACCAAATAATGTGGGTAAGCCATTGATGAACTTCTCCTTCCAAAATGGAGAGTTACAATCGCTTCTATGCATGACTCTGGTGATAAACACATCTTCATACCACCTGTATTCACCAAGGTTTTTACATCTAAGGTTACTCAACTGGTTGTAAATCCTAGATGTGATGTTGCTAGGTTTACCTACGAAGTGTTTCATGATTGTATAGATCAGGATATTGACTCCATCGGGAACACCTCTTCCTATGCGTTCGTCAAAGATGGGGTTCTCTTCCTCATCTTTTTGGACAACATGCTTAATGTCTTTTTTAGACTCTTCTGTTAGACAGTTATTCCACCAATCTAACAGTTTTCCTATGAATTCTAAAATCATGAGCTCTATGACCTCTGTGTGCTGATGTCCATCATTTAGGTAGTTATTGGCTATCATGGACATATGCTGAATCTTATTTAGGATTTCTTGTTCTGATAAACCATCTATGTTCCATTCATAGAGTTTACCAGTGGATATTGTGAATTGGCTATTTCTTTCCTCGTACGGGAGGTCAGGGGGTGTGGGTCTGGGATACCAATTCTTGGTTAGGTTGGTTGGGTTTACCTTGGGTTGGTAAAGCCTATTTATTTGTAAACCTCGAAATTGGTCTTCGAGATGTTCTATCTCCTTTTCGTTTTCTGAAGAGGTTCTACTAGAACTGCTAGAGGCTATGTGGGCTGGTTATCTCTAGGTTGCCCTCTACTAGTTGAGGTGGTGTTAGGTGAAGGGGTGACTGGTTCCTTCTTCACAAGTTCCTCAAGTTTTGGGCGACTATTTCTAAGGCTGTTTTATCCTTAGGTCTGAGACTGGCTGGCCTAGTTGTGGGGAGCTTAACTAAGGGCTTTTCTAAAGTCTAGATAGGTTTGCTAGGGTTTCCTGGTTGAAGGATAACCTTGTTGTCTATCCGATCTTCTATCCTATCAAGTTGTTTTCCTATGACTCCTAAACACTAGTTGGTGTAGTTGTTTTGCTTTATTACCTTCTTGACAACCTTTGCTTCATTGGTTGGGTGTTTGAAGGGAGAGGCGACTACATCACTACCACGGTGGTTAAAGAGTATGGCTTCCTGGGGAGGATGACTAGACCTAACAACTTTCTTATTTCCTTTGTTGTCTTATGTGGTCCAATTGGTTTTGGTAATGACACAAGACTTCTTATGCCACTTTGTTGTCTTATGTGGTCCAATTGGTTTTGGTAATGACACAAGACTTCTTATGCCACTCAAAATGGTTCTCAAAGTATTCAAAGAAAGAGATATTAGAGAAAGAAAAGTTGTAGATATTTAAGTTACGGTTCCAACCCATCTGGTTTTGTGTCAATTGGATTTTTGAGGAGAGAGATACGTCCAAAATACTGATCAGTGCTCAAATAAGATTTTTCCTTTTCAGATTCTGCTTCTTTGATTTCTTTTTTTATTTGAAGCTTCCAATCATGGTAGACAATCCAAGCACTCCAGCTACACCTCCTTAGACATTTAAGCATGGTCTTTTAGCTCCACTTTAATTCTAGTTTAGCCTCCATTCTTTCACAAATTCCTGTAAACTCATCTTTCTCACATAATTTCTTGAAAGTAGAAAATTGCACACAATAAATAGCATTTTATTCAAGAAATTATGTAAAGATAAATAATAGGGACTAATGAAAATCATGGCTTAATTATACAAATTAAGCATAATAATAAGGAGATAACGCCCATATAAATATATATTAAGTATACATTTTAAGGCGTTATCAGTTCTATTTTACCAAAACAAGAACTTTGACCATTCTTGGTTCTTGATGTTTGACAAGAAATTCTCCAGCCCAGTAGCTTCGTGGTTCCTTAAGTGGTGGGAAATGTTTGGATCAATCCCTCAGATCTTCCCAGAACCACTTCAGGATGCCTTAAGATACTTCAGCTCTAGGTTTCAAGTCACCAGTCATACTTCCCAGTTTCCAGCAATCCTGCACATGAAAATCAAGTACATAATTCACTGGATCAATATGTGGAACTATGCAATCAATCAAAATCTTCTGGACAGAGAATTCTCCGTAAAATGGTGGGATAGTTTCAAGTATAATGACATTATCGCCCAGATCCACAGGGATTTTCCTCCACCAGTCCAAAGAGCCATTGCTCATAATACAAGGTCACAATCCAGCCTAGATTCCGTCCAGATCGCTAGGAAATCTAGTAAGGAATTAAGAGATCTTGCCTAGCAATTGCTCTTACAATCAGAAAAGTTAGAGTCAGAAGAAAAGAACTCTCCTGCCTCTTCAGAAGCCTCAGTTAATCGCATTCCAGTTGACCCCTTCCAGGATTCTCAAGATTCGTATGATGGTTACAACTTGGAAAGTGATTAAGATATTCTGAAGAGCTCCAGAACAACCTTTTGCAGTCCGGTTACTATTCCGCTACAGTACCCAGCAAAGTTCCAGATAGAACACTATTCATCCACAGCACCAGTCACTGTGCATGAACAGTATTCCAGAAAAGCAAGGGGACAAATCACTATTTCATGAACAGTGATCGTTACTGTTCATCAAACAGTGCCCCGATAGAATCATGCAGAGTTACTATTTGCTTTCGGTGGAAAAGAAATTCACCTTCAGTAAAAGCAATTTACTCTCCGTGATTTCCGCAATCTCCTGAAGAATCCAAGGCTTCCTCCAGCTATATAAGGAACCCTCAGGCTCAGTCTTCAGCAGGTCCAGTTTTAGTCCAGTTTAGGAAAACTACCTCAGAGGTCCAATTCTCTTTACAATCCAGAACTTGTAATTAGATGACCACTCCAGTTTCTTTCTAGTTTACACTTGTAACACCATAGTCATGGTCTTCACAACTGTAACCTTTAGTTTATGCTTCCGCACCCAGATGGCCTCAGTCAGCCTCCCCCCTTTTGTGTAACTTACCCCTTTGGATTGGGTTCTTACACCTTGGAATTCTGGTCCTAGGTCTCTCCTTGATCTGGGAAAGGGTGCTAGGTTTCTGGATGAGCTACATTGGGATACAGGTCTATCTCTAAGAAGGATAGTTGGCTGCCTAAAAGGTTGGTGTAGATCTATTGGGGATCTAGACCTAGGTTCATCATATTCTAAGGGTGTCCTAAACCTGGATTGGTCAAAGCTTAGTCTAACCGTTCCATCGGCTAGTTGCTGGAAAAAATCTAGAGCCTTTAGTTTATGCTTCCGCACCCAGATGGCCTTAGTCGGCCTCCCCCCTTTTGTGTAACTTACCCTTTTTGGTATCAGAGCCAAGTTTGGCCGATAGTAAGTTGTAAGTTACTATATATTTTCAATCAAGTTGGCTGGTATTACCGCCATAGTTATCCATTATTTTGTGCATTATTCATTATTTTGATTATGCTATCTCCTACAAGTTATATTTTGTTTTACATCTATTTTCTGATAACTCTTCCATTCCCATTCATCACTTTCTTCATCTATTATTTCTTCTCAGTCTTTGTTTACTATAATCTATTTTGGTGGTAGGCTGAGCCTCCCGTTTAAACTACTGTTCACTATTCTGTGATTATTTGTTCAAGCTAATCAGTTACTTCCCAGTTATCTACATTTTCTTATTCCCGTTTTTAGCCCAAAGTTTGTTGCAGATGTGTACTGTTGAGACAAGTAAGTCTAGTCTTGCTTGGCTGTGTAACAAGGGGTACTAACCTGGGATTAAGTTTATATATATATATATATATATAATGCCCTCAGGTATTTTTCTTCCAGATTCCAAGCTTCACAACATGGTTCCCAGTTTCTTGCAATTCTGCATATGACAGTCATGTACAAAATCCATTGGATAAGCATGTGGAACTATTCGATCAATAGCAATCTTCTAGACAGAGAGTTTTCAGTCAAATGGTGGGACAGTCTCCGGTTTGAACAAATTATCAGCCAAATCCATAGAGACTTTCCTCCTCCAGTTCAGAGAGCCATTGCTCACAGTACAAGGTCTCAGTCTAGCCTAAACTCCGTCCAGATCGCTGGAAAATCTAGCAAAAAATTGAAAGATCTTGCTCAGCAATTGCTCATCCAGTCAGAGAAGTTAGAGTTAGAAGAAAGAGTTTCTCCTGCCTCTTCCAAAGCTTTAGTAAACCGCAATCCAGTCGATCCCTTCAAGGATTCTCAAGATCCTTAAGATGGTTACAACTTGGATAGCGATTAAGATGTTTTGGATAGCACCAGTCACTATTCAGAACAGTCTCTCAATCCGGTTACTATTCAGCTACAGTACGCGCACTCAGCAAAGTCTTCAGACAAACCACTATTCATCCACAGCACTAATCACTGTGCATGAACAGTTTTCAGAAAAGCAAGGGGACAAGACACTATTCATGAACAGTAACAGTCACTGTTCATCAAATAGTACCCGACATAATAATCCAGAAGTACTATTTGCTTTCGGTGGAAAAGAAATTCACCCCTAGTAAAAGCAATTTACTCTCCGGATTTCCTACAATCTTCTGAAGAATCCAAGGCTTCCTCTAGCTATATAAGGAACCCTCAATCTCATTCTTCAGTAGGTTTTTCAATTCAGGTCCAATTGAGCAGATCCAGTTTTAGGTCTAGTTCAGAAATACCTCCCTTCTCATTACAACCCTCAGTATTGTAATAAGATGGCAACCCCAGTTTACACTTGTAACACCTTATTAGGTCTTCACATTTGTAACCCTATGGCCTCAGTCGGCCTTTTATATTTCCACATGGCCTCAGTTGGCCTCCCCCTTTGTTTGTAACTTACCCCCCTTTTGGTATCAGAGCCAACTTTTTGGCCGATCGTAAGTGTTGTAGGTTACTGTAATTATTTTCAATCAAGATTGTAGGGAAAGTAGTAGGAAATCTTAGGGTTGAAACAAGGAACTCTCTCTTCAAGAAAGGCTTAGAAGAAAGTTTCTGAAAGAAAAAGCTCTGAGTTAAACTTAAGGGACAACCCCCCTTAAATAGGTAAAAATTCAGAGTGAACAGTGCCATGAACAGTAAAAGTGAATAGTGAATAGTATAGTGAATAGTAAATTTCACTTTTTGACTTCAAAATTTCAGCAAAAGAGTCTTGTCCAAAGCTTGCCAAAAGTGAACTTGGTGTGACCAAAAGCCTGGGGAATCATGTGGAATCTTCTTTTTAGAACATCATCATAGTGGTGTGAAACAATAGTGGAAACTTAACCAGTGGGTAAACATTGTAGCATTTTGGCCATTGTGCAGGCCAGACAAATACGGTGAATCAATCTATCTGTCTTTCGCCAAATCTGGAGTATCTTAATTATGACCAAATAGTTCTGGATTGTAAGGGAAACATGGGTTTTTGAAACAGATGCTTTAGAGGACCGTTCATCTCCTGAAACATAAATGATTGCAGCTTAATAGTGAGGGAACATGTGCATATGTGCATAAGCTAGTTCAGCTGTGTGCACTGAGATGGCTTAATCAGTATCAGGGGCATTAGATGGGTAGCCATCATAAGGATCCCATGGAGAATCATCATTACATTCATGTTCATGATAAGTAGCATACTGATTGTAGAATCCACAATATAGAAGTGGCTCATAAATGGGACTTTTCCCTAGTATAAAGAACTTCCTTGGATCATCATGACCAGTCCTTTCTAAATGGTGGACAGCAGAGACGTAGGGTTTAATGCCGAAAACATGAATTCTATCCATGTTTCCTATGAAATGATAGTCTTTCCATAGGTCTTGGATAACATCAAGAATTTGATTATTGAAATAATTTCTCCAACATTCTGCAAGAGCATAAAGGTCCTTAAATGATAGATGGGAATTTCCTTCATACCGTTGACCTTGGTGGGTGAACCCATTAATGAGTACAAGATGTTTGGAAGGCTAAACATTCATCCAATTATCTTTTTCCCATTTTGGCAGGGTACTTTAACATCTGATTGAAACAAAAGGACTATTAATCTGTGAAACAGCCCTTTGAATAATTTGCGAAAACTGGCTAATCTGGTCATGGCTTGTTAGCTTGATGAACCTGATAAAACCATATTCAAACCTCTGGGACAGACAGTCGAGATCCCTGTCATCATCTTCTGTTCCATCTTCATAATTAACTAAGAGACTTGGAAATGGATGCCTCTTTTCGTACGCTCTGAGACTGCTCCCAAAGTGTTCTTCCCAATCTAGCTAGACAAAGACATTGTTAGATTTATCCAATCCATCAGGATCAGGAATAGTGGCTGTAACAAGTTTCTTGAAATATTTGTACCATAGGTCAAAAGACCTAAACATAGCCTTGCTTTCCAGAATACGAGATTGTATATTTGTTGGCAAGTTGGCAATAGCAATCCTTAGCAGGAATTGGGTCTTAAGACTCAATCTTGCATAATCGGTGCCCATAATAGTCTTTTTATCCCTTGAATGGATTTCCTCTTTGCCAAAGAGTTGACTAGTGTAGGGGTCATCTTTAATATTTAGGTAGCTAACAAGACGACTTCTAAAAGACTCATTTTCTGAAACAAGGTTAGCATAGTGGCTCATATGAGCCTTATTCTGTACAGTAAGGTTAACAAGGTGGATTTCAAGTGCTCAGAGGGTTTTCTAGAAAAGGTTGCGGTGGTTTCTAGTAAAAGGAGCTTGAAGGTTATCAAGAGTAAATTTGATAGAATCTGGTAATTCTGAATAGGTTCCATTGTGGAATTGTAAATTTCTAGACAAAACTTCTTGCAAAGCAATTACCATATCACCACTGGAATATGTCACCTCTGCCGGGACAAATTCCTGAAGGGATGTTGATCTACTGGGTTTTACCCCAGAAGATGCGCCTTCATGCATTACAAAAGATTATCCCACTAGGAGCCTTTTGTCTTGAGAATAGCCCTATGCTAGTGCTTTTCCCTTGTTCCTCCTCTCTGCCGAGGAAGTCATAATAACCTACTTATTAGTGGTATAAGTATTATTAGTCCACTTATTAGTGGTACTTATCCACGTAATACGCTCCGGTTCCTGCAAAGAAGCATTGAGAATATTAGGATAATTGAGAATGGTTAACATTTTGGTATTATGAACATTACCTTTAAAAACATCTGTGAAATATTGGTAAGAACCCATCATTGGCCCTTGAACAAGCACATTAGTGGGGAAGTCTTCAATATGGGATAGATTAATAATGTGTCTTTTCTAAACTAAATCATTGATTTCTTTTTTGCAAAGCTCAACAGTTTTAGCATTCATTTGAACAAGGCAAGCCTTAGTAGGAATGTTCTTTTCATCAAAATCTTTAACATAAGGCAAATCAACAATATGTTTTCCTTTATGCCAAAAGGCATTAGGAACATCAGAGCAAACACCATCAGTCATAATTTTCTGAAAATTATCAATTTTTTATTGCAACAATTTATCAGAAAGTTGTTCAGCAATTTTCTTGTATCTAACTTCTTGTTGAAGGAAGTTAAGATGTTTGGTTTTAGCATGGATCAGATTTAAAGAATCATCAGTATCAATTTCAAACTTTGAAGCAAATTTGAATTTTACTTTCTGTCCATATGGATCAATAGTAATTCCATCATGTTCAATAAGAAAAGGATACAAAGCATTTATAAATGGCAGACCAAGAATCACTTTATCAGTCATGTTTTTAACAAGAACAGAAGGAATCTTGAAGCAGACATTACCATAACAAACATAAGCATTATTTAATTCATATTTAATCTTCATTTGAGTGCCATTAGCAAAAACCAATCTTTTAGTTGACTTTTCAAAATATTTTGAAGAAATTAATTCTTCTTGGATACAGTTCATATCTGCACCAGAATCAATCATAGCAATAACAGTGAAATGATAATCATGAGAAACAATAATCTTAACTTTTGTAAACCATTTTGGAGGGAGCACTTTGTTAACAAGATTAAGTTAAGAATTATCAACAATACCTTTGTCAGAAAGAAGAGCCTGTTGACTGGATTCATCTCCATCCTTGTGCTCATCTTGTTCATTATCAGATTGGTGTTTATCAAGATTTTTATCAATTTTTAACAGTAACAATTCTTGTCTAAGATCATTCTTATCACTTTTAATCTTTTTAAATTCATTTTTTAATTCAATTATTTCTTGTTTAACAACAGTGATCTCATGTTGTAGATCATTAACAGTTAAATCTTTGGATTTCTTTTTATTAAATCTTCTCAAAGTTTCTTCAAGGCTTATTGTTGATTTTAATTTTTTACCAGTTTCATCTTTTATCAGATTTTTCTTAAGCTTATCCAAATATTCTTTTTGCAATTCAGGATTTTCAATTTGACTTATCAATTTAATCAACAAACTTTCATTTTCTTCACTTTTGGTGAGAACTTTAACAGATTTAATAACATTGCAACAGGAATCTCTACAACCAATTTTAACATTAGGAGGATCAGAAGAATCATCAGCAAATTGACAAGAATCAGATGAGGAAGAAAAATCGTCTTCCAAGGAATCAGACGAATTGTTTGATTCAAGGATTTGAAATAATTCTTCTTGTTCTTTTTCATCAATATTTAACATGTTAAACTTATTTTTTTAAGTTACCGGGTTTTTGTTTGCAATCTTTTCTGTAGTGTCCGGGTTTTCCACAGTTAAAGCATTTACCTTTACTTGATCTTTGTTTATCATATTTTTTAGAAACATTTTTCTTTTTAGTATAATAGAAATCATCCGGTTAAACAAAGTTGGTTTTGTATTTTTTATATTTTTTATGGCTATAATTTTTGCGACTTTTATCATGTTTTTTACCCTTTTTCCTAGAAGGAGCAATAGGGGACAAACCATATTGTTCACAAAAATTACCCATTTCATATTTAGCTTTTCTTTTATTCTTTAATTGGTGTTTTAACAGTTTTTCATCATTGCACATATTAATACCAAGTTTTTTAATAGTGCTTAAAATATCACCATAAGTTAGATTATCATAATCAATAGAATCATTTTTACCCATTAACTCTTGTTTTACCTTATGAGCAAAGATAGGAGGCAAACCGTCAATAAACTTTTTTTTCCAATAAGGCTTGTAGCAATCTTTCCGAAGCATAACTCTAGAAATGAAAACATCTTGGTACCATCTGTAATTAGACATAGTAGGACATCTCAAATTGTTTAGATAATCAGAAATTCGAGACGAAATATTAGATGGAGTACCAACAAAATGTTTGAGAATAGTATAGATCAAGGTATTAACACCATCAGGAATACCTCGACCAATACGTTTATAAAAAATGGGCAAACCTTCAGCATTCTTTTTAACAGCATGTTTAATAGATTCTCTGGAGTCTTCTGTGAGATATGAATCCCACCATCCATGAAGAGTACAGGAAAAACTAGTAACAAGGAGGTCAACAATTTCAGGGTAATCAAGATTATGATTATTCAGATAAACAATTCCAACCATAGACATATGACCCATTTTATTAATGATTTCTTGTTCAGACAAACCATCAATATTCCATTCATAAATTTTATCAGCAGAAACAGAAAATTGTGTTTGAAAAGATCTTTCTTCAAACTGCATATCAGGAGGAGTAGGTTTGGAATACCAGTTTTTTTGTAAAAGACATGGATTTGGAATTTCCAACAAATCTTTTAATTTCTGGCAAATCATCATCAAAAACCTTTTTAGCAGAAATAGAAGATACTAAATCAGAATCTGTGTTTTCATCAGAAACAATTTCTTTTTCATTTTTTGAAATAGTTCGAGTAGCAGGAGTACTTGTAGAAGTACCTTCAATTTTAACTTTTAAATAAGAAAGCATTTTCTCAACAATGTCAAGAGTTTTAGCTTGAGAAGTTTTAAAATTCACTTTTTCTCTTTGATTGGGTAAATCAATCAAAGGTTTATCAATTTTTGAAACAGGAGTTTTTTCATCAATTTTTTCTTCAATACGGTCAAGTTGTTGACCAATAATATGCAAGGATTCATTAGTAAAATTGTTTTGTTCAATATGACTAATGATAGGGGTTTGATCATCAGCAATTTTGAAAGGGGAGGCCTTCACTTCATCCTTTTAACAAGTTATCAAAACTATCTCAAGAGGTGGATGAGTAGACCTAACAATGGTTTTATCTTTCTTAACAAAATTTGATTTCTTTATCACATTTAAATGATTTTTTGAAACTTCATCTTTTGGAACATAATAGTTTTCAAGAATATCAAAGAACAAAATATGTTTTTTCAATTGGTTCATTTTTTCTTTCCATTTTCTTTTAACACGGTCTTTTTCAGACTGAGCAAAAGTATTTTGGTAATATTTTCTTTTATCTCTGTTTTTAGCAAGCATAAATTCTCTAAGCAAGGAAACCATATCAATTTCAAAATTTTCATTCAAAACTCTTAATTGACTTTGAAAAACAGGGTTTTCAATGGGAGGAAAATCAGAATCAGATGGACAAACAAATCTAGTGTCTTCTTCTTCTTCATTAGCAGTTCTGCCATATGGAGAAGAAGTTTCAGGCTTAGTGGAATAGAAAACAGTGCTAACTTGGGATTTATCACTTGAAACACCTTTTAGCTTTAAATCAGTGGATTTTTAAAAATTCTTTTGTAAAAATTCATTAAGATTTTGATCTCTTTTTGAAATACTTTCAGATCTAGCAAAGGAATGTTTTCCTTCGTTGATCCTCAAGGGTTGATTGTTTTGAAAACTTATTGTAACAGTACCATCAAGATATTGTTGAGTATCTGTAAGATCTAACTCATCAAAAACAGGTTTAGCAAGAGGGGATTCTTGTTCCAACAACCATTCAGTAGGAAGCTTAACGTCTTGCCATTGAATCATTTTTGGAACTTGAACTTTAGCATCAGGGGTTGAACATTGAATTAACATGGTTTTACTAGAAGGTTCTCTATTAATCTTAACACCAGGGTTCAATTAAGTACCCAAAGTCAATAATAAATGCGATAAATCAAAGCAAAAGGTTTACTACCTTCTTCAATGTGATAACCAGATGAAGCAATATTCAAAGTTAAAGCTTTAACAATATTAGGATCATCCAAAGCAAGAGTAATATCAGGATAATAGTTAAAATATACAGGACCATCATACAGAGAAGCAATAATCATACCAAGAATGCTATCTTTGAATTTCTTAAATCTAGCATCTCTTAAACACATGAGAACAGAAGCATTTATTCCTTTTCTAGTAAGTGGTTTAACAACAACTTGAACCATTCCAATATGCAAATAACTGAATTTTTTAGCAGCAATAAATTCACTAATATTTCTTTTAGAAAACAAGCAACATTTTTCATGAGTTTTTGAAATAGAGAATATTTGTTCAACAGTTCTAACTTTGTAAGCAGAATGAAAAGCATTTTTAGCCCAACTAGTTTTGTAAACAACTTTAGTATCAATCTTGGGGATATTCCATTTCTGAAAATCAGGAAACTCATTATCTTCAACAGTATGATCTTCTTCATTTACAATATCAAGAGGACAACCAGTCCTGGAGCTGACAGATGAGTTGGATCTCCACAATCTATCCATACTATCCTAGTTTTAACACTTAATTATCATGTTTTTCTTAACACTGTTACATTTCGTAACACATACCCTAACCAACCCTATACCTCTCATGCCCTACATGCTTTCCTAGCTCAAACGGGCCTTACAATTTGGTTCTGGGAATTCACTTTATGACTAGGGTGGTGCCAACGATGGTAAAAAGGGAACACAACAAAGGAGTATCAAAGTTTCTGGTAGTCACAGATAGACAACAGAGAACACAACAACACTATCACCGACCAAAAAAGAGTGGCTTCTGATACCACAAAGAGTGGCTCTGATACTTGCTACCAGTTACTTTCCCCTAAAGTTTCATTGGATCCCTGAACATAGAGAGAAAATTGTGCAATACTATTCTGATATTTTGCGCCATGAGAATTTAGTCACTATTAAAGCCATACCTGATAAGAACAACACTGCTAAGATTATTTATCATAGTGTTTTCTTGAATCATATTATTTTTGAAGAAATCTGGGGCCCCAACCTTGCCTCCACAAAAAGGTTACCAACCTCCCTTGTTCCTTATTCATATCATGATTATCTCACTACTTGGTTCAGATTCGTACTTCATTAGAATGAAAACATGTCTCATTCATGGTTTGTTAATTTTTATAAGGATTTTAATTCTGATTTACCTCTCTGGTTCATCCGTTGGTGGACTCAGTTTGGATCTGTTACTAAAATATTCCCAAATTCATTGGTGGGTTCTTTCCAATATTTTACAAATGTATTCAGAGTTGATGTATTCCCTCATTTGCTCCATTTCATTAAGAAGTATAAGGTTCCTTGGATTTTGAAATGGCAATATGATAAGGATGGTGATGTTCTCACACGCCGTTGGTATGTTAAATGGTGGGGTAAGTTCCCTCACACTCAAGCAATTGTTAACAATGTTACTAGAGAATTTCCATCTCCAAATACTCTACATGCTGCTAAGACCAATACCCCGATACAAAGAACTGAACTAGCTGCTGCACCTACTTCTACATCTGCTAAGACTGTTAAATCCTCTACTAAGCCTAAAAAGAAGGGTTTTCCTTTGGATGAAATTCAAAAGGACCATGATGCTCTGTATGCCCTCATCAAGATGATATCAATGCACAATGGCCAAAATGCTACAATGTTTACCCCTGGTGAAGTTCTCACTATTGTATTACTACTGGCCCATGCAAATGATGATGTTTTTAAAAAAGAAGATTCTTCATTATTTTGGTCACCTCATGCTTTCTTTCAGCACATTTGGTTTTTTGGATGGAAGAACCAAACAAAGCCCTTGCTCGTGATGATTTGAGTCAAAAAGTGAAAAATCACTATTCACTTTTTATTGTTCACTGATTACTGTTCATTTTTTTACTGTTCACCGGCACTGTTCACTACGCTTTTTTATGCCTATTTAAGGGGGGATGTCCCTTATGTTAAACTCAGAATTCTCTAGAGCCAGAACTCTCTTTAGGACTCCTTCTCTCCTTTAGAATTTCCACTACTACCACTATTTCCCTACAAAGCCTGTAACTAGAACTCGTTCAAAGCCTTGTAACTGTTGAACTGTTTCAATCTTGTAACTACTACTGCTATAAGTACTGTTATCTATTTACAATAATAACTACTTTTAGCTTTGTGTTTAATATATTTGCTACTACCACCTCCTTGGTCGGTTTTATACTTTAGAATTGTTTTGATATACTACTTGGCTGGTTCTACCGCCTTATATTACTGTTTTAAACTACTTTGATTATATCTTCTTGGTTGGTTTTATTTTGCTTACCTTATTTGGTATCAAAATAGTATTGCACAGTTTTCTCACTATGTTTAGGGATCCAATGAAATTTTGGGGGAAAGTAATTGGTAGCAAGTCTAAAGGGATCAGTAATGGAATTCCTATTTGGCTCAATGGAAAACAGGTTTTGAAAATATTGTTTTTTAACATACTAAGAAGCATTGGAGGCTTTGGGAAAAACAGTTTTAACAGGCTGGTTAACTCGGGTTAAAGCATAAGGATCATAGGTTGAGGCCAAAACAGAAGAGTAATTGGGCTTAGGAATGGTACCTAAGGGAGTGAAACGGTTAACAATCTCCAAAGAAGAAACAGGTTCCTTTTTAACAATTTGGTTATCAGTGGCAGGGCTCTTGTCTTTCGACCACCTACTTACCATTGTGACACTGCAGAAATTCACGGGTAAGGAAATCAGGGATGGTATTTTGAGATCCTTTAATATATTCAATATCAAAATCAAAAACACTTAAAATAGCTTGCTATCTGGCAAAAATATGTTTTGAAGCAATATTTCAACATCTTTTTCAATAACATATTTAGCACTTTTGCAATCAATATGTAACAAAAACTTTTGGTTTAATAAATCACTTTGAAATTTTTGAAATACATAGTACTATAGATAGAAAATACAGATTCTGATTCATTATCCTCTGTTTCTGTTAAAAAGGTTTTTGATGATGATGTACCAAAAATTAAAAGATTTGTTGGAAAATCCAATCCTATGTCCTTTACAAAAAATTGGTATTCAAAACCTACTCCTCCTGATATGCAGTTTGAAGAAAGATCTTTTCAAACCCGATTTTCTCTTTCTGCTGATAAAATTTATGAATGAAATATTGATGGTCTGTTTGAATAAGAAATCATTAATAAAATGGGTCAAATGTCTATGGTTGGAATTGCTTATAACAATAATCATAATCTTGATCACCCTGAAATTGTTAACCTTCTTGTTACTAGTTTTTCTGGTACTCTTTGTGGATGGTAGGATTCATATCTCATAGAAGATTCCAAAGAATCTATTTGTTTGCTTTTAGACCCCTTAAAACCACAATCAGATTAACCTAGGTAATTAGCCAAGTGATTACTTAGTCAAATTAACAAATCTAGGTTATCACAATCAAACAATGATATCATGCATAGTAGCGGAAATATAAATAACACAATGATATGATGACCCAGGAAACCATACTGGTAAAAACCTGGGGAGGATTTAACCTAACTATCCTCAAGGTAAAAAGCAAATCCACTAGAAAGAATTGAAGTTTTACAATAGCGACTTAGACTACTAACATCCTATTGCTACCCACTAGTAGAAACTTATTGACACGACCACGTGCAAACTCTGAGACCATGGACTCCTTCTTTCTTGGATTTTACAAAACACAAACACCCACGTTTGTGACTTGAGATCCCACTCAAAGGTTTAGCAACACAAACTCTCCTATTTGTAACTCCAAGACCACCCTTGAAGGTTTAGATCATTAGCACCTTTGATGACTAGAGAAGGCAGCAACTTCTACAATACCGGATCTTGAGATTCTTCAAGTAATAACACCGGTAGAAGACATAAGAGAGCTTTTTAGGAACAAAACCCTAAATACAAAAGAGGCACACTCTTCTCTCTCTGAAAATCCTTATAAAAACGTGCTTAGGGTTTCCTTTATATACTGGGAGAAGTAGATTTGAAACCCTAATCCTTAATAGGCTTGAACTACTGTTTGGGCTTAATTAAAATTCCACAGATACGACTTTCGATCGATCAAGCCTATCTTTCAATCGATTGAACCAGACAGATTATGAAACCTTCTTCCTGCAGCTTGTATGTTCTTGAATCTTGACTTGAATCACCTTGAGCATTGTCTAATAATGCCTATAGACTCTAAGATCTATATCTAGACAAGTTTGTGTTCACGATTTGCCAATTGTTTTAAACTTTTAGAACCTAACACTATTAAACATGCTGTTAAAAAGAATGATGAAGGTTTGCCTATTTTTGATGAAAGTATTGGTAAAGTTATTCCTGATGGTGTCAATACCTTGATCTATACTATTCTCAAACATTTTGTTGGTACTCCATCTAACATTTCGTCTCGAATTTCTGATTATCTAAACAATTTGAGATGTCCAACTATGTCTGATTATAGATGGTACCAAGATGTTTTCATCTCCAGAGTTATGCTTCGGAAAGATTGCTACAAGCCTTATTGGAAAGAAAAGTTTATTGATGGTCTACCTCCTATCTTTGCTCATAAGGTAAAACAAGAGTTAATTGGTAAAAATGATTCCATTGATTATGATAATTTAACTTATGGTGATATTTTAAGCACTATTAAAAAACTTGGTATTAATATGTGCAATGATGAAAAACTGTTAAAATACCAATTAAAGAATAAAAGAAAAGCTATATATGAAATGGGTAATTTTTGTGAACAATATGGTTTACCCCCTATTGCTCCTTCCAGGCAAAAAGGGAAAAAACATGATAAAAGTCACAAAAATTATAACCATAAAAAATATAAAAAATACAGATTCAACTTTGTTAAACCCAATGATTTTTATGCTAAAAATAAAAATGTTTCTAAAATATATGATAAACAGAGATCAGGTAAAGGTAAATGTTTTAACTGTGGTAAACCTAGACACTACAGTAAAGATTGCAAACAAAAACTTGGTAAGTTAAAAAATAAGTTTAACATGTTAAATATTGATGACAAAGATCAAGAAGAATTATTCTGAATCCTTGAATCAAACAATTCGTCTGATTCTTTGGAAGAGGATTTTTCTTCCTCATCTGATTCTTGCTATCAATCTACTGATGAATCTTCTGATTTACCTAATATTAAAATTGGTTGTAGAGATTCCTGTTGCAATGTTATTAAATCTATTAATGTTCTCACCAAAAGTGAAGAAAAGGAAAGTTTGTTGATTAAATTGATAAGTCAAATTGAAAACCCTGAACTAAAAAAAGAATATTTGGATAAGGATAAGAAAATTTTAATAAAAGATGAAACTACTAAAAAACTAAAATCAACAATAATTTTTGAAGAAACTTTGGAAAGATTTAATAAGAAGAAATCCAAAGATTTAACTATTAATGATCTTCAACATGAAATTAATATTGTTAAACAAGAGATAAGTGAATTAAAAAATGAATTTAAAAGCATTAAAAGTGATAACAATAATCTTAAACAAGAATTGTTACTCTTAAAAATTGATAAAAATCTTGATAAACATCAGTCTGATAATGAACAAGATGAGCATAAAGATAGAGATGAATTCAGTCAACAGGCTCTTCTTTCTGATAAAGGTATTGTTGATAATTCTCAACTTAATCTTGTTAACAAAGTGCTTCCTCCAAAATGGTTTACAAAAGTTAAAATTGTTGTATCTCATGATTATCATTTCAATGTTATTGCTATAATTGATTCTAGTGCAGATATGAACTGTATCCAATAAGGATTAATCCCTTCAAAATATTTTGAAAAATCAATTGAAAGATTGGTTTCTGTTAATGGTACTCAAATGAAGATTAAATATGAATTGAATAATTCTCATGTTTGCCATGATAATGTCTGCTTCAAGATTCCTTATGTTCTTGTTAAAAACATGACTAATAAAGTGATTATTGGTCTGCCATTTATAAATGCTTTATATCCTTTTCTTGTTGAACATGATGGAATTACTACTAATCCTTTTGGACAGAAAGTAAAATTCAAATTTGCGTCAAAGTTTGAAATAGATACTGATGATGCTTTAAATTTGATTTAGGCTAAAACTAAACATCTTTACTTCCTTAAGCAAGAAGTTAAATACAAGAAAATTGCTGAACAGCTTTCTGATAAATTATTACAATCTAAAATTGATAACTTTCAGAAAATGTTGATTGATGATGTTTGCTCTGATGCTCCTAATGCTTTTTGGCATAGAAGGAAATATATTGTTGACTTGCCTTATGTTAAAGATTTTGATGAAAAGAACATTCCCACTAAGGCTCGCCCTATTCAAATGAATGCTGAGACTGTTGAATTCTGTAAAAAAGAAATCAATGATTTACTTCAGAAAAAACTCATCAGGAGTAGCAAGTCCTCCTAGTCTTGTGTTGCTTTCTATGTTCAAAAAAATGCTAAGATTGAGAGAGGAACCCCTCGCCTAGTTATCAATTATAAGCCCTTGAATAAGGTTTTAGAATGGATCAGGTATCCTATACCCAACAAAAATGATATGGTTCATAGATTATGTGAGGCCGTGGTATTTTCCAAGTTTGACATGACATTTGGGTTTTGGCAAATCCAGATTAGTGAGAAGGATAAGTATAAAACTACTTTTACCACTCCTTTTGGACATTATGAGTGGAATGTTATGTCTTTTGGTCTTAAGAATGCCCCTAGTGAATTTCAAAATATTATGAATGATATTTTTAATCCTTTCAGTCACTTCACCATTGTTTATATTGATGATGTTCTTGTTTACTCCAGCTCTATTGATGAACACTGGAAACACTTGTATTTGTTTCTGGATACTATCAAAAGAAATGTTCTTGTTGTCTCTGCTAAGAAAATCAAACTGTTCAAAACAAAAGTTTGCTTCCTTGGCTATGACATCTTTGAAGGACAAATTCTTCCTATAGATAGAGCCATTCAATTTGCTGATAAATTTCCTGATGTTATCATTGATAAAACTCAACTCCAGAGATTTCTTGGGTCCCTGAACTATGTTGCTGATTTTTACAAGGATATGAGGAAACAATGTAAGCCCCTTTTTGAACGGTTACAAAGTAATCCTCCTCCCTGGTCTGATGTCCATACTTCCCTTATTAAACAAATCAAATCTCATGTTAAGATTGCCTTGTCTTGGTATTCCTACTGTTGATGCTTTCAAAATTGTTGAAACCAATGCTTCTGACATTGGTTATGGTGGTATTCTAAAACAAAGAGTTTCCCCAGAGTCATCTGAACAAATTGTTCGTTGTTTCAGAATACCTCTATAACCAATGTCAAAGACATCAGTTTCAACAATTTTGAAAGCATTGACAGTAGGAATACTAAGGCAGGGCAAAGTTTTAACATGAGACTTGATTTGTTTAACAAGAGAAGTATGAACATTAGACCAAGGTAAGCATGATGGTATTACTATTGACCCTTTTTGGGCAAAAAGTCAAGTTTAAATTTGTTTCAAAATTTGAAATTGATACTAATGGTTCTTTAAATATGATTCATGGTAAAACCAAACATCTAAACTTTTTTAAGCAAGAAGTTAGATACAAAAGAATTGCTGAACAACTTTCTGATAACTTGTTACAATCCAAAATTGATCATTTTCAAAAAATTCTAGTCAATTATGTTTGTTCTGATATTCCTAATGCCTTTTGGCATAGGAAAAGAGACATTGTTAATTTGCCTTATGTCAAAGAATTTAACGAGAAGAACATTCCTACTAAAGCTCGCCCTATTCAAATGAATGCTGAAACTGTTGAACTTTGTAAAAAAGAAATTCATGATTTCCTTGAGAAAAAGCAAATTAGGAAAAGCAAGTCCCCTTGGTCTTGTGTTGCTTTCTATGTCCAAAAAAATGCGAAAATCGAGAAAGGAACCCCTTACCTAGTGATCAATTACAAGCCTCTGAACAAAGTCTTAGAGTGGATTAGATATCCTATCCCCGATAAAAATGACTTAGTTCATAGATTGAGTGATGTTGTGGTGTTCTCCAAGTTTGATATGAAATCTGGTTTTTGGCAAGTCTAGATTAGTGAGAACGATAAGTATAAAACTGCTTTTACCACTCCTTTTGGTCATTATGAGTGGAATGTTATGCCTTTTGGTCTCAAGAATGCCCCTAGTGAATTCAAAAATATTATGAATGATATTTTCAATTCCTTCAATCATTTCACCATTGTTTACATTGATGATGTTCTTGTTTATTCAAACTCTATTGATGAACACTGGAAACATTTGCACTCGTTTCTGGAAATCATCAAACGTAATGGTCTTGTTGTTTCTACTAAGAAAATCAAACTGTTTCAGACAAAAGTTTGTTTCCTTGGCTATGATATCTCTAAAGGACAAGTTTGTCCTATTGATAGAGCCATTCAGATTGTTGATAAATTTCCTAATGTTATTATTGATAAAACTCAACTTCAAAGATTCCTTGGGTCTCTAAACTACATTGCTGATTTCTACAAGAATTTGAGGAAACAATGTAAACCTTTGTTTGATTGTTTACAAAACAATCCTCCACCTTGGTCTAATGTTCATACTTCTCTTGTTAAACAAATCAAGTCTCATGTTAAAACTTTTCCTTGCCTTAGTATTCCTACTGTCAATGCTTTTAAAATTGTTGAAACTGATGCCTCTGACATTGGTTATGGAGGTATTCTAAAACAAAGTGTTTCACCAGACTCATCTAAACAAATTGTTCACTTCTATTCTAGAGTCTGGAATACTGCACAACTAAATTATAGTACTATTTAAAAAGAGATTATATCTGTAGTATTATGTATTTCAAAATTTCAAAGTGATTTGTTAAACCAAAATTTTTTATTATGAATTGATTGCAAAAGTGCTAAATATGTTATAGAAAAAGATGTTGAAAATATTGTTTCAAAACATATTTTTGTTAGATGGCAAGCTATTTTAAGTGTTTTCGACTTTGATATTGAATATATTAAAGGATCCCAAAATGCTATCCCTGATTTTCTTACTCATGAATTTCTGCAATGCTACAATGGCAAGTAGATGGTCGAAAGACAAACACCCTGCTGCAGAAACTGCTAAACAGATTGTTAAAAAAGAGCCTGCTTCCCCCATGGAAATTGCTAACCGTTTTACCCCTTTAGGAACCATTCCTAAACCAAACTAATCCTCTGTTTTGGCATCATCCTATGATCCATATGCATTAACCCTTGTTAACCAACCTGTTAAAACTGTTTTCCCCTAAAACCCTAATGCTTCCCAGTATATTTCAAAACGATATTGCCAAAACCTGTTTTCTATTGACCTCAATATAGCATCAATCAATGATCCCCTTAAGTGCAACCAGCTGTTCCTCAACTCACAGTGTATGCACCTGCTACCTCATCTGCTAAAACCTTTGCTAAGAAGAAGAAGTCTCCCCTTGATGATCTTAGTGGAGATGCTCTTTATGCCCTCCTAAAGCAAAAGTGGAGGGAAGAAGAAGCTGCTGATAATGCTACTTCAAAGGAAGGTTCACAAGTCCTCTGAGGCCTCTGTTGTAGATAATAACCCCTATTACCCTTACAATCAGAAGTTATTCGGTCATGATGAAGACTCCATAGCTGATTTAGGGGAGAATTGATTCCTCTAGCACAAATGGCCAGAAATGCTAAATTGATACCCCTGTTAAAGTTCCAACTATTGCTCTGCCTGCTCCTCATGAGGGATTATGTTGCTACTTTCGGCACAAAATGCCAAAATGTTAAAGTCGGCCCTTTTATTAAAGCTCCGCGTTTTGTTCCTGCTGTCCTACACGAACCTATTATGAATAGTGAAAAAGTCACTATTCACTATTACTATTCACTATTTAAATCATGCTTTTCCTACCTATATAAGGGGGGATGATTCTGCCTAAAGGACATCCCCCTTATATAGGTAGAAAAATCATGATTTAAACAGTGAATAGTGACTTTTTTCACTATTCATAACAGGTCCGTGTAGGACAGCAAGAGCAAAACCTGAAGCTTTAACAAAAGGGCTGGCTTTAACATTTTGGCATTTTGTGCCAAAAGTAGCAGCATAATCCCTCATGGGGAGCAGGCAGAGCAATTGTTGGAACTTTAACAGGGGTATCAATTTAGCATTTCTGGCCATTTGTGCCAGAGGAATCAATTCTCCCCTAAATCAGGTGTGGAGTCTTCATCATGACCGAATAACTCCTAATTGTAAGGGTAATAGGGGTTATTATCTACAACAGAGGCCTTAAAGGATGCTTGTGAACCTTCCTCTGAAGTAGCATTATCAGCAGCTTCTTCTTCCCTCCATTTTTACTTCAGGAGGGCATAAAGAGCATCTCCACTAAGATCATCAAAGGGAGACTTTTTCTTCTCAGCAGAGGTTTTAGCAGATGAGGTAGCAGGTGCATACACTGTGAGTTGAGGAACAGTTGGTTGCACTTGAGGGGTAGCAGGTGATTGAGCTTTAATATTAGGAATTGAATTAGTAGCTAGGAATTCCCAGGAAACATTATCAATAACACTTTGGGTGTGGGAAAATTTATCCCACCATTTAACATACTAGTGGCAAGTAAGAACATCGCCTTCTTTAACATATTTCCATTTTAAGATCTAGGGGACCTTGTATCTTTCATCAAAATGGAGTGAAGTAGGGAATTTAGCATTGTGGGAGTCAACTTTAAAAACACTTGTGAAATATTTGAAGGAACCCATCAATGGTCTTGGAAATATTTCAGTAATAGAGCCAAATGGAGTCCACCATCGGCCGAACCAAAGAGGAAGATTAGCATTGAAATTTTTATCAAAATTAACAAACCAAGAATGAGTCATATTATCATCCTAGTGAAGCATGAATCTGAACCAAGTAGTGATGTAATCATGATAAGATTAGGGAATAGGAGAATTTGGTAACATTTTAGTCATAGCAGGGTTGGGGCCCACTTTTCTTCAAAAACAATGTTGAGTAGAAAAACACTGTGATAAATAATCTTTGAAGTATTGGTTTTGAAAATATTTGAAGGAACCCATCAATGGTCTTGGAAATATTTCAGTAATAGAGCCAAATGGAGTCCACCATCGGCCGAACCAAAGAGGAAGATTAGCATTGAAATTTTTATCAAAATTAACAAACCAAGAATGAGTCATATTATCATCCTAGTGAAGCATGAATCTGAACCAAGTAGTGATGTAATCATGATAAGATTAGGGAATAGGAGAATTTGGTAACATTTTAGTCATAGCAGGGTTGGGGCCCACTTTTCTTCAGAAACAATGTTGAGTAGAAAAACACTGTGATAAATAATCTTTGAAGTATTGGTTTTGAAAATATTTGAAGGAACCCATCAATGGTCTTGGAAATATTTCAGTAATAGAGCCAAATGGAGTCCACCATCGGCCGAACCAAAGAGGAAGATTAGCATTGAAATTTTTATCAAAATTAACAAACCAAGAATGAGTCATATTATCATCCTAGTGAAGCATGAATCTGAACCAAGTAGTGATGTAATCATGATAAGATTAGGGAATAGGAGAATTTGGTAACATTTTAGTCATAGCAGGGTTGGGGCCCACTTTTCTTCAGAAACAATGTTGAGTAGAAAAACACTGTGATAAATAATCTTTGAAGTATTGGTTTTGAAAATATTTGAAGGAACCCATCAATGGTCTTGGAAATATTTCAGTAATAGAGCCAAATTGAGTCCATCATCGGCCGAACCAAAGAGGAAGATTAGCATTGAAATTTTTATCAAAACTAACAAACCAAGAATGAGTCATGTTATCATCCTAGTGAAGCATGAATCTGAACCAAGCAGTGATGTAATCATGATAAGATTAGGGAATAGGAGAATTTGGTAACATTTTAGTCATAGTAGGGTTGAGGCCCACTTTTCTTCAAAAACAATATTGAGCAAAAAAACACTATGATAAATAATCTTTGAAGCATTGGTTTTGAAAATTCAAATAGCGTATAAAATACCAATGAACGTTTAGACCCCCAAATACAAAATTACCAACACAAGCTTATAATTAAACAATATATGTGCGGAATATGAAATATAAGCTATATCCAAATTGGTAACACACTCTAAACCAAAATTAATTACAAACACAGCAGCAATTAAAAGGTAAAGAGAAAGGAAAGAGAGATGCAAACACAAAGATAACACGGTGATGTGTTATCGAAGAGGAAACTAAAGTACTTGGCGAAAAATCTCTCTGCCGCCCTCCAAGCGGTCAATAATCCACTAAAGAATAAAGTTGGGATACATGAATAGCAGAAGACCCTCCAAGCCTAATCTACCTAGTGCATCTAAGCCCTCTAAGCTTCTTGCTCCAACAGGGTTACGCCGAATCTTGTCTTCTCTAGCTTACCAGATCCTGCAATAAGCCCATTGCATCAAACAGATGAATTGGTCCCTTCTAAATTGCTTCCCAAGCACTGAAAAACCTCCTTACTGATATGGGTATGGTGATATAAGGATTTGGCAAATGTACCTCTCAAGGATATGTCAATGGAGAGGGTGAGAGTAGAGGAATTTGGAGAATCAAATGATAAAGATTGTGGATGAGTCAATCTTATTTTTCTCTAGGGTTTCTCTCTCCAAATTTTCTCTAGAAGCTCTCTACATTTCATGGGTATAAAGGTATCTATAGTGGTGTGTATGAGGAATGCGAAAAGTCATGTTTCAACCAAACAGGGCATTCTAGTGACTCAACCTTGCGACTGGAACAAGTCGCGAGTTTGAGTCGCAAGCTAACTGCCTGGCCAGACTGGAAGTTTTGTCCTGTAGTGCTCTAGCTTTCATGACCCTTCAGCTCCCCTACATGCTTCATATGTTTGCCACCTTTGGCGACTTGCCAGTCGCGAGATCCAGTCGCGAGGCTCTTCTTGAGTGCACACATCTTGAGTTTTCTCCACACTCTCTCACACACAACCCTTACACAATTCCCACCTAAATACAAGGTATCTAATTGCTAAATTACAAGCAAATTTAGCACGAAATAAAGCTAATACATGATTGAATAAATTCAACCTTACAGGTTTTATTAATTATGGGTTTAATAAGAATTGATTTCTCATGAAGCAGGATAGCAAAATAATATTGCAAAATTTTCTCAACATGCTCAGGGATCCAGTGGAACCTCTGAGGGAAATGACTTATAGCAAGTTTGAGGGGATCATTGATTGATGCTCTGTTGGGCTTAATAGAAAACAGGTTTTGGCAATATTGTCTCACCAAGGAGAAGTCACAATCACAATCTCTCTCTTGGTACCGTTTTCTAGGAAAATAAAATTAAGGATTATTTATTTATTTTTATGGAATGGATTGAACGAGTTACGAATCTAAATGATTTGGGGTTTTTATTTTTTGTTTTTGAATGAGTTTTTGTTGAATATATTGGTCAATTGTTGTTATTTGGTCTAATCTTGTTTATTTTTGGTTTTAAAGTTATTTGGGTTCATTTTTATTGTTATTTTAACTTTTTTTTATTTTTTTTTATTTAAGGGATTAAGGATTATGTTTGGGGGACTAAAACTATTTTTGTAAGTAATGCTATAAACACAACAAAATGTCACAACCAAAAAAAAAAAAAAATTAATTAGCTATTAAGAAAAAGCCTATGTATGAGTTGGTATGCTAATTTTGAAATGTTGTAAATTGTTTTTACTATGTCCTTAGCATTATTCTTATTTTGATTGAATTCAAGTTCTTGAGATTATCAAATCAGGGTGATCAAGATTTTTTAAGGTAGACAAAACGTGTCAATTTAGATGTAGCATTTAACGTTGTTATGCTCCTGTTGAGCCACCTCATCAGCCACATCATACTCTTTTTCTTTTTCTTTTTAAATCATTTTTCTCTTTATGATTTTTTTGATATCACTCAAATAATTAATAGTACTCTCAACCTAAATTTGTATTTCGCCATTCTTAAGTACGTACACCAAATTGGACCGAAACTTATCATATAATTACAGTTGATATTACTAAAATAATTAATAGTACTCTCAACCTAAATTTGTATTTTGCCATTCTTAAGTACGTACACCAAATTGGACCGAAACTTATCATATAATTACAATTGATATTACTAAAATAATTAATAATACTCTCAACCTAAATTTGTATTTCGCCATTCTTAAGTACGTACACCAAATTGGACCGAAGTGATCTATAATTGACCAAATGGATTGAATAGACTGAAGTGGGACGAATAGATCGAAGTGGAATGGATTGACTGAATGGGCCAAATGGGACCGAAGTAGAATGAATAGACCAAATGGACTTTAATGGACCTAATAGACCAAACAAGACTAAATTGACTGAAGTAGACCAAATGGACCTAATTGAACTGAAGCGGACCAAAGTATACCAAATTGGACCAAAATTGATCGAAGCAGACTGAAGTAGACCGAATTGATGAAGTGGACTGAAATGGATTGAATGCGATATGTTATTAGCGTAGCAAAGATTGTGTTTTGATATAAATTCAAATTCTTACTTCCAAAATAATCAGGTATTAACTCAAACAAAATCAAATCAACCAATACTATAAGAGAGAGAGAGATATACTACTTGTAATGGGGAACTAAAAAAGATAACACCAAAATGTATGAACCCAAAATAGAGTTATAAAAATCACAATAATTCATCAATATAAAATAGAGTTGCAAGAAAGAATCATAAATGAAGAGAGAAAGAGAGAGAGAGCAACCACTTTTTAAGAAAGAACATGACAAAGAATAATAAGAAATTTATAGAAAATAATATGAGAAGAAAAAAAAAGAAAAAAAAAAACCAAATATTGTAATAAACACCAAATTATCTAAGTTATGTTATGTAATAAAATAACATTATATTTTTCTATACTATCTTTACATATAACTCAATAGGATAACATCTATGAAATCAAAGAAAAGAAAAAAGATAGCAATTTAAAAACACACAACTTAATCACATCAGCTGAAAGTTCCATATTTCAATATATATATATATATATATATCCATAAACCTAGAGTAGAGATGCAAGATAAAAAATCCACCAAAAATGAAAAAACAATGAGAGAGAGAGAGAGAGAGAGAGAGAGAGAGAGAGAGAGAGAGAGAGAGTTACCTTTTATGTGTGAGAAAACTATGTATAAGAATCCCATATACTTATGCAAGTTGAAATCATAAAATATTATAACAAGGTAAAAGTCATTAATCTTTATCTTTATATAACTAAAAGCTGAAGCATAGCAATTATTGTTGTTACGCTCCTGTTGACCCACATCATCGCCCACGTCACTATTTTTATTTTTTGGTTTACCAACTCTATTAATTTTCTATTGCAAAATTAATTCTTTGTGGCCAACATGATGCACTACACTTTACCATAAACTCTATTGTCTATATTCAAAGTTCCTTTCAACATTGAGTGTTAGTTTTAATGTAAATAGCATGGGATACAAGGTGGTCTTTTGCACTACCACCATAAGTTAACTAAAATTTCTTTTCTTTTCTTTTCTTTTTTTTAAGAAAAGAAAGTACTACTATAATCACTTCTACTATATGACACATGTCATTTCTTCTTAAAGAGAAAATGATTATAATCACTATTCATCTATCACTATTTTTTTCATTTTCAAGAAGCTGTTAATTCCATATTAATGTAAAAATGGTCTTTTGACAGATTTTCTCTTTTGTGTCCCATTACTACTCAATTCAATGAGCATAAAATGCTCAGACGGTTTATAACTTTATGGCCATACATTTCTATCTTTTGGTCTAACGTTTTAATACATGAATCTTATCTTTTTACAGCCCATGTAATTAAGTTCTAAAATTTATTTTGATATCAGGTATCAAATGAAAAGACTGTCCGTGAACTTTTTATATAACTGGTGTAAGTAATGGGATGAGATATGGGTTTTTCGATCTCTAAGCCATTTACATAGTTTACACTTTGATAGGCCACAAATTGAATGACCCCTTGTGATAGAAATTAATTAATTAATTAGCCAAGTTATTAATTAATCAATTTATCATGCAAACGCGTAGTAGCACAAACAAATCACCAATAAACTAAATATGTAGAAGAAAATAAAAGACACGGTGATTTGTTTACGAATGGGGAAAACCTAACAGCAAAAATCCCACCGGGTGATTTTCAGATTACCACTCCTAAAACTCCACTATTATCACAACAAGCGGTTACAAGTAAAGGAATCCAAGTACCTTACCAACCTACAGTTGAACCTTTACCCCAATACCCAATTGGACTTGTTCTGTAGTGACAGTTCCCCTTTCAGATGCACGACTCTCAGCATGTGACTAACCAATTGCGCGGATCCCAGTACGCAACTTCAATCACCAACTAAGAAGGTTGTTGGTTGCAAAGTTCTTCAGTTCATCCACACGATGAAGATCAAGAAGATGCTTGGTCACAAAACCCTACGGTGCACATACACAGCAACTTCTTCAAGAGAAAGAGATGAACTAGGGCAAGAACTTCGTCTCCGGTCACAATTTGCTTGAACAAAGTTTGCTCAAAGCTTGTGCAACTTGTGAACACTTTGACGGCCCTTAAATTGATTCTTTTATATGTCTAGGGTTAGGAGAAAAGAAAACCCAAAGACACATTCATGGATCCCAAGAAAATTATATTGAAATTCTGAAAATCTTAAACCTCGACAAATAGCAACTGTCGAGTAGCTGTCGAGAAGGTGTCGAGCACACCGAATGTAGAACAGCTTCCTTAAGCTCGATAGATGCAGCTGTCGAGCCAGCTGTCGAGCTTTAATGAATTTGCACCCTGAACTTGTTTTCTTGAACAGACTTGAAGACTTCAATACTTGATCTTGAAACAAGGTTTCTTGAAGTATTTAAAGACATCCTAAATCTACCCAAATACAAGTAAAGTGCGTTTTGTCAAAGGATAAGTCAATTACATAAAATAATGACATATGTTCTTAACATGTGAAACACATATGTCCTAACACACTTTGACAATCAACTTTCAGCTATATGTAAACAAAATGTTTACATATAGCTTTGTAATTTAATATTATACCAAAATGTTTTCTTTGCTATATATAAACAAACAACACCAATCTGGTGTGGTGCCATTGCAAATGATGCCTTCAAGTGCGAGAGAGCAACAATGTTTGGTGGCTTCAAAGGTGACAATGACAACGTGGAGAAGGATGCCCCAAGTGTTGAAGAGAGCCTTGCCATAGGAAGGATGCCGATGTCAAGGGTGATGAGATTTCTTTTTATATTAACATATTCTTTCTTTACGTAGATATCATGCTTGATGAGAGCTATACACTGAGTAGATTCTTCATTCCCACTGGCAATGGTATCCAAAAAAAATAAAAATAAAATCTCTAATTTGTATAATACACTATTATATTTTGTTGGTAGTATTCGAATTGGGACCATGTTCGACATTAGCAATAATTTATGTCTTTTTTTTTTCCTTTTTTTTTTTTGTATTTTATTTGTTACCATAAGTTGAACAATTGTTTTTTGTTTTTGTTTGTTTTAATTCTGTATTGCAATAAGAAATTAGAAATATAAGAAACAAAAATTTTATTTTTTGGCATATGTTTTTTCATATTTTAGGGCACTTTTTTTGTGATATGTTAAAATAATAAAACAAAGTAAAACTCAATTTTCTTCCGTCTTTCTTCACAGTTTCTTCTTTCTTGGCCATCATGCTTTTTACCCTTTTTTTCTGTTTCGTATATTGTAACTTTTGTAATGCTTGGTGCTTCCAAAATTTTCATATTGGATTTGATATTTCATATGTGATGTGCACGACATGTAAATCAGCTTGAGATAATCCAAGATACATACTGCATGGCTACAACTAATAATTCGCACATAGGTAGCAATTATTGTTGTACGCTCCTGTTGAGCCACATCATCAGCTATGTCACATTTTTTTTTTTTGGCTGACTTCATTTGGAGAAAAATCATATTATAATATGTCCTATTTTGTGTTGTTGTCAAGTTTTAGTTTATTTGGAAAAGAACAAGATAGTCTGGACAATATAATGAAGAATAGTTTATGCAGTTGAAGAAGATAGTCTTTATGTAGTTTCCTTTCACTGTTTGTAAATATTTTGTTTAACAAATTAGCAATTATTATTTCTTTGTTATATGATGTTCTATACTAGAGTAATTGTTTTAAGTGTTTACGAATATCTGATATTACACTTCATCTTCTTCATCTCATTGGTGTACTTTTAAAGATTTTTAAGAAAAAATTCAATTCAATTTTGTATTTAAAATTATTTATTTATCTATTTATTATTCACATATTGGATTAGATTATGACAATATTTACACAACACTTCTTCTTTTTGTCAAAAAATTTTCTCTACTTTTTCCTCCGTTGGAATTGTAGTCTAGGTTTATTGATTTATTTTTACATTTTTATTTATTTATTTTAATATTATTAACAAAAGAAATTTTAAAATCATTACATATAAAGCTACAATCAGCACTTTTGCTTAGAATCAACCACCTATTTCTATTGTGTAACTTCAAAACCTTATTAAAATTTTGAAATTTGATTGTGCATTTGATATTTGGCTTGATTACATCACATTTGATACGTTTTACATTTTGGGAAGGAGTTTGATTCTGATGTGAGTTTTATTTTTCCCTTTATCTTTTATTTTAAATTGTAGTTTTGTTGAGTTTTATTAATTTTTTAGATATATTTTTTGGTGTTTTTGGTGTGTAGGATAGAAGAAATTGGGTTTGAGAATTTTCTTTTTAAACCTAAAAGAATAATTTCTAAATTTTATATACTTTTAAATGATATAAAAAATGTTATAAGTAATGTAGGGACACGATTTGTAACGACCCATGAACGACGTTGGGCTCGTATGCAAAGGGCCCCAACAATATGATTTGTAGAGAGTGAGCTTGAAAGGCATGACCTTGGGCACAGATGGGCGGTTTAATCGTGGCTTTTATGGAAGCTCTTATATGGGCGGGCTTGGCTTATCTAGCTAAGCCCTCCATTAGTACGGGTTATAGGACCTGAGTCCTTAGACGGCGTCTGAGGAGCCTTGTGTCCTCCATTTTCTCCCTTTCGCAGGGGTCGAGGGAGAGAGCCCCCCCCTTCTGGGGGGTTTTTCCCTTTATATTAGTGTTCCTTTTCCCTTTTAGAGTCCACGTGTAAGTTTTACTTTCTGGGGTGCAGACCTGTCCTGTCAACCCATACCTAGAGTGGTCTGGAGTCGTTGGGAAAGTTAAAGGGCATGGTTTAGAGTATGGGCTTGTCAGGTACAGGGTTTTGTATTATGATGTTGGCAGCTTTTTCGCTTGCCCTGCCCCTACACTCAGTTTGCTCCTTTCTTTAGGCATTTAGTGAAGTGCCGAGCAGGAGGTCGTCCTCGGCAATGGCTCTCCTCGGCTTGGGCCCTGGGCCCTAATGTAGAGTGGGCCTGGGCCGCGAATTCTCTGACCCCCACAAGTAAGTTTTATAAATAAATAAAAAATGAATATTTTCGCTAACTTACCTTTTGAATTTCTGGTAAAAATTGTATTGTCTTCATTTTGATACAACAAAAATTATATATTACATTTGTGATTTTTCCTATATCAAATGAAAATATGATTATAAAATACGTTATTCTTAATTAAATTAGTCCAATTTTCCAAAAAAAAAAAAAAAAACTTAATGAGACCACCCTAAAAGGATTATCACGCACAACGCGCGGAGCCACGACTAGTTAATTAATTAAATTGTTTCCTTAGATATTGCAATAACACAAGACAATGTATCACACGTATCAAATATATGCAACTTTTCACAGCATATGGATTATAGCACAATTAAGGATGGTAATGGAGTGGATTTAGCGGGTCTCCCTAATAATAAGGATATATGAGATTTATTTGGAAAATGGATTTCTTGCTCAATTTTAGTTTTTTGACAACAATTGTACAAAGGAAGATTAAATTTCATAACACCTAATCAAGAATATTAAAATAAAGTTTGTGTTTCAATTAACTAGTGAAAAAATTAAATATATGTCAATTCACTCAAATAACTGGACCTTTTTTTTAGATGCAATAGGATCATATTCTTAATTATATCAAGCTGTATTTCCTCTTTTTTCATTTAACTCAAACCGATTGATGTCTTAGCATAATGATAAAAAGCAATCATCATGGAACAAACGACGTAGGTTGAAATACTATCGTATCTATCAAAAGAAGTAAGCATAAACTTTTGCATTTAGTCACTGAGATTATGTATACTACTGCTATATTTGTTTCGACATTAATATTTTCTGAAAAATAAATTACTTTTCACAAAACATTTTCTAGAAAATTATCACATTTTCCTATATTTAGTAGCGACCTTAAAATGAGTTTGAAATTATCTCTTAACTTTCCTTATTTAACTTCACTTGAAATATAGTTGTTTTACTTATTTAGCTTCGTGTGGGATAAATTAAATTTTCATAAAATTTTACTCGAAAACAACTCTATCTCATGCCAAGTTAAATAAAAAAGTTAAAAGATAATTTTAATACTACCAAAGACAAGGAAATGTAGAAAATTATCTTCAAATAAGGATATGAAACCAAGTTAACCAACAGAGCATACACTTTACGATAACTACTCTAGTGCATAAACATGAATAACAAACAATAAAAGTAAAGTACAAGAGTAAGGGAAGAGATATGCAACCACAAGATAACACCTGGACGTGTTATCGAAGAGGAAACCGAAAAATTCGGCGAAAAACCTCTCCGCGACCCTCCAAGTCAAAATCGATCCACTAGAGAATAAAGTTGGAGTACACGAATAACAAAAGACCCTTCAAACCTAGTCTACCCAATGTACTTGAGCTCTCCAAACTCCTGCTACCAATGAGCTTCTTAGAGTCATGTCTTCTCTAGCTTTTCGAATCCCGCAATACGCCCGATAGCATCCGCCAAGCCTCACCAACTTTTTTTGAAAAATCCCCAAAACTTCCCAAGCTCCAAAACACTCTCTACACTCTGAATAGATGTGTGTTGTGTTTAGGTACAAATCTCCTCTCAAGGTATGACAATGGGAGAGGGAAGGAGAAGAGGCTAGAATGATTTCTCACTAAAGATGAGTAGCTCTCTCTCTAAAAGATGGGTGTGTTGTGTTGTAGAAAACCTATCTAGTGTTTTCCTATTTGAATGGCCTCTCATACTTTTGTGGGTAATGAGGGTATATATAGTATGGGTGAAGGGTAAGAAAGTTACACTTAAAAATCCTCCAGGTAGAGAGTTTTGCAAGTATCTCGCAGGTTAGCCTTTCTCGCGAGACACTCGTGAAACTGACAGCCTGGCACGACTCTTCAGCTTCCAGCATGTGCTTCTCAAGTGGCTACTTCACGGGTTAGCTTCTCGCGAGACACTCACGAAATCCACTTGTTCATCCAATACATGCTCGATTCTTCACAAACTTAATACTAAACCCAATACAATAGAATCCCACAAAATACAAGGAACAAAATTAAAGCAATTACAACACTTTTTGTCATGGAATAAAGCCAACATAAAATATAGTTGTAAATCACAACTTTACACTGTCAATGAATATCCATCGTATAATTTAATAATAAAAGCCTTATCTCTATTGCCAAATCTTCCCTAAATTATCGGTTTTGCACAAAATAAAAGAATTACTTCATTGGGAAAATTATCCTTTACCCTTCATTGGAAAAATTCATTGCAGTAAACAAGCCTACCATTGTCCATTATGTGAGAGGAAAAGAGTATATTACAAATAGTACCTTCTACTAAATCAAGAGAAAGAGTGAATATCAATGGAGAAATTGTAGCCCGACTCGTGGATACCCAGCTCGACCCTAATGGGTTGGGTTTTACTCGGCCTGATAAAGAATAGGGTTGGGTTTGGGTTTAAAAAAAAAAAAAAACCCGAAGCGGGCCCAAGTCGAGTTCGGGTTTTTGTTAAAACCTGGCTCGAACTCGGACCCGAGCCGACCTGGTTACAAGTTAATACAAAAAAAACCCTCCTATATATATATATATATATATATATATATATACACTTATAAACCCTAAAACTAATCCTCTCTCATTTCACAACACACACTCTGAACTCACTAGCCGCCTCTCTCCTCTCCCACTCTCACTCACTCTCAATCTCACCGCTGGCCCAAGCTGTCACCGCTCTCCCTCAAGCGATCAAGCACCACGCAACCGGCAACTCACCCAAGCCACCACAGCCAAAAGCAAGCCTAGAAAACAAGATAATCCTCACCAACAAGCCCAACCACAATCAAGTGATCAAGCACCTTTCCTCACCTCGCTGGACCCTCCTCCACCTCACAAGGCCATAACTCTCCCATCTCCCTCACCTCGTTGTGAACTCAAGCTTTTGCAATGAAAATCTTTCTTTTTGTTCAAAGAATCAAATTTGTATTTTCTAGTTTAAGTGCTATTTTTGTTGAATAGGATCGGCTTGTTTGATTTGATTTTGTAGGGTCTTCTTGTTCGAACCTAGGGTTTATATGTTAATTTTTGTTTTTACTTTTGATGTGGGAAAATATTGTAATGAAAAAAAAAAGGTTTCCGATCTGTTGGTTTCTAAGAAAATAATGGGTTTTGTGGGTTTCCAATCTATTCAGATATGGATTTTCTTGAGTGTTCATTTTTCCCTACTGTTTGGTTGCTAAGAAAATTAGTATCAAGCAAACAAATTTTTTTTTTTTTTTGGATTGGGCCACAGAATGGGCCCTGAAGTGGCATGGCCCAACGGGGCCTGTGGGGCTCGACGGGGTGGGTCTGCGCCCTGAAAAGAAAATCCGTTAAATAATCGGGCCGGGTTTGGGTCGCAAGTTTGGGCCCTCAGGCCAGGTTCTAGTCGTGGGTCGGGTCTGGGTATTAAAAAAAAAAAAAAAAACTCGGCCCGAACCCGACCCGCTGCTATTCCTAAGAACATGGTCAAAGGCTAAGAGCCAATAACTAAGTCATTACAAGTTGCAGAAATCCAACTAGCAAATTTAACCACCATCCCTATTAATACTTTCACGCCATCTGCATTTTTACCCATTCCAGAGCCCTTTAAATTCTTTATTAACATTTTGATCTCTTACTGTCCTGCAGAGAAGGAAGAATAACTACCTACTTTAGGAAAAAAGAAAAAATATTGAGTCTCAATCGTTAAATCCAAAGATAAGACAAAGAAGTAAAACTGGCGGGAAAAAGACATTGAAAACAAATGCAGTGACAAAGGAAAATAAAGGAAGAAATTCTTAGCTAGTAATGCACTTGAATTCAACAAAACGCATAATGTGACATGAACAAAGTTGGCAGCAGCTAGTCTAAGAGATTAAATCCCATCTAATGGGTCCACCTGTCAATTCTTCCTAAATATAAGCTATAGATTGCATCTACGATCATAGGCTACCTAACTGTTTATCTTTGATTCTCCTTCAGTCCTTTTTATCTTTTTAAAACTAAATTAATCTGTCTTTTGCAGTAATTCTTTAACAGGTGCTTGTCACAAACGATTGAAATATTTCAGTCCACTTTTGCTCATATATATTCAAGAAGAACCATGGTCTGGAGTGAGCACTCATGAATACAAAATAATCATATATCACCAGAATTGTTTTTTATTTTTTTATTTTTTATTTTTTATTTTTTTATAGAGTGGAACCTTAGCAAGGTAGAGCCCTTTGAACCTATCTTGGGGAGAAAACCACAGATACATGACCCCTCAAGTCAAAACTGTGTATCAGGTCATCCTGGAAAACTAGTAGTTATTGATATATCACCTGAGTTGTAATCCATGTGAAAAAGCAAGCTAAAAAAGGAAACACAAAGTAGCTTTAATTACTCATTGAGATTCATTTTTTAGTATGAAAACCTTAATATGTTTTGAAGATCACTCATAGTCTTGGAAAATTAGCTATAGTTCCATGCAACAAGAATCTTTCTTGTTATGGAAGTTCTCACCAGCTTAGTATTTAGAACATCATTTGTTTTTTAGTTTTAAAATATTACCAATCATGCCAAATGGGCATAATCAAAGAATTATGAAAGAGTATACACCCACGGAAATTCAAGGAATCCTAAGACTTCCAAATATTTCTATATGAAAATTAATATTTATCTTGTATACTTCTTGTGGGATTGGGTGCACCCTTTATCATTCATATATAATTTATTTCCTATAAATCACAAAGCTGACATAAGAGGCCAAGAAACTTCAGGGGAAAAAAGAAGAAAAGAAGCTAGTACTGACAATAGGACACCGCATACAAGTTGAACTTCAGCCTTCAGGTTACAAATCAAGTTTTTATTTTTCATTGGTAGGTTAAAGTCAGTTTTGGGCTCATAATCTCAAATTAATTCAACCCAATTATTATAAAGGAAGGAAACTACATTTGAGTTTAGAGTTCATTGGCAGGTACAAACTAAACTCATAACAAGAAGTCAAGATTTTTATTTTTTTGGATAAGTTACACACACATCCAATGGGTCGTGAGTCCACAACCTCACCCTTCACCAAGAACTTAGAAGAGAAGGAGCATGATGAGTCAAGTTTATATTCCCCAAATCACTCAAAGCAATGTCTACATACACAATATATTAATCAATGAATATCTTTTTTAATAGGTAAGTAAGAGTTTTATTGATCAGAATATATTAATAAAAGCACAAAGACAACATACAAAAGAACAACTTACATTGTTTCCCTTCAATTGTAAATGTAACTTCAAATTTTACTGATAACAGCCATAACATTGTGAAATTCTTTTAAAAAAAAAAAAAAAAAGAAGAAGAAGAAGAAGAAGTAGGTAACATATGTTCTAAACCAGGTCAAATTAAGAAGCTAGTTTACAAAAAGGAATCATATTAGTTAAAAATAAATAAAAAATAAAAACCAACAACAACAGAGGAATATTGTACCTGATAAATCAGTCTAAACCACTAACATGTGAAAATTTCAGGCAATAAAAAATCTTTATTTTGACAAGTGGCCGCATCTTAGGTAGATTCTTCAACTTCTTGCAATCACTCAGATAAATTTCTTTTAGCATTGGGAAGTCACTGGATTTGCATCGAGCCCAAGTTTCCAAATCATTCATATGCCAAATTTTCAATGTATGTAAATATGGGAAAGCAATTTCGACAATTCCCCATCGGTAGAACTTGGGGCCAATATGTTTAACCCCATTAACATTCACAATTTGAAGAGATTTCAAGAGAGGCAATGGACCAAATGATGGGAGTTCTTAACTTAAACAGTTGGTCAGGGTGATATATTTAAACTTTGTGAATGAAGGATTTGACACCCAAGATGGAAACTTGGAATTATAATTGAAAATCTTCAAAACCTTGAGATTGCAATGAGGTCGAAGAACTTGGACAATGTCAAAATTCGCATTAGGGTTGTTTTCGGACCAAACCAAGGATAATTTGTGAATACCAGTCTTAAGATGCAACCTTGCCCCCTTAGCCTCATCCAAAGTTGCCGCATTCTCAAGATTTTCAATGCTAAGTTCCCCACAAAGGTTATTTAGGTTTCTTAGCTCTATAATTTGACATCCATCTTTCCTTAGAACAGTGAATTGAAGTAGTGTTTGAAGAGAGGTCAATCTCCCAATAAATTTAGGCATCAAATTTAATTTAACAGGACTAATAACAAGGTGGCGCAGGTTAGACAACAAGTACAGATTGTCGGGAATGCTGGTCAACTAACGACAACAAAAGAGATTCAAGGTTTGAAGACGGAAGAGACTGATGATTGATCTACTCAATGTCTCGATGGATTATAAGAGAGATTTAGAGACCTAAGATGCAGCAAATCACAAACATATTCCAGAAGAGTTTTGAACCCGGCATGTGACAGATCAAGTATGCGCAAGTATCTTGCCTTTAGGAACAAAAATCCAGCATCATTCAATTGAGAGTTGGAGTAACAGTGGGTGCCTCTCCTCCTAAGGAAGATTGTGCGTAAACCCCTTGAAGGTTCTAGCCATCCTCAGATATGGAACAGCGACCCACAGAAGCATGGCGTGCCTTCTCTCAGACAAGACCATCAAACAGACATTGCCGCACGAATTCATGATCCATGGTAAAGGGATCAATGTTTATCAAGTCAAATCTTAGTTCGTACAGAGGAGGGTCTAGGTCCAATGATGTAAGACCTGGTTCAGGGTGATCTGGATATGCGAGCATAAAGTAGTTCCAAGACACCATTAGATCAAAGTAATGCCCTGCTTCCTCCTCCAAGCTACGTCCAACAACAGGGTGAACAAGTCCCCCAGCTAACCATAATAAGACTAAATCTTTCTTGTAAAAGGTGAAACTAGGGGTGAATATGAAGCAGAATTCCAGGCATCTTCTCAAA
Organism: Quercus lobata; assembly: GCF_001633185.2. NCBI lineage: Eukaryota > Viridiplantae > Streptophyta > Magnoliopsida > Fagales > Fagaceae > Quercus > Quercus lobata. The sequence continues at coordinate 84,528,400 of NC_044908.1, forward strand.
TACCAAGGAAGTAAATTATATCCTAGGTCTTCATTGTTACTACACGAGGAGGAGGAGGACGAGAACGCGGGCTGTGAGGGTGAGAGTAAAGAGAGCATTTCTGCTACAAGATTTTCTAGATGTGCCATAATGAGGGACATTCTTTTTACCGTACAAAGCATATGGGCAGGTAGATAATCTTTGAGAAAGAGAAACTCATTTGCCCTCCACTACCTTTGAAGCAATAAAGACCACAATGTTAATGGTTGTGAAGGAGGAGGAGGAGGAGGAAGTGGAGAATGTGAATGTTTTTTGAGAGACCAAAGGTACTCAATCCTATATTCCATGCCGCCATCATCTTCAACTAACTCTTCAAAGAGTTCATTTGATAATAGAGGAGACTCAGAAGACTCCGCTTTAATCTCCAGTTCAATGTCTTCAAATAAATCTTCTACTTCATATACCAAATCCTTCACTTTGCAGTACCACTCACGGAATGGACGTTTGTTTTTGCGTGCGCCACTGCCAATTTCCCTGTGCGCAGTTATCAACCCAGGCCTCAACATCAATAAACACTCCTTGAGCCTCTCCACATAGAAGAAGCGTTCAGCATCTTCCTTTTTCAACAGATATGTGTTCTGAAACTCGGTAATGAAATTCACCAACCTGGGCCAGCCCTAGGCTTAGGCCAATTAGGCCATTGCCTAGGGCCCCCTTACTAGAGAAGGCCCATATTTGGGGGCAATTTATTTTATATAAATATTTTTTTGAGATATTAAAACATTTTAGTTTACATTTTTTTTTTCATTATCAAGAAGGCTCAAAGAGTTAAGTGATGTTAGAGATAAAGATAAAAAAAAAATTAAATAAATAGGTTTTACAAATAGATGTGTTACTAATCATAAGTAATTTAAATAGAAAAATATTAAAAATACCATAAATTTTACTACATAAATTTTATTTATTTAATTATTTTTATACAAAATAAAAATTTTACTCTAGTCTAATCTAAGTGTATATATGTGCGAAACTTTCTTTTAGAGAATTAAATCTTAGTCATTGCCCCACCTACATCTTACAAGAACTTATACTTGTGAAATGATCACTGCACTAAGGGTGCGTGGTAGTCTCTATAACTTTTATAATCTGATGTGACAATGAATATGATAGTAGAATTTTAACAAACTATTGAATATATTTTTGAATGAATATTTGTGATTGGTGATGTATCTTTATAGTTTTCACGTTATAAATTTTATAATCTTCCTAGTATTTTTGTAAGCCTTATGTCATTGATCACATTCATTACAATAATAGTTTGTAGTAAAATTTATTATAATTTTAGTATTTTCTCAAAAAAAATCATATTAAAAAGAAAAAAGAATAGATTTTTAAAAAAAAGAATTATTGTATAAAATATTAATTAAATATTATTTAAATGATAATATAAAAACCACATTTAAAGATTTCGTCGCTTTCGAAACGTTTGGACCGGTCCTGTCACCGACCAAACGATGGTGCCAGTGAACGGATCAGAGGGTACTGAAGTCTGCTACGTCAGCACAAACTGACAAAACTGGTACCAAATTATTGTTTCCACCTCCAGACGTGTTACTGTTCACCAATAGTTGTTGCCGCTGCTTTCGGCTGATTTATCCTAGCGAGAGGAATAGTAAAAGGAGTTTACTAATCTGTACACAATAATTAATTATTTTTGAAAAAAAAAATTTGAAATTAAAAAAATATTAATAACTTTTTTTAATTTTGAGAAAATATTTTAAAAAATAAATGACTTAGGTGCGGTTTGGATTTAACGAAAAAGCTGCGTTTTTACTTTTTTTTTTTTTTTTTTTCCTCACTTCACGAGTTCCAGGGACGGACATAAAGTACTATAATAGTACTGTTTATCATTGTTTATATATTAAAAAATATTAAAAATAGGTCACACGATACTATTTACACATTTAAAAATTATTTTGCTACAGTGTTTTTAGTTTTCAGTTTTCAATTTTAAGTTTCAGTAACAATAAGTTCAATTCAAACAGACCCTTAATATATATTCTGCGGTACATATTAACCGAACCCTAAAAAAAATACTGTTATTTTCACTATTCATTCCGTGACTTTGCTGCTACTGTTCACCCGTGATTGCTGCTGCCACTGTTTCACACTGTGCAAATAGTGCCTATTTTTTACCAATATAAGGCATGCTTCATTTCATTTGTAATCAAAATCTCATTTTAGAGTTTAAGACTTCTATAAGCTTAAAACCTCCAGAGTCCCAGTTCCAAAAAAAAAAAAAAAAAAAAACCTCCAGAGTCCCAGAGCATGAACCAGCAATATTTTTTTACTTGATTTTTTTTCTGAGAAACTAGATTTTAACTTTATTTACATTTCTTTTCTTGTGATTTTAATATATATATATATATATATACATACGTATATTTATGTACTTTAAATTTGACATTATTGTTGTGCATTCCCATATATTGTTGTTTCGCCCCTGGAAGGGTTGTTGTGTTTATTCTACAGTGTTCCGCCTTCCCGAGTTGCTGGTGTCTGTTGTGTTACTAGTCCCTGTCTGTTGATAGCTGTTGCTGTGTCTTTGTACCTTGTCCCTTTAGCGGTCTATTGTCTTCTGACCTTTTGACTCTTGCCTGTTGTGTTTTTTTTTGGATACGTTGCCGTTGTTCCTGACACAAGCGTAAAAGATCCCCAGAACCAAACAGTAATTCCCGTCAAGCTAGGAGAGCGTTAGGGTATGAGCGGTAGGGTTGCCTTCGATTGTCACACAACGATGTCAAGAAGGAAAAACATGATAAGTGAGTGTTTAGAAGCTAGTTCTGTTAGTGAGTATCATCATCATTATTCTGTTAATAATGAAAATACTTGTTCTGTTTGTTGTTATGATGATAATGATACTCACTCTGTTGCTTGTTATTCTAGTGATAGTGATAGTGATAGTGATGATGATGACGACGACGACTATCATAATAGTAATCATTCTTGTTATTCTAGTGATAGTGATGATGATGACGACTATTATAATAGTAATCATTCTTGTTATTATAATAGTAATCATTCTGTTGAAAGTCGTGTCATTGGAAAACTTCCAAATTATTTTAAAAAGAGAAAAAATCCCCCCAAAAAAGGAAAAGATGTTACTACTTCTATTTTCAAAACTCCTGTTACTCTAAAGGTTCCCCCAAAACCTTTTGAATTTGATTATATTGCTTTGTTTAATGAATATAATTCTCCAAAAAACAAGGAAAAGAGAGATTGCTACCATGCTTCTTTTGACCGAATGGAAAAGATTCGGATCGGAGAAAAATGGATAGAAAAGATGCATGCTTTGCAAAAGCACATTTTATTTTTTGATTTTATTGAAAATTATTATACTTCAAAACCTCTTTTAAGAAACCTGTTTCTTCTACAATTGAATTGGTTGATAAAATGCTTGCTGAATTACAAAAAGAAAAAATGCCAGCTGCTAATACTCCTGTTTCAAAGCCTCTTGTTTCTACCAAGAAACCTGTTGTTTCTGCAAAGAAACCTGTTACTTCTGTTGATTCTTTTAAGAAACCTGTTTCTTCTACAATTGAATTGGTTGATAAAATGCTTGCTGAATTACAAAAAGAAAAAATGCCAGCTGCTAATACTCCTGTTTCAAAGCCTCTTGTTTCTACCAAGAAACCTGTTGTTTCTGCAAAGAAACCTGTTACTTCTGTTGATTCTTTTAAGAAACCTGTTTCTTCTACAATTGAATTGGTTGATAAAATGCTTGCTGAATTACAAAAAGAAAAAAAACTAGCTGGTAATACTCCTGTTTCAAAGCCTCTTGTTTCTACCAAGAAACCTGTTGTTTCAACAAAGAAACCTGTTATTCCTGTTGATTCTTTTAAGAAACCTGTTTCTTCTACAATTGAATTGGTTGATAAAATGCTTGCTCAATTACAAAAAGAAAAAATGCTAGCTGCTGATACTCCAGTTTCAAAGCCTCTTGTTTCTACCAAGAAACCTGTTGTCATAAAAGAAAAATAAGAAACACCTTCTTCTAGTAACACATGTACTTAGAAAAGATGCTGTTTTCACAAAAATTGGTCCTCCAATCACTTCCCCTCATATTATTGTTTCAAAAACTGATCCTGTTGATTTTATAAAATCAGCTACTCCCCAAAGTGGGATAGATGATAAAATGTTTCCTGATTCGAAAGAAGGAAAAACCTTCTCGACAAATGCTTCTGAGGATATCAATGTTGTTTCTAAATCTGATTCCTTTCATCCGAGGCCAATGTTGCTGTTAGGCTTTTCCAGGCCCTTGCCACCTTGATCTGTTGTTTTTGTCCTCAGAAGACCGAAGACTGCCACGTCAGCACAAACTGACAAAACTGGTACCAAATTATTGCTGCTACCTCCAGACGTGTTACTGTTCACCAACAGTTTTTACGGCTGCTTTCGGCTGATTTACCCTTGTAAAAGGAATAGTAAAAGTATTATTCACTGTTACTATTTACTCCGTGACTTTGCTGCTACTGTTCACCCGAGATTGCCGCTGCCGCTATTTCACACTCTGCAAATAGTGCCTGTTATTACCTCTATAAGGCATGCTTCATTTCATTTGTAATCAGAATTAAGGCATGCTTCATTTCACACTCAATATGTTATTGATAATGTTACCTGGGAATTCCCAATTGCTAATGCCACTTCCAATGCTAAAGCCCAATCACTGGCTTACCCTCTAGTGCAAACAGCTGTACCTCAACTTACAGCAAATGCACCTTCTACTTCATCTGCTAAATCCTCTGCCAAGTCCAAGAAGAAAAAGTCTCCTCTTGATGATCTTAGCAAGATGCTCTTTATGCCCTCCTAAAACAAAAGGGGAAGGAGGAAGAAGCTGCTGAAAATGCTACCTCAGAAGAAGAAGATTCTTAAGCATCTTTTGAGGCCTCTGTTGCAAATGATAACCCCTATTACCCTTACAATAAGGAGTTATTTGGTCATGATGAAGACTCCACACCTGATTTAGGGGAGAATTGATTCTACTAGCTCAAATGGCCAAAATGTTAAAATGTTACCCCATGTTAAAGCTCCGACTATTTCTCTGGCTGTTTCCACGAGAAATGATGTTACTTTTGGCACAAAAGGCCAAAAATGCTAAGCTGATACTTTTGTTAAAGCTCCGGGTTTCCCTGCTGTCCCTCACGGACCTGTTATGAATAATAAAAAGTCACTATTCACTGTTTAAATCATGCTTTTTTTTCCCATCTTTCCTTTCCCACGCATGTTATTCAGAACACAATATTACCCCTTGTCACTCACAAAGCTCGTAACCAGTTTCAAGCCTTATTGCTAAACCTTGTAATCTTGTAACTGTTAAACTGTAAGTGTTTCAATCTATTTTCAATACTATCAATCTACTTTCAGTTTTATTACTATACTAGTTTATATATATATATATATATAAAGCTACAAATATTAGAAAAATTAAAAAATAAATAAAGCAAAGAAATGAGTGGATAGTGGTCCACCAACACTTTTTTTTTTTTTGGGTTTTTGATAACAATTGAGTGATACTACATCTACAACATTTTTACAACAAATTTTAGATAGTAGAATTTTGTTGGTTTTAATTTTTGCTCTCCACTTATGTCAATGTTAAATTATTATTAACGGATTGCCACCTCGGATTTGTTAAAAAATGTTGTAGACGTTGTATTACATTAAAAAAAAAAAAAAAAATTAGTAATGCTAAGGACACAACAATTTCACAACATTCCTATATTAGCATAGCAAAAGAAAAAAAGAAAAAGTTTTTGGTTAACCCATGTATGAGTTGACACGTTAATTTAGGAATGTTGTGAAATTATTATAACATTTTGTTGTGTCCATGGCATTAATTTTTTTTATATAAATTTATTGGCTAATATTTGGGGCCTTATTAATACTCTTATAGGTATAAAAATATCCATATTGGTTGAAATAACAAAACCATTGAATATGACAAAAGTATGGTCATATATGATAGTACTGTTTAATGTGATAATGGAACCGTCAAATATGAGTAAAAAATAAGAGAGCTATTTAATGTAACAAAAGTACAGTTAGATGTAAGGGGTGACTTTGCTGCTAATTGTGTGTGGTGGCTTAGCCATTGAGGTGTTGTGTGTGTGTGTGTGTGACTTTGATGTGTGTAATTGGGTAAGGACTAATATTTTATTTGAAATTTTTTAAAAGGGAAGGATGTTTGTTTTGGGTAAAATTGATTGATTAAACTTATTTTTTTTAGTTTTATTATTGGTAATTTGTGTTATTAGACTCATTTTTTTGGGCTTGTATATTTTGTTTTAAAATTTAAACTTATAGATTTTTTATGGCCATTAAAAAGAAGAAAATGCTAGAGCTATAAATGTTTTGGTGAGTGGTTATTGGTAAGTAAAAAGTGGTGTAAGTGTTGGGTCTAAATGCAAACCAATAAAAATTTTCTACCCCAATAGTCTGTAAAAAATATTGTAAAAAAATTTGTGATTATACCAAGTCAAGGGCTACCTCCATCTCTAAGTACAGTCACTACTCTCCTAGGCATAAACGGTCATAGTATAATACTACAAAAGAATTTTAAATTACAACAATGTTTCGAAATAGAACATTATATTAAGTAAAATATGCACAATTTAAAAAAAAAAAAAAATTGGCAAAGGTGCAAATTACACGGCTAAAGTTTGGAGGTTTTTAAATTTTACACCTTGAAATTTTCAGAATTAAGATTTAACCCAATAAAGTTACATCCTATTTGCATCAATAGCTCATCTGTCCATATTTTCACTTAAGTGACGCAGAAGCTAGTTTGCCATGCATGTTTAGTTTATCTAATAAAATAATATCATGTTACATAATGAAAATGACATAAAATTATTTTATTGGATAAATTAAATACGTGTGACAAGTTTATGTGGCACTTAATAGAAAATATAGATGAAATGACTACTGATGCAAACAAAATGTAACTTTAGGAGTTAAAATCCAAATTCGGAAACTTCAGGATGTAAAATCTAAAGACCCCTAAACTTTAGTCATTTTTTTGGCTTCACTTTTCAATCAGTTTTGTTGAGATGCAATTCTTGTTCATTGAATTATTAGTTGAGACTTAAAATTGCAATGTGCATTAAACTAAATGGCATGTCTTCATCAAAGTTTAAAATTACACCAATTCATGTGAATGTGGAAATTTAGAAATTTTCTTAGTTACCTCTAATAATGCATTGGTTGGTTTCAGCAAGGAAATGCTGACAATAAGTAAAGGCCTACTAAATCCATGTCATGTCCTTGTAGAAATAGAGTCCTAACATTAAATTCATGCGCTAAATGCTAAGTCAAGTTTTGCGTTTTCCTTCAAGACTTTCATGCGCATTCTTTTTCGAGTTTGCAAGTATTGTTTATTGCATAAGATTATTGCTTTCGGCATCGAATTGCAAAAGATAAAGGGTCTAATCAAAATATGAATGTGAATCTGTGTTCTTCAACGTGGAAATTTATGGCCTGTTTGGAAGTTAAAAAAAGGAGGGGGAGTAGAGTAAAGGGAGGGAGAATAATTCAATTACCTTATTTGGAAGTTTTTTAAGGAAGGAAGAGGAGGGGTTTAGAGGGGTTTGGAAGGGTTTCAACTACCTATAACCCCTCATTTTTAATTCTCCCAAATTGGAGAGATTTGGAAGGAGAGTAGAGTAGATAAATTATTGACCAAATGAATTCCTCAATTTACCCTTTCTAAATTAACAAAATTACAAACCAATTATATAAATAATCTTTGTTTGTTTCTTGAGAAAATTTAACACTACAAATGACAAATCTTCCCAGTGCTTTCTTACAAACCAAACACAATTTCTACTAAATTTAGTATCTTTACAGTTTCTATCCAACATTTTTTCAGCAACCAAACAGAAAAGAGAAACCCAGAGCCGAATACTACACAAAGTCTCTAATTGCATAGATCCAAAGATCCAATACCCAAATCCATAAACTAACATAGCAACGATCACAAAACACAAAATCAGTCACACCCAGTTTCCCACATATTCTCGGCATCCAAACACCCCCACGAAATCGAATCAAAAAAAAAAAAAAAAAAAATAAAATCAAAGGCTAAGCTCCGTAGCAAGGTATTTGAGCATAGCGGAGAGGTAAACTAGAGCTCCGGCACCGACATGTTTGGCGTAATTGCCGGCTTTTAAGAATCGGATCTCTCGCTGGTCAGATTGTCGATTCCGACTGCATCTAATCGTCGGAGATGCAAAGACAGTCAAGATGATGAAGGAGAACGACTACTTCTTCTTCTGCTGATGCTACTACTATGGAGGCTCATTTGGGAGGCTAGGTTTTTTTTTTTTTTTTTTTTTTCTTGAGAAAATAATGTTTGAAAAAAATTTTGACCCACACTTTCTCGAAAACCAAATGCTTACGAGAGAAGTTTATTTGAGTTCATTGGTTAATGCACATGACGGTTTGGTAAATTATAAGACTGTCCTATCAATAGCTGCCACATAAGCGAGAAAGTCAACACATAGCAAAATAAGTATTAAATATTAAAATCATCAGAAATAGGGAATTAAATTAAGCATTTTACGGTTGCAAATGGAATAATTTATGCAAAGTGAATCCAGATGTTGAAAAATGTTGATTCAAAGTTTTATATAATTTTGTCACTCAATGAATATATTGAATATTTGGACGGTTTAATTATTATCTCTAAATAACATTTTTTTTTCTTATTTTAATTATTATCAATTAAGGATGGTTTTTTTTAGTATAATAAAAAGCAGAAAAAATATTTAATCATAGACCAATGTTGATTATTCAATTCACATTAGAAAAAAAAAATTATCAAAAAAAAAATATTGCATGCTATAGTCATAATTATTTAATCTAACAAATTAATCATAGACCAATGTTGCAAGTCTATTTTCAAATAGAGGTAAATTTGTCTATTTAAATCATTTCCACTTATTTCCATCCTAATTTTTAAAATATCCAAACAAGAGAAAGAGCTAATTACTCACTTCCCCTTAATGATTTTAAAAACATCCAAACAAGGTGGTAGAAAACTATTCTCCACTACTCTCCTCTCCTCTACTCTCCTCCTTCTCTAAACTTCCAAACAGGCTATTAAGGCATGCATTGACTGACTTATATTGTTTAGGATGTTTTTTGCAAGTTGAAGGAAATTTAAAAAAAAAAAAAAAAAAGGGTGTAAGCCAAAATTGTATTCTTTGTGGTTTGCAGGAATCGGAGTCCCTCATTTGGAAGTATATTTCTCCAAATTTAAATTTGCAAACAAGGTCACTTTCACGCATCATCTATTGAAGAAAGTCCTTTTGTTAAGACAAAATTGTCTATCACTTCGAAATTGCCTATCACTGAATAAAACAATGTTTTTATCCCTTTTTTTTTTAATGTTAATAGAGTGGGATGGGACATTGGGACTACATATGATGCATAGGAAGGTTAGGGCCCGTGGCACAGCTAAAATCAATCAATTATGGACATTATTATTGATACTTCCCAACTTCTACGCCTTGACTTCCACTGAAAATTGACATTATTATTGATTTCAGTTTTCTGCAGGCTTTCAGATAATTGTTGCAAAGCGTAATAGAATAAATATCTTCTGTAGGACTCATGCATGATTGGCAAATTAACCTTAAACTAGTCGCAGATTCACGCGATGCGTGGGAATATGCAACTATTTTATAATGTAGTATAATGTATGATTTATTCTAAAAAATGTACTGCAAATATTATTTCTAAAATTATTTTTCATCTCTCCATCTCTACAAATATAGCATTATATTATTTTTTATTTTTTTTTAACTTAGGTGCATTTGATTCATATTATTCCTTTTTTTTTTTTTTTTGAGATAAAAGATAGAAATAGTATTCTTTTTTTCAAGTGGTCTATATTATTCAAACTTTTATATAGTGTGTTATGGTTTTTTTTTTTTCCTACAACTAAAATTTTTAAGTTCCAAAATTAATTATTTGAATTTCTCGTTCTTTTAAGAAGATTATCATGATAACCAAACCTCATCACGTATTTACAATTGATATTACTCAAATAATTTATAGAGACATTCAAATACATAATCATCTCACTTCTAAAATATCTAAAAATTAACTCAAACCATAACTATAAGAGGGATGGAGACTACATGTGATATATAACTCAAAAAACACACCACCAAAGTGTATCATCCAAAAGTAGAGACAAAAAAAAAAAATTCATCAATCTAAAATAGAGTTGCAAGATAGAATTAATAATACAAAGAGAGAGAGAGAGAGAGAGAGAGTATTCACCTTTTTGTGTGAGCAAAATATGGACTGAATGGAATAGAAAATAACAAATTTTTATAGTAAACAAATTTGGGGCGAAGAAGAGTTAAAATAAAAGGAAGATAAAGGGATGGAGAAATTGTAAGGTTAAGGTATAGAGTAGTGGGAAGATAAAAAGGTAAAACTAAATAAATGTTAGAGAAGGTATAATTGTAAAGTGGCATATTAATAAGGAGAAAAATAATTTAAAAAGACAGAAAATATTAAAAATAGGTTGATGATGTGGTGCTGATGTGGCTCAACAAAAGTACAACAACATTAAACTCTATACTTCAGCTTTTAGATATATATAGATTTGTGCTACCGCCTACTTGGCTGGTTTTATACTTACATTATATTATTTGTTTGTGCTTCCGCATCCTACACTTCTTCTATATTTGTGCTGCTTCTAACAAAATGTTGCCCATTTCATATTTAGCTTTTTTACTATTTTTCAATTGTTGTTTTAACATTTTTTTATCATTACACCTGTTAATACCAAGTTTCTTAATAGTGCCAAAAATACCACCATAAGTCAAATTATCATAATTAATAGTATCATTGTTACCAATTAATTCTTCTTTACCTTATGAGCAAAGAGAGGAGGCAAACCAGCAATTAACTTTTCTTTCCAGTAAGGTTTTAAGCAGTCTTTCCTAAGCATGACTCTAGAGATGAAAAGATCTTGATACCATCTGTAACCAGACATAGTAGGACATAAATTGTTTAAATCTCACTGATTCTAGAAGAAATATTGGAAGGAGTACCAACAAAATGTTTAATAGTAGTATAAATCAAGGTATTGACTCCATCAGGAATACCTCAACCAATACTTTCATCAAAGATTGGTAGACCTTCATCATCTTTTTTGACAGATTTTCTAATGGATTCTCTAGATTCTTTAGTAAGATATTTTTCCCACCATCCACGAAGAGTTCCAGAAAAACCAGTAGTAAGAAGATCAACAATCTCAGCATGGTCAAGATTATGATTGGAAAGGTAAGCATTAGCAACCATAGACATGTGGCTCATTTTATTAATAATTTCTTGTTCAGACAAACCATCAATATTCCATTCATAAAGTTTATCAACAGAAACATAGGTTTTGAATACCAATTTTTGTAAAAGACATGGGATTGGTTTTTCCAATAAATCTTTTAATTTCTGGTAGTTCAAAAATAGTTTTATCTGAAGTAGAGGATGAAGAGTCAGAGTCAGTGTTTTCATCAAAAACAGTTTCTTTCTCTTTTCTTGAAATAGCCCAAGCAGTACTAGTAGAAGTACTTTGCTCAGTTTTTACTTTTAAATTAGAAAGCATTTGTTCAACCTTTTCAATGGTTTTAGCCTAAGAGGTTTTAAGACTCAACTTTTCTCTTTGACTGGGTAGATCAATCAAAGGTGTCTCAGGTTTGAAGAAGTAGGTTTCTCAACAATTTTATCTTCAATATGGTCAAACTGTTGACCAATAATGTGTAAGGAATTGTTAACAAAATTTTTTTGTTCAATAATTTTGTTTGTTTCAGTGGAAATAGGAGCATTAGTATCAATAACTTCAACAATTTTAAAAGGAGAGGCATTTATCTCGGTCCCTTTACAGTTAATAATAACTGCATCTAGGGGCGGATGACTAGACCTAACAATGGTTTTGTCTTCTTTAACAAAATTTGATTTCCTTACCATATTCAAATTATTTTTTGAAACAAAGTGATTTTCAAGGAAATCAAAAAACAAAAATATGCTTTTGTAATTGATTCATTTTTTCTTTCCTTTTTTTTTAACACAATCTTTTTCTTTTTGATCAAAAGTAGTTTGGTAGGTTTTTCTTTTATCTTTGTTTTTAACATATTTAAATTCATTGAACAAAGCAACCATGTCAATTTCAAAGCTTTTGTTTAAAACTCTTAGTTGACTATGAATAATAGGGATTTGAAAATCAGAAGCAATTGGAGATCCGGATTCGGTCTCTTCTTCTTCTTCAATCTATGTGTAGAAGGAGGTTTTGTTTTTGTGGAGTAAAAAGTAGTGCTAACTTGGGAGTTGTTACTTGAAACTCCTTTTAGCTTTAAATCAAGTTTTTCAAAATTCTTTTGTAGAAATTCATTGAGATCTTAGTCTCTTTTTGAAATATCTTTAAATCCTACAAAAGGAATGTCTTCTTTCATTGATCACCAGGGGTTTATTTAAACTTATTTTAATAGTTCCATCAAGATATTGTTGGATGTGATCAAGGTTTAATTCATCAAAAACAGGTTTAGCAGGTGGAGATTCTTGTTCCAACAACCATTCTTTGGGAAGATTAATATCTTTTCATTGAATCATATTTGGGACTTGAATCTTAGTGTCAGGGGTGGAACATTGGATTAAAACAGTTTTTCCATCAGGGTCTTTTATCCTAGCATGAGGGTTAAGTTGAGTACTCAGAAGTCTGTAATAAATACGATAAATGAGAGCAAAAGGTTTGCTGCCCTCATCCATATCATAACCAGAAGTTAAAATATTTAGAGTTAAAGCTTTAACAATATTAGGATCATCTAAAGCAAGAGAAATATCAAGATAACAGTTAAAGTAAACAGGACCATCGTACAAAGATGCAGTAATCATGCCAAGAATGCTATCATAAAACTTTTTAAATCTAGCATCTCTTAAACACATGAGAATAGAAGCATTAATACCTTTTCTAGTAAGAGATTTAACAGCAACTTGAACAAGGCCAATATGTAAATAACTCAATTTTTTAGCAAGGAAATCATTAATATTTATTTTAGAAAATGGGCAACATTTTTCATGAGTTTTTGAAATAGAATATGTTTGTTCCATAGTTCTAACTCTGTATTGAGAACAAAAAGTATTTTCAGTCCAACTAGTCCTATAGATGGACTTAGGTTCAACTTTAGGAATATTCCATTTATGGAAATCCGAGAGATCAGTTTCTTCAACAATGTGGTCATCTTCATTTATAATATCAGGAGGGATACTAGTCCTGGAGCTAACAGAGGTTTAACACTCAATTATCATGTTTTTTTTTTCTATCATCGTTGCATTTCGTAACGCATACCCTAATCAACCCTATACCACAATTGTAACGCCCCAAAATCATAAGCAATAAAAGTCTATTTAATTTGAATAATCCATAAAAATATTAAATGAAAGAAACCAGCAACCTCAAATCTCATCACAAATGTCAGAGCTCTAATCCACCAAAGACAAAACATCCTCAAAATAATTCTCCAATACAATGTTTAATGTCATAAAAATAATAATAAAATCCTCAGTTCCACAAAATAATTCATAATTGCTGTCTCTCAAGAATCTCTACTCCAATAATCCCTCTAATGTATCTGTAATAGGAAATAAAGGGGGGGGTGAGATAACTCAATAAGTGGAATTCACTAACATTGGGGTGTGGGAACAAACCTTTCAAATAAATAATTCTTACAACAATTTCATAACTTGTAACTCATCAATATTTATCATCAAATACTTCATATATATATATAAAATATCTTTATATTGTGAGCCATCATAATATATATATATATATATATATATCATCACATAAACAATTTCCTAGGCTTTTCTCGTGGTCAACATTTACACCCCGTTGACAAGGTTGTGTTGTCCCCTTTTTGGGACTGGAACCTCCTTTTCATCCCCTTTCTTAAGGATGGCTCCTTTCGAATCTAAAGGTGCACTCCCTTGTTAAGGAGCTTCCTTTTTGGATTCTCAATAGTATACTCCCTTGTTAAGGAGCTATCAAATGTGTACTATCCCCTTTTCTAGGACCGTCCCTTGCTAAGGACTAGCTGCAGTATGATAGTCCCTTGCTAAGGACTAAATATAATACTGAGCTTTTAATCACGACTTGTCATAGGTTTTCAAAACACATTTCAATATGCTCACAAAAATAATCCATTCATAATTCTCAAAATATAAAGATATATTCACACATACAAGTTTAAATAAACTTAGGTTGTCCCACAAGTTTTTCATAAAACGAATAGTCAATGTGTATATCAAACATTTATAAAATATCAATTTATATATAGAATATCAACATATTTCTTTGATATAGAATAGTTTAATAATCAACACTATTTTGGGAAAACCCCCAAAATTAGTAAACACCATTTACCTTTTAGTTGCAAAATAAAAGGAATCAATCGCCCTTGAGTCACAATGAATCAGTAGAATTAAAGCCTAGCAACACCAAAAATAGGTCCATCAATACACGAATTTCCCACTAAAATCTGTTTTCATACTTAGACAATATAATCTTAGACAACACTAATATTTCCAAAATTTTACATTTATTTACGTAACTCTCTAGTTCACTTTCAGCTTTAATCTAATTGTTTTATTTCTCGCATTTTTACTATCTATTAATAAGCATGATTGTACTGCAACTCAATAAAACTCTAGCAATTCACTATAGGTCTAGCCATCATATATTCTACTATTCCTTAGAAGCCACATGATATATATACCTATCTGATCAACCTAATATTTATATCTATTAATTAAAAGTAGAAGCCACATATTATAGTATTCTTAATTTATCAATCCGATTGCCTATATTTTTCCCTTGATGCCGCTGGACTAGTACTTGGACCATAACAAAAGTGTAATGGTTTGACAATCAACAATTGAGGCTATATGCGATTACATATTAACCACAAGCACCCTTTGCCCTTTAAAATAATCATAGTTTTAGATCCAAGATGGCCATATACGGATATACATATAAAACCACGAAGCAACCTTTTTCCTTTCACATGATAAAGTCCAAGCCTATTACTCTATTAGGTACAATTTCAAAGCTTGTGGCCCTTTCCTGACATATTACCATTCCTTATCTAATATATTACAATTATAGGAGCCCTTTTTCTATTAGTATAATGATAGTCTAGGTTCATGACAATTGCTAGCTATTGACAATTCAAACTTCTTAAATTTAGAGCAAGACAAACCATACCTGAGCTACTTGTGCACAGCCGTAGAGAAGAAAAGAAACAGCTCACTCATGTGTTGCGGCTGAAAACAAAAGGAACTTTTTTATGTACATTCACATGTAACTTAAAAGGTAAAATCAAGGCCCATATATTTACTTATGTCATCTCATTTGGGCTTCATATCCCATGGTATTTATCTTATTTTTTATATCTTAGGCCCAAATCAATTTAATCCATTTAATTGTAGGCCTTCTTTATAATTTATGTACAATAATTAAATTGATATCAAAATTATGGGGTGTTACACCTCTCATGCCCTAATGCTCTCCTAGCAAACAAGCCTTATTGTTCGGTTTTGGGACTTCTCTTTACAACTAAGGTGGCGCCAACGATGGTAAAAGGAACACAACAAGGGAGTATTAAAAGTTTGGACGGAACAAGACAGGATTATCAAGAACACAACACCACTATCACCAGCCAGAAAAGAATGGCTCTGATACCCCATATATATATATATATCCCTTCTCTGTTCAAGTTCATGTTACACCAAGATAGTAATATGACTCACTCTTGGTTTGTTTCCTTTGATAAAAATTTTGATGCTCAATTGCCGCTTTGGTTCAGCCGCTAGTGGATTCAATTTGGTTCTATTACTGAAATATTTCTAGGACCTCTGGCTGTTTCTTTCAAAAATTTCACAAGTGTTTACAAAACAAATTCACATGGTGCAAAATTTCTTGCTACACTTCATTTTGTTAAAAAATACGAGGTCCCGTGGATATTAAAATGGCAATATGTTAAGGAAGATGATGTTCTTACTCAACGATGGTTTGTTAAATGGTGGGACAAATAATGCTTGCCATGTTCATGAGTTCAATTTCGTGTTTAGATAAATATGGCAAGCATTATTTGACAGTGATAGAATATTAAGGACATTAAGAGCCAAGGCAGGTGTTGCAAATAGGATTGAACTCATGAACATTGTCAATAAGCATATCTGGTTTTTTCATGAACCAAGATGGATTTACTAATTTGGTTCTCTTTTGAGAAACTATTTGGCTTTTGGATTCCTCAAAATCCGAAGAATGTAGGTATCCCAACATATATCCAGAAAAACACTCACTTTACCCAAATTAAAAAGTATGTGAAATTTTGAAACACTCCATTAGAAGGGTCATTTCGAATGTCATTGTGACCTTTTCAACTCATTGTATGAATCATATGGATGTGTGAAACACTGGTTTATTAATGTGAGGCATTTGACAATTTGCTAGCGCATTTATAATCTTTTAAATGAATTAGCATACTCTGTTGATACCAATGCAAATAATCACTTTATTAAGAAGCAATGGAAATGGCATGTGGCATGCTTGGCATTTTTGAATTGAAGAAACTTCTGGACAAAAATTCATCTGGTTTATCACATAAATCCTGGATAACAATGAAAAAAAGGCCCTTCTCTATTAGCCTAAAATATGCTTTCTTGATCTAATTATTTTTTATTTACTCAGATGTTGTTACTAATAAATTTATCTCCTTCGTTCATCTTGTTCTGGAGGAAGTTCAGTAGTCCTTGAAGGGAAGCTTCAGTGTCTTTGTTTCTCATCAGCTCCCCTGCAACTTCTGCAGGAGTGACCTTTACATCCTCTATGAGCCTTTCGATCTGTTGAAAGAGACCATGACGGCAAAGCCCCAGATGGTTCAAAGCAAGGTGCTTGAATACAGAAGGGGTGCAATATGACATGCAAATATGCACATCCATACGACCAGGTCTCAACAAAGCAGGATCGAGTTGTTCTTTGTAATTGGTCGTCAAAATGATGACACGCTCATCACCACAACATGACCAAAGACCATCTATGAAATTGAGCAATCCTGAGAGAGTCATCTGTTTATAAATCAAAGCAAATGTTAGAGAGAATTTTACTTCAAGGCTATAATGCTCCTATGTAAGAAAAATCGATTTGCCTAATTTGTAGTACCCATTTTCTTTTTAGCCATGCTATACCTCCCTTATTATCTAGAAACTAGCTGTTACCAATTCCTCTCTTTTATATCCATGTAAGATTGCTTAAAATCTAAAAGGCATAGTTTAAGAAGTATTAGTCAAAATTTGTGGGAGTCTTAAATAATTAACACTATAATTTGTTTCTAGTCTTATAGGTGAAACACAGACAACTGTAGTATATAATGACGATTACCTTATTGTTTTCCAGTATTGTGATCATTCTCATTTTCCCGGTTTTCTAGCTTGATAGAGCAATCAATATCCTCTATGACAAGTATTGATCTGCTAGGCATGCTGAGCAACAAAAGCCTGAGTTCAGTATTGTACCTGACCTCAGATAGATCCAAGTCATAGATGTCGAAATTCAAATAATTTGCCATTGCTGCAATCAAACTTGATTTTCCTGTACCCGGGGGACCATATAATAAGTACCCTCGTTTCCAAGCTTTCCCAATTCTTTTGTAGTACTCCTTCCCATTCAAAAAGTTGTTCAAATCTTCCATCAGTTCCTTCTTAAGCTCGGAATCCATGGCAAGGGTCTTGAACGTCATTGGGTGATTGAGATTGACTGCATTGGGGTCCCAACATGATCTATATGCTATAACCGTGCGTAGCTTCACTGTTTTGCACTCATCTCTAATGGACCTTGCTCTTCTTAAAATATATGGCAAGTAGGAACTTAATACCTTGTCTTTATGTCGCTTGTGAAAACTTAGCTCATAGGATCTGACCTCTGACCTCAGAGTGGCATTAAGATCACTCATGTTTTGATTTCTGCAATTTGATGGCTCAACTTGTGTACAAACCAAGCTCCAATTCATCTGTATATTTTCAAAAACATCAACTATCTCTTCATTTCGATCCAAGGTAACTACTAAACTTTTTTCATTCTCGTCTTTGCCCACTCTAACTCTTTGAACTGAGGAGCTAGTTATGGTACCTAAGTAGACCTCTGCCGCATCAAACATTTGATTCTTTGAGAGACCTTGGAATTCTTCTATCACAATGGTGAATCGAGTAGAGAAAAGTCTGGAAAGGTTATGTAAATGAGAGGATAGGTAGCGGTGGATATCATTTGGTATGTAATCATAGGCAATGCTCCTAACCAGCATTGCTGTTGCAGCAACAGTGGCTGCTGTTGACAGAAGTTTTTGAACATTGGGAATTCTTTGGTTTAGGGACATTTTCAGAGAGCACACAATCTTGTTGGCAATACGTAATTTTGAAATAATTTTTTGAGAAAAAGGCTTTTACAAGATTTATGCTCTTGAGGGACACTAAAAACTCTCCTACAATTTTTGTGGGATGCCTCAATGAGTTTATAATGTGGAGTCTAGAAAAATTTTGTATTGCCATTCCTCTACATAGACTTTTATTATTATTTATTTTTTTTTTTTGATGAATATGTTTTCATAGAAATGATCCTGACATTTCTAAGCTGACTTTTAAATTCTTATATTGAAAAGTAATTTGGTCTCATATTGTCCTTTATTCTCTTTTGACAAGGAAATCAATGAGAGAAGCTTCTTTGGACTTCAAGGTATTGTCAAATTACTTGCAGGGAAAGGCATGGACATGACCAGCTTGAAAGACAGCAAGCAGCCAAGGTTGAAGTTAGCAGCAACACAAGCAGAATATTATAAACTCAAAAATGACGTCTCCTTTTGGTCAACACAAAAAGTATACGATTGGCAAAATTCCAAATTAGAGTGAATTGTCATCTTCTTCCCTAATTTACTTTTTTGTTTTGTCCTTGAAACTCTGATATTCTTGTCAAGTTGGTCATTCCATCCATTGCCATTTTACTCCTTAAATTACATATATGATGCAACTCTGTTTTACTATACTTCAACAATTTTATAAATATTAATGGATGGACGGACTAATTTGATAGGAATGTTACATTTAAGGACTAAAATGACAAAATAAATTTAATGACCCGAAATAATAATTCACCCAAATAAACTTAACAGACTATTTAAAACAAAGATTGTAGATTATGCAACCACAGAGTCTTTGGTAGGGAAGATGATGACAAAATTTCTAAATTGTGTTAAACTTAAACATGCTTTATGATGTTTGCTAAGTGACTGATAGAGGCGATGTAATTTCAAGCATTCATTTCACAAAAACTGGCCTTCAAGAACTCTACATCATGAATTATCTTAGGATTTCACTGAGAGTATCACTTAAAATTTATCCATTTCAATTCAAGTAATTTTGTAAATTATTATTATTATTATTTTGTCTAGTTCATATCCTGACCCTTGATGAATAATGGAGATGACGACAATACAATTTTTCTTTTTCTTAAATTTTTTTCAAATTTCCTAAGTGAGTTAAACATGCTTTCTTATGTTTGCTTATCAATTACTAGGGTATGAAATTTCAAGTATTTGAAATGATGAAATGAAATTTAAAGAACTCTACATCATAATTTAGAATTATACATACCTATTATTATAAAAACTCCCAAGAATATCAATAATTTAGAATTATACATTGCTATTTATATAATATTGACTTTTTTTTCCTTTTTGGTTTAGTGGTCAAGTTACTTAAAATTTAAAGGGTATTTATTTATTAGCTTTTGTTACTTACCAACGCAAGTGGGACCTGTTTTTATCCTCCTCAACGAGTGCACAGGGAACCGTTAACATACTCCTATTCCATTAACATACTACTTTATTTATAGATAAAATAGAGTTTAAACATAAGACATCAGTTCCTCACATTTCCATTATCATCTTCTTGTACATTGTATATCTCATAATGCACACTTCTCACATACATTTTAGCCACTTCTCAATTTTTCCATTACTTCTGCTCCAACTTTGATCATAATTGTTCATGAATATCTTGACAATGATAATTAAGAGGGTCTTCTAATCATATATACGAGACCAACTTTCAATACAATAACAAAAGAACACACAAAGAAAGAGAGTTTTCAAGCGGGAAAAATTCTAACAAACCAATGCTTTTACATGCTTAAGAGCTGATAAATGCTATCTACTTCTAAGTGTGTCAATTCACCAATACCATCTAAGAAGTGGAAGGGACTTGTGGGAAACCTAGAGCAGGAACAGATGACAGTCAAGCACTAATTAGCATATTAAGATGGCTATATATACGAGTTTTTCTTGCAAATGCAAATTTCATAGAGAGCAACTTGTAATCAAGTTCCAGAACAGAAAGGAACCACCAAACAGAAAATCATCTGCCATATAGCACAATATGACCAAATAAAAAAAAGTGTTGACAAGAACCACATTGTATACATAGCACTGACATGAAAGGTTGATCCTTCTTCATACTCATAAACTCGCCTGAATCATCCTGGACCAACTTTAGGAATGTCATAATGCTCACTCATGTTTGCCAGATACTGGTTGAAATCTTGAATCCTGTCACGGTGAGATTTATTAGCTACCTTAGCTAATCTATGAACATCAATTTGCTCCCTCTGTTCAATATATCGCCTTTCTGCAGGAGTGAGATGATCATCACAATGAACAGTCTTCCCATCACCACTCATTTTTTTGGCATCATCTACATCTTCCTCGTTAGGATCAGTGGATAGCTCTGCAGTTTCACCTGCACCAAATAATAAGAAAAATGAATGACAAATATACAGTCATGATGTTCAACAATTAGAATGGAAAGTAGAAAAGATATGGACCAAACAAAATGGTTACAGTGTTCAAACAATCTCTGGATTTAACAGCAGCCTCTACTCCATACTTTTCACTCTGTCTTCTTTAGATAACATATATAGTCCAATTCTTAGCAAATTTTAATATTTTCATTCAAATCAAGTTAATAGTGAGAGGTTCCAGATCCTGGAACAAGAAAAGAACAACCTTTCTTGGAAATATATAGAAATCAAATTTGCAGCAAATTTCAGGTCTGCCATTTCAAGACTTCGGTGCAGGAACACCAAGTAGTTGACCACTACCATTGCCATGTACACAGTACGAAGAAAGCTGCTTTCAGCACAAGAACCAGAGGTAGTTGTTGAGGCTACTGAGAAATCGCTGGTTTAATTAAAAGATTTATGCCAGAGAACTCTTTTCGATTGGCCAAGGTGTTTGGGTTCCTCGAATTGCTCTTCTATCCTAGAGTTTTCCTTTTTTCTCTTAGACTAGTCCCTTGAGTCCTTTAGTTCTTTGTTGTTGTTAACATCTTGTACTTTCATTCTCTGTTTCTTTTTTATTATGAATAATATTACTTTTATTATCTATCCAAAAAAAAATTAAGAGCAGCTTACACTGCTCAACCTTTTTCTTTTTTTGACAAAAGGTACATGCAAAATACAAGACTGAATTGGAGATGAACAGAAAATACGAACCTGGTGGAAGCTCATTTTCTGTAACCTCTGAAATCTGATCCTGACGTTTCTTGTTTTTCTTTTTCTTCTTCAGTCCACCAGCCTTCACATCCAGGGCTTTTCCCTTCAGCTTCAGCTTTCCCCCAACCACATTCTCATAACCTGACATTCTCTCTCTCTCTCTCTCAGTTTTCCGGTTGGGGTTTGGATTTTGGGGGTGGGTTCGTTTTTCTGATTTTACGGTGGGGGTAGGGGACGACACCGTTTGGGGATTTGCTTGCTTTTGGAGAAAATAGGTAACTAGCACTAAAAAACTAACTATTTAGTTAGTAGTTAAAGTTTCAAAACTAATTTGTTTTCTAGCATCTCGAGTCTTTTAAACTCGATTTTGGTCAATAAATCGACCATCAAACGCTCGATTTCTATGCTCTTATTACTGTCGACGTGGCAAGTTTGCCACGTGGGAACACAGAAATCGAGTCTCTAAGACTCGATTTCTAAGCAACTCACTGAGGGACCACAACGTCAGGGAAGAAAGCAGAGGAAGAAAAAAAAAAAAAAAAAAACCAGAAATAGAGAGAGAGATCGGCGAGACCCAAGCGCCGCGCGCGGCCTGGGTCTCGCGAGCCAGGCGAGACCCAGGCAGCGCGCGGCCTGGGTCTCGCGAGCCCAGGCGAGACCCAGGCAGCGCGCGCCTGGGTCTCGCGATCCTCTTTCGCGAGACCCAGGCCGCGCGCTGCCTGGGTCTCGCCTGAGCTCGCGAGACCCAGGCCGCGCGCGGCGCCTGGGTCTCGCCGATCTCTCTCTCTATTTCTGGTTTTTTTTTTTTTTTTTCTTCCTCTGCTTTCTTCCCTGACGTTGTGTTTCGTCAGTAAGTTTTTAGAAATCGAGTCTCTAAGACTCGATTTCTGTGTTCCCACGTGGCAAACTTGCCACGTCGACAGTAATAAGAGCATAGAAATCGAGCGTTTGATGGTCAATTTATTGGCCAAAATCGAGTTTAAAAGACTCGAGATGCTAGAAAATAAATTAGTTTTGAAACCTTAACTACTAATTAAATAGTTAGTTTTTTAGTGCTAGTTACCTATTTTCTCCCTTGCTTTTTTTTTTTTTTTAATTTATATATATATATATATATATATATAAAGTTAAGAAATAAATAAGTAACTAAAAATTAAATATTAATTTAAGGGCAAAACAGGGTCATTTTGGGAGGATTCTACCAAGTTAATGGATAACTGAACTGAGAGGTTTTGAAACTTTGGGTACTAAAATGAAAAATAGTAAAACTTAAAAAATGAGTTTTGGAATTTGGAAAAAAAAAAAAAAATTAATGATTGATAATTAGAGCGTTTTCAGGAGTTTTTTTTAATTTTTGTACTATTTGAAGAATGAATAATTACATTTGTCTTTCACCTACTTACTTTATCCTCCGTCTTCTACTACACCTCTACCACTGCTTGTTCTTGTCCCCCATCACCAACATGTAGCCCAGATGGTCAGATCTTCCTTTTTTTTAATAATTTGTTTTTCTTTTTAGTTATTATTTATGTCAAATTTCATGACAATCGAATATTATTTACTATTCTATTAACAAACTTGTTTTTTATGCATAATTTTAAATATAATAAAGATGGTGTCTACTTCTACAATTTTAAATTGGATTTTATTGTTATCACGAACTGATTCCAATTCCTAATAAAACAAAATGGTGCGGTCCAATAATTAAACTGAGCTTCCCATGTGATACGCTTGTATGCTATAAATTTATTATAAAATATTTGAGAAGAAATTATTTGATGACTAGATTGTAATAGGAAAAAGTTTAATATTTGAGGAATAATACTCAAGTAAATATTATAATATTTGAGGAATAAGATTCAATTATTTACAAGCCATTAGATAAAGGGAAAATAAAATAAAAAAATAAATAATATTATAATAATTTAAAATATGAACCAATTGTAATATTCTTTGCGTAAATTGACAAATATTTAATTACTTTTCAAACTTAAGAACATAATTATCTTTTTTTATATTCTTAATTATGTGTTAAATTGTTTTCGTATTTTTTTTTACACCAAACTTGTACAGTGTAAATTATATTTTTGCATATATACGCGTTTGTGTGTTTTAATACACTTATTGATTGATTAGATTCAAGTAATGGAGAAGCCAAAAAATTATATAATGGGTGAGGAAGTTTATTCTAAACCATGCAATCATGGAATCTATTAATTCTATTTCTTCCCATCAAAATCTAAACTAATTAAGCATAATGTGTACAACTAATATTCTAAACCGTTCACAGTGGTATTGGCACCCGAATGTATTTCTTTCTTTTTCTTTTTCTTTTTCTTTTTCTTTTTTAATTAAAAGAGAAAGAGAAGTGTAAAATTGAGCTGTTTGATCCCTTGGTAGCATCTAGAAAATGACTATGTTCGAAGTATTAGAATTATGGTTAAATAATTAAATTCATTATTTCCTAATAACCTTAAACTTTTAGGATAATAGTTAATTTAACATTGTATCAGAATAGGAGATCTTAAGTTCCATCTCTAACCTTACTCTATCTCCCATTTAAAATATTGAAAATCACACTTCTTGTACCTTACTTATTAAGAGGGAGTTAAGGTCCAACATGTGAGTGTGGGAGTGTTAGAATTATAGTTAATTGATTGAATTTATCTTCTTCTTCTTTTTTTGAGAAATATATCATTTCTTAATAGTTTAAACTTTTAGGACAATTGGTAATTTAATATAAAGTACTAGCTTTGAAACATTTATGGTTTCCTAAAAAAATAGAAACATTTATAGAATAATGAATCTTGCTCATGGAGAAGATGTCATCCTTGCTTTACAAGCATAGAGAAATTGATTGCCTTGGGATCACGAAAACCCGCACCCCCTTCCATTCTAGGAAAAGTAAGCTTTTTCCAACAGAGCCAATGGATTACTCATGTGTTGGATTGTCTCCACAAAAATCTGGCACATATAGCATTGAGTTCCTTACAAAACTTGATTGGGAGCTTAAACACACTCATTGTTTAGGTCGGTATGATTTGGGCTTGATTAGGATTTCTTCACTTGCTTGAGACAAAAACTTACCATTCCATTAAAACAAACAAAACCTCCAGAGAATATAGATTGTCTTATACCTAGTCCATCCCTAATTGATCTCATGGATTCAGTAACCTGAAACACAATTAGGAGACATCATTTAGATTACTGTGGCTGTCACAAATCTTTTTCCTACAATGATCATATAACATCTCTAGTTTTTTCCTTTTTTATGCAATAGTTTCTCTACATCTTTCACACATATCGCGGCAAAAATGGGCAAATACCCCTTTTTAGCAAAATTTTCAGCGATATGCTCCCAATCTGAAACTATTTACGTTTATGCCCCTATTTTGAAACTCAATTTCTAAAAATCAAGTTTCAATGTGAAACTCGATTTTCTTGAAACTTGATTTTTAGAAAATCGAGTTATAGGCAAATTCCAAAGCTTAAAAAAAATATAATAAAAATTGTGGAACTTGAGTTCCACTTGAAATTTTTCAAGAAACTTGAGTTCATGGAACTCGAGTTTCAAAATATGGGCATATGCCTAAATAGTTTCAGAAATGAGACATATTGCTAGAAATTTTGCCAAAAAGAGGTATTTGCCCATTTTTGCCCACATTTTGCAGAACAAAATCTTGGATAATATTTGATACAATTAAGGTCATTATAGGACATGACATCTTCATGCCCTACTGCAAAGCACAACCATAATCCACATTATCACTAATTCTATCACCATGCTTTCATGTATATTTCTTCTATAGATTATAGAAATCTTTGGTTTTTTCAAAGTTCAATGCCCCTGATTCTTAATAATACATATTATCATCAGGCATGATGAGCTTTCGTAATGAAATTGTTTTTAGAAATTTAATTTTTTATTTAAACAAATAGTTGTAATTTTTGGCATAATGTGATGTCTTTAGATCCAACTGAATTTTCCTTCAACTCCTATCCGTTGCTTATGGTCATAAGCTTTCAGAAGAAAATAAATAATATATTTATTAAGTCATCAGAGGTTGGATCTACTTTTAGGGTTTTAAATTGGATTTTATTGGTTTCTCAAAAAAAAAAAAAAGGATTTTATTGTTATTATAAATTTAATCCGATGTTAATAAAACAAAAAGTTGCGACCCAATTGAGTTTTTTTTTTTTTTTTTTTTGTGAGAAGAAGGCTCGATCCAATAGATTAAATGTATTAGATTGATGTATTGGAGAAGCCAAAATTATTTAATGGGTGGCCAATTTTATATGAAAAACTATAGAGTTAGTCACCTATTCAAATAATAATTCGTTTTCGATGATAATAATAATAATTTTTTAAATAATTCAAATTCTAATGAAAATATAATAAAAGCTATAAGTAGAAAAATATCATCATGTATATGTATACAAATTTGAAATTAGTAAACATTTTAATCAATTTGGCTTACTAAATGGCACTCAGACTTAATTCACTTTACATTTAATATAAGCAATATCATTTTTTTTTTTTTTATAAATAGTTCATAAATCAGTTTCGTAATTATAAAACATAAAGAGTACCAAGAGAAAGGTTCATGTAGAATGAAAAATTACTAAAGTCACATCAGTAGTTTTTAAAAATATTGTAAAATAGTTTGTGTTTGTAGCATTACTCAAATAATAATAATAATCTCACATTTGTGGAGTGCCTTTGCGTTGGTATATCAATATTTAATTTTAAAAAAAATAATAATGAAAAAATTGAGTCTATGAATAGAACATTTGTGGGGCATTATATTCAAGTGACTATTTAATATAAATAAATAATTAATTTTATAAGAGATCTAAATAATGCGCTTAAAATATAGATAAAGTAAAAACATATAAGACCATTACAAAGTTTTGGATATTAGAAAGTATTTGAGAAAACTTAATAAGATACTTTTATTATTATTATTATTATTTTAAGTTAGAGGAAGATATGAAAATGAGAAAGAAAGTGCATATTGACAAAAATTACCTCCCCTACCATTACTCTTAAATATCATATAGATTATTAATGTCACATCTACTATGTTTGAAGTAGATGCATAAAAATTTAGCCATGATGAACTTAACCTAAGAACTCAAAATAAATAAATAAAAAATAAAAACACTTAGGAGCTTTCATCAACCTAAGAGCTTGAAACTAATTTAGTAAATCTAGAAGATCTTAATACCAGAAACCATGTAATTATATTTACTCCCCAGTCCCCACCCTCCTAGATTACGCTTTGAATACATTTATTTCAACTCTTGTTTGATTTGCACTAATGATCTACTGCCAGCTAAAACCACTTCTTTTTTTTTTCTTGTTCTCTTAATAATAAATAAAATAAAATATTTCCTGCCAAACCAATAAAACTGAGGAAGATTTTATTGCTAAAATTTGATCATTACACATTAGAAAAGTTATCTAAATAAGATATCCAGACAAAATTCCACATGGGTGTCTCTTTAATATCGAGTAAAAGCTAAATCCTCCTAGATCATAGAAAAGACTTGGAGAAACTAATACACATCATACATTGTACTACAAGACTATCACCAGTACACACCAAAAGCAACTTTCGCAAAGTAAGCCTAGCATGAGTTAAGCAATATACAATATTGCTTAACTCAAATAGAGGGTTTGGTATGATCAATAGAGACAATTTTATTCCGTAGATTCCAAGAATGGTTTAGTATGATCAGTAGATCCCGGGGATGATCCTGTATGGAACCTTCTCGCAATATAATTTCCAATACTTTCCATACCTGCAAGCAGGAACTTGTCAGAATTTGCATGCACATGCAAACACACACACACACTATCTTTATCTAAGTAAAACAATTGGTTGATAATATTTCAAAACTGTCTTTGTTTGAAGCATTTACAAATCATGGGGTGGCGACATCCAAGAATATAAATGGTTTACTATCCCTACAGTTCATCACATTACTATTCCTTTCTCATCCGTAGAGCATTAGCATGGAGTAAGGGGCACACCAATCAAATCACCAAAAAATATATATATTCCTCTCTCATGGTATTAGAAAGTTCTAGCAAGACGATTTTTAGTGCATGATTGCAGTTCAAGACAGAGAATAGTAAAGATAGCACAGAAATTTGTATTTGCTTACTTGGACCGACATCGATCATCATCCCTTTTTGCTCGGTCAAAAAGAAGGATAGTAAGAAATATCACATAGAAGAAAGGTAGGAACTGCAAAAAAACAATAAAAGAATGAGTTACACACAAAAAGAGAGGGAAAAAAAACACACACACAGCTTACATGATTGAAGAGAGCTGGGACAGTCCAGAAGAAAGCAGATAATATTTCTGGTACATAATGGAAATGACGAGATAATCCCCACCTGCAGGAGCCACAGAAAAGCATCACAAAATTAGTTTTAGTCAAAAGCCAAATTTCAGTATTCAATTCCATTAGATGAAGAGTATGAATGTAAGATTATGCAATGCAGTGAGATGAGTTCCCTCTATCTGTTATTAAAAAAAAAAATTAAAAAATTAATAGAGTTCTCTCTATCAAGCTTATGCATGCCCTCATTAGCATCCTCAATGTATGCACAAATTAATTCACCAATAAAGAATTAAAGATACTAACTTCCATGAAACATTTGATATTTGTCAATTTTGGCATTATCTGACTGTCTCACCCAAATATATAAAACAAAAAAATAAAAACCAGCAAAAGGGTGACTTCAAGCCCCTTGGGCTTGTGGGACAGCGTAAAAGAGCTTCTTAGTCCATTGTGCATAAAATTTCAAATTGGTAAAATGGTAAACTCACCATCCTGAGGTTAAAAGAAGGCTGCTTTTTGTTTCCCCCGATGTGGTAGTATACGAGGCAACTATCTGTGTAAGCAATTGAACTAAATCATTTCTCTTTCTCAGGAGATAATTATGGAAAATTTGCCAATCCCCAGCAATTAGATGTCTTAGAAAATGTACATAATAACAAAAATCAAGAAATGAGTGCCAAGAAAGAGCACCTTTGAAGGAGCTTTTCCCCAAACTAAGCATTTTCCATTTGTTCTGCGAAATTCTTGCCTTTGCCTGTCACAATCATAGTTGGTATATATGCAAAGAATGCCTGCCACTAGAATATAAAGTGCTAGCTGAAACAAGAGATGGATATTATCAGAAAGAGGGAAAGAAAAAGGAACAAGAAATAGAAATTTCAGAAATTTGTCAAGACATGGACAATTAAATGCTTGGGCTCATCCAATAGGATAACTTTAGCCCAGGCATGGTTTTTAACTTGCAACCATTCGGTACTTTTTATGCTTAAGAATGATCCACCAGACCAAACCAATTTAGCTGGGATTATACATTATTTGAGCTCAGTCGAAGTTCCTTCTGTAGATTATGGCCAGAATCCAATTATTCTCGGGGAAAGAATTAATAAAACCTGACTTTTAACAAATAAAATTTACCACAGAAAAAACATTTATTCTGATGGATCTCAAAATCATCTGATATAATTCATCCAATTTTAACCAAATAAACCAATGTTTTTTTTTCTTTTTTCGTCTCAACCATAGTGCTTATACTTCATAAATTGATGTAACTTTGTTTATTCAAAACATAGTTTTTACCATCCAACCTTCACCCCAATTTGCTTCCAGGGCCTGAGTGGTGAATTGTTAATCAAATTAATAACCATAACTACATCGCAAATGCTCAAAATGTAGAGTGCAAGAAAAAAGAGTGCTTTTTACTTTGGCAAATAGAACGTGTTTCGTGTTGGAGATTGCGAACATCTTGTCAAAACTACAACATAGCTTACATCCAAATGCCAAAAGAAGATAACCAACAAAAGTATGCTTCAAAGTTCCAAGATATTGACCAAACCTGAGTTCCGAGGTTAACAGGATGGTTGACTAAGTACATGCCTGGAGAAGTATAGATAGATGGAACCCATACCAAGCATCCCCAGCAAATATAAAAGCCAGCTGCCAGAGCCATATGTACAATGAACAATATTGAGATTGAGCATGGATAACACTAGAAGCAGGGTGAAGAAACCATGATAAATGAGATAGACTACTGTCAAAACATGATGTTTCTGACATTTTCATGTTTAAGGACTAAGCACACTAAGATGTGTGGAAAAAAAAAAAAAAAAAACTGTAACTTATCTCTAAGAAAGTACGCAGCAAGTTTGGTACATATCCGACATTATTTGTGGGAAAAAAAATATTAACCATGGTTTTAGAAAAAATTCAATTGGTGCATGGTTGAGACATGATTCATGCTGATAATGCAGTGCATGTCATGCATGATTTTATAGCACGTAATATAGAAAAAGAGAGGGGGGGGGGGGGAGGCAATAGGTAATTTACTTATACACATAAATTAGAATGTCAATTAAGGCTGAATAGAGTTAAGCTTATATGTAGTACATTCTTCTCTTCTTTTGTAATCAATTTCAACCACCAAACACCTTTATATTGTATCCAGCAAAAACTAGTATTCAGAGATCCATCTGAATTCTAAAGACAACCACTGAAATCAAGTCCTTTCTACTCAATGGAAGAGAAAAAAATGAAAGCAAAACTTTATCTTGAGATTTTTTTAATGTGATGCTAGTTTACATTTTTTTTTTTTTTTTTAATAGGTAATCGAAGATTTATTTCATAAAAAGAACATCATGTTCACGATGGTGAACGCTCAAAACTTGAAATGAATAGAAGCACCTTATGATACAAGGTTCTTTAATAAATTTAAGCTGTGGGAGAAACTAAATTATTGAGTTTAAAGCAAGAGAAAAGTATCCCAAAATTAAAGAAAGGTGGATTAAGAGGAGATATCTGACAAGGTCTCATTTGATTATGAACAATGGAAGCAAAAGCTATCTAAATTTGAATGAAGAAAATAAGAAAGATGTGTTCAAGGCATATGAAGGCTAATCTAAAACCAAAAATTGAAAATCATCAGCCCTTTTTTTGATAAGTCAACAATAAAAAAGGCAAAGATAAATCCTATACTATTCAATTGGTCTCTCACTCAAGACAGTTGGCCTACCTTGATGAACTCAAAATGTATATAAATATATACACACACACCATCACTTATAATGTTTATAAGTAACCAAATATGTTCTCAAAAAAAAAAAAAAAAAAAAAAAACACTAACCAAATGAGAGCTTTAGACAGAGCTCATTGGCATGTCTATATCCCTTTTGGTATTCTCATCTCCATGAAAGTCTATTCCACTCACAAGTTTCTGTCTCACATGTAACTAACTCATCATATTAGAACAAGAAAAACTGCCCATCTACCAACCTCCTATATATTTATTTTGATAATTTGATGATTGGGGGACGGGGGATTTGATTCCTTACGAATTGAGCTACAAGAGACAACACTCTTCCTCTCCCTTTATCAGCCCTCTGTGGTTTGGACTCCACTAAATTTGTAAAGATATACTATCCCCCCCCCCCCCACCACCACCCCCCTTTTTCTCTCCCTGCATTCTCTCTGCATTTATAATATATACTTATTGTTTCACACACTTGTTGCATCTTCTCACTTCTAGTATGTATAAAAGTAAGCACAAACAACCAATGAGCTCTGACACAAATGGCACTTCCTCCTTCCAAAAATTGGAGGGAGGAGGGGGTAAGGTCATGGTTTTGAACCCACTGGGTGCATATCTATCTAAAAAGAATGAGGAAAGACAGAACGGAAGTTCAAGAATGAGAGCGGTGGTTTAGGTGATGAGTTTAAGCATCATTTGTTGGGTTGGGATAAGGTTTGTACTCTTATTGCAAATGGGGGGTTGGGGATTAGGAAGCTTACAACTTTTAATCAGGCCTTGTTGGAAAGTGGCTATGGCAGTTTGGGGGAGAGGAATCACGATTATGGAGGTGTGTTTAACTAAGAAGTTTTGAGAGGATTGGGGTGGTTGGACCACGAAACCTGCACAAGGTACTCATGGGTGTGGTTTGTGGAAGAGTATTAGGATGGTATGGGAAAAATTCCTGCAGAACATTCTGTTTGATGAAAAGAATGGTGCTGGATTCATTTTTGGCACAATTGTTGGTCTGGTGAACAACCCTTAGGGTGGTTTACCCTGTATCATATGAAAATTCCACTAATGGAAAGGCTTTAGTGGAGTCTTTGTTGGTGATGCATACCATGGGGGAGATGAAGAGTTGGGATGTTAGATATGTTCGGGACTTTAATGATTGGGAGTTAAATTTGGTGGCCTCATTCCTCCAACTCTTAAATTCCCATATCCCTAGAGGATGGTGATCGGATAAGGTAGAAAGTAGAAACTTAAGAAGAGCAAGGATTTTGATATTCATTCATTCTATAATGACCTAAGGGAGAAAGCCGTTTGATATTCATTCATTCCTTGGAAAGGCATTTTGGGTGTGAAAGCCCCACAGAGGGTCTCTTTTTTTGTGTGGACAGCAGCATAGGGGAAGAT
The DNA here is from genome assembly GCF_001633185.2 of Quercus lobata. Classification (NCBI taxonomy): domain Eukaryota; kingdom Viridiplantae; phylum Streptophyta; class Magnoliopsida; order Fagales; family Fagaceae; genus Quercus; species Quercus lobata. The sequence continues at coordinate 84,560,538 of NC_044908.1, forward strand.
TCTTCCATGTGATAATCTCATAAAGACAGGTTATACTTTAGTAGGATGGTGTTTCATGTGCCAGTGTAGTTGGGAGACGATGGACCACCTTTTGACTCATTGTGTGGTTGCTCATAATCCATGGAGTTTTGTTTTCATGTACTTCGGAATCCATTGGGTTCCACTGGGGAAGGTGATGGATGTCATGTCTGGTGGGAGGAATTGGGGGGGTAAGCATACCTCGGCTATTTGGAATATGGTTCCTTTGTGTTTGATGTTGGACTATATGGAGGGAGCGTAACCGCCAACATAGAGTGTACGGGGAGTCAATTGCTAGCAACTTTCTCTAGCTCTTAATTTGATTGGTCTGGTGCATGGGGTTTTATGCATTGTGATTCTATTGTGACATTTGTAGGATCATTATATTTGTACATGCTACTATCTTGTAATTGTCTAGCCTTCTTCATGAAGTAGTCTTTTCTTAATAAAATTATTTTTATCTATCAAATAAAATAAAATGATCAGAAAGCTAGAAAATGAGAGTAAGATTAAAGAGAAGCTAAGAATACAGATAGCTAAAAGTAATAATTAAGTTGGTTTAGACATGCACCAACACATAACAAATGGTAGCATCAATAAGATGGGCTACCAACATGTTCAAGCAACCACTTATTTTCATAGGTGGAAGCTTAAATATTGTGAAGGCATGTACAGAGAACAGTGCCTCTGAACTGCAATAACAGAAGCATGGGTAATGCACATAAGGTTTGAGATCAACTACTAGTACAGAGCTGCCTGTAAGTACTTTTGGAATTTGACGTATTCATATTACCCCTGGTATTTTATTTAAATTCATGCTTAACCTAATCAAAAGATCATGCTACTGACCATTATTTTGTGAGCTCGGTTTGGAGCTAGAATGTCTCGCTCATGTCTAAACCAGTATGTGGATGATCAATTTTCTGCTACATGTGTGCTATTCCCCAATTTCAACAATTTCATGATTTATATTGTGGAGCCCACATGCAATTTCAAATTGAAGCAATATGTTTCATAAGTAGTTTAAGTCAAGGGTCAAAAAAAATTTTAGTTTTAATTGATGATTAGGAGTTATTTCTTTTATTCATTGGCAGAAACATTCTTTATGCAAATGCTGCAAAAATTTATATGCAGTCTTTTTAGGGTGCCGTCTTAATGTTTTTCTATCTTAGTAGGTTAAGGAAGAGTTAAGAATCTTTATAGATACAGCTTACTTACACAAAGAAAGTAGAGTTGTGCTCAAACCCTGAGGCAAGATTTCCTAGAATGTGTTCTCTCTCTCCCTTCTTCTTCCTCTCATAAATCATACCCTTCTTCACTTATCAAATATATACGTGTGTCTACACACACACACACACACAAACCCCTCTTCAGACCAAGTCAGAAACCAAAACATAACAATTAGGTAATAGCAGCTCATGGTTATAGAATGACATTACAATCAACCAAGGAAGCATAATTAAAAATTTTACACAACAAGGTAACATTTCATATTAGATGCACAGGTGATTCTTTGTTATTAGCATTGCTTCATAGTTTATCAACAAAAAAAAAAAAAAAACCAAAGAAAGCAGGCTTTATAACTATGTATTAACAAAACACAAGGACAAAAAAGTAGCTTGTGAAACACTCAAACAATAGAGCACTTTCATACCTCGATCATGTGCAATATCCATGGTACTCCAGTATCCAGCTTCCCACCAAAAAAACTTTGTAACATAGACTAGCATCAATACAGTATTCACAAGCATAGAATCGGCCACTCTCCCATTAACTTCATACTGGAAAAGGAGATCGATATTAGAGAAACAAGCAAAAGATCATTTCCTATGTGTGCATGTTTGTGTGTCTCAAAAAAGAATGGGATGGACCAATGACATCCACTTTATGGTAGCTGCAAATCACCACAATGTCAAGACACCTGGTAAAATAGGAAGATCAATTACACAAAACTATAAGAACGGTAGTGAAACAGTTGGTCACTTCCTATTGCATTTCACTTGTGGCTTGGGAATTGTGGTCATTGGTGTAACCTTTATTTGGGTTGCTTTGGGGTGATGCCAGAAAAAGTTGAGATTTTAGCATGGTATAACAAGAGAAAGGGAGGATTGGTCAATATGACAGTAGTAAGATTTTGTATGTTGTAATACTTCACCTAAGATAATTGCAGTTTTTTTGGGGCTGAATGCCTAATGTAATTGCTATGAAGACAGAAGTAACCACATTAAATTGTGTCAAGCTGAATTCAAATATGCTTAAGTCGCTTTATTATACTATGATTGGATAATTGCATTACTCAGATCATGGATTATTATCAGACCATGATCTGATAAAATCCCTAATTAAATAATGCCCCCTAATCCTATACTATATCCAACCAAACAAGGACATTCATCAAAGTTCAATGAGGCATTCTGAAGAGAGATTCCCTCACCAATAGCAATTCCTAGATTATGCAACGGCATCTAAGCCAAAAGCAAAGAAGGCCCAATAGTTTATTTTGTCTAGCCCCTAGTTATTATAAGACTATCTTTTCTTTTCTCCATGTTATATTTTATTTATCATTATGTCTGGAGTATTTGAGTATTTTAAAAGGTCAAGTTACTAGCATATGACTTTTAATGCAGTTGGATAGTCAGGATTTAATTGTTACAAGTAAAATGAAGCTATAGGATTCTAGAATTACTAAATGCTATTATAAATAGCCTCTTTGAATCGTTGTAGGATGCCTTTTCTTATCTAATCTATTTTTTTATAAGTAAATTAGTACTTCATTATAAATGACCATTTCAAGTACACGGGTTTTCTTTTTTAATCCATGAAATTTCATATAAAAATATTTAGTGTTCCAACATGAAATCCTAATATCGTATTCTTTGCTTTAATCAAGTTTATTGCTGTAATCTCTCCTTAAGCCCTCTTCTACACTAGATCTAAAACCTGACCACATCACTAGATTATTTTAGAATGCAATAAATTAAATTAGGATTTCACTAAGAATGGCAAGATCTACCCATTCCTATTTCCCTGATCATATGCACCCTAAGAAATTAGACAAGGGTCAACTATTTTTTTTTTTTTAATAAGTAAGAAGAGAATATTATTAATAAAAGAAAAGCAAGAAAAATACAAGGAGTTCACGGTAGTGAACGAAGGAAAAAAGAAACAAAAAGACAGAAGCAGCCCCTAATCTATTCTAATAATGGCAAGGGCAACTCATTTATTTCACTAAGAATGGCAAGATCTACCCATTCCCCTATTTTTTTTTTAGTTCAGGCCCCAAGAGAATGGGGAGTAGAAGACTCGAACTAGTGACCTCTGCTTCAAGAGGACCAATTACCAGCTGATTGTGTTACCTGTCGGGATTAAGAATTTACCTATCAGGTTTAGCTAATGGAAACCTGGATGATCATTATGTACCCATGTAGACCAAACAAAATTGCAGGTATCTGCTACCCACAAAACATATTTGCTTCACCACCACCACCTTAACCTCCTACTTTTCAACATTTTGTTTCTCTCATTGACTGTTCAACTTAAAAGTCTTTTCTATATCCTCAAGGACCTCAACCAGAAATTCCTTCACCATGTGCTTCAGCTTCTCCTATGCCTCCAACTGCTTCACTTCAAAATTAGTTTTTGGCCATGACCAGCCCACACCTCAAATTTTATCACATTTTTTAATGCCTTTTGCCTTTTTTTGTTCCTTTACTTCTAAATCTTTGAAGCTGATATGGTGTTTTTGATTTTTGCAGTGGCAATGCCAGTCATGGTGTCAATGATTTGGCAATGGAAGAAAAAATAGAAAACACAGTCCTCAGATAGAAAGTGATCACAGTGGTTGCAGGATGATCATGGAATAGAGTCCATTGTTTCAATGACAATTTACCTCCCATCGTTTTATTTCGATTGCTTGGATCTTTTTGTGTTTAGTAGCCAATAGAAAAGACTATAGAGAGACTGCAGATTTGTATTTTAATAAATACCTTTTTTTACATTAAATTGCACATAGAGAGAGGAATCAAGCAGAATGATGGTTTAATTTTTTCAAAATATTCAGCCAAAAAATTATCAAAAGAGAAAATCGATGAGGTTAACCGCAAGTTGGAGCCCATGCAAATTATTAGAACAGGTGGACAGTAGGAATTTGACATATCCCATATGGGTTAAAATGGGAAACTGGGAAATAAATGACTGATTAAATTTATGATCTTCCCTAACCTGCCCATATGTCACACTTAGATTGCACAATTAATTAATGTAACCAACAGAATGTCACGCTTTAAACATCACACACCTTGAAAGTAACATACTAACTGACACAATATATGTAACTTTGATATTTGTATATAGAGATATCCTTGGAGCACCTACCTGCTTTATGCAATATGTCACAGCAAGAACTGCCCATGACATCATCCCAAATCTGCAGTTTGTGAAAACTTTTATATCAAAATGTTTCCCAATTCGAGGATACAGCTCCATACCCTGCAAGAATGAACGGGGTTAACTAAAAAGGTACTTTTACATAAGAGCATACCCTAGACTAGAAGATCCATTGTTTTCTCAAACAAATCTTGTGCTGATGAGTAATTATTATAGCATGGACAGATGTAAAAGGGGTAATTATCAAAAGAATACTTCACACCATAATACAACATGATCATATGTAAAGGAGGACAATTTTTTTATCTTGCATAATCATCAAATAAATGTAAGGAGAAGCACACAAAAAAAGTACAAGAGAAGGGGCACAAAGAATTTGTAGGTTACAATTTAAGCATAGCATTTGGCAGCCTGAATTCATCTCTTTAAGTACATTTTTCTACAAATGTGGATTATTAATAGCATGGTACTGATAGATAAACTGAAAGGCCCATATTAAGATGGAGCATTTAATTATTTTTCATTTTCAAATGGTAGCACATGTGGATTCTTGATTGCATGGTCTTGATATGTGACACAAAAGGGTACGGAAAGCAACATTAAAATTTAAGAGTGACACTTAATGAAACAACAATATATAAAAAGTCAGACAGCTGCAGAATATACGTAAAGTTCTTTATTCTCACATTCTTAGAACCAAAAAGGATCTTAAAGATGCAGAAATACTTTTTAGAATATAGTAAAATAGTCACATCGAGTCAGAATATATAAGATGTTGGACAACTTTACTAAGGAAAATGAGGAAAGTAAACTATGTAACATCATATACGATAATGATTAGAAAAGTATACCACATTATTAATCAATTGCAAATTATAAAAATTAGATACGTAAAATCTGAAAATCATATATATCTGAAGACACTTACCCAGTAGAAATCAATTATTACGTTTCCAGATGAACCAGAATCAGTCGAAGATGGTGCAACATGACCCTATTATACATAAACTGTTAGTCATAGAAATATAAACTGAAGTTGTGTGTGTTGCAACTTGAAAAGAATTTTTACATCAAGGTTCAATCCTCACTTTAATGTACAAGAAAACGCAAAAGACAAAGCTTCCAAAAATAAGCGCCGAAAATATTTCTCCCAGATGATCATAAACAACTGTGGGGTTGAATATCCCAAACCTGAAGAACATAGAAAGGAAAAAGATCAAATAACCTTGAAATTTAAGTGGTATTGACATATAAAAAACCAAAGCCAGTGATATATGTAGCTTGAAAAAGACAACTACAAGGCATCCAAAAAGAGAAATGTGTTCATACAAATAGGAACAAGCAATTTGAAAATCAACTGATTAGAGAATCAGTAAAGTAAGATACCACAAAACCTTTAATATAGTCTTATATTAGGTGAAATATAAAGTTGCTAAAAGTGAGAAAGAACTCAAAGAAGCAAATGGAAATTTCTAATTTGATAGTAAGGCTAGTGATGCGAAGTATTCAAAGATCAATAATCAGGTACTAAACATAGCAGAGTAAGAAAAAGTCATATCATGATTTCTTGATGCCAAAATACTATTTCGTAACTTTTCATTAAGAGAAAAACACAGCACAAAAACCCAGAATGACAATAATACTGCTTTTTCTTGCTTGGTACTCTAACATTTTAGTGCATCAATAACTAAAGACATGACAAATAAACAAATTTTCTATGCAATCCACAATAATCACAGAGATCAATAACTCTGCACTTCCCTCACAAAGAAACTACAAAACAAAGACTGCTAAAAGCAGCAGCTGACAGAAGATACACCAAGTCTTCAAAAGACACAACATATCACACTCAAAAACCAGATGGACACGCTTAAACACTGGATTTGATGGGGAGAGTCCTTACCACCAAAGTCCAAGGTAGGTAACCAAAGTCACTACATATGCCGCCATACCATTTGCCTGCAACATGCATTAGCATAAGAATAACATAAAGTAAAACATTAGTTTTAACATATAACAACTAAGTAATATATACAAGTAAAAAAAAAGTGGTTTTTTTGTTTACAAAAAGGCTATTAGATTTGATGCCCATCGTAGGAAGGAAGTTGATGGAAGCTTGTGATTTGTGTATTTGATAGTTTTGGTCTCCATTTGTATACTTCCTGTATACTTTGGCAACTCTTTTTATGATTTGAATAAAATTCACATTACTTATCAAATGATATAAATATATAAGTAGAGAATTTTCCTCCCTTTGCAGAGCACAAGAAAATTCAAAGCAAAAAATATTTAAATTGATAATCTATCAAGTATACAAGCATAAATGCGACAAAACTGACAAATCACTCAGAAAAATTCAACAAATAGTATCAAGTACCTTATAAACAGGCCGATTTCCCATTGTAGTTAATGGGCCCTCAACCCTTTTCCCAGGTAGAAGAAGTTGAAGTGCAGCCTCAAAGGCTGAATAACAAGCAATAATTTTCCAAGCAGTGGCAGTGGGTCTTGGCCATATATCTATGAGTCCCTTAAGCCCATGCTGCTTCAAGTAATCAAAAGTTTGGGACACAGACCCGTCAGCATGTACCATTGTATACCATCTGAAAGAAATGCCAAATTATGATATCAATACCCAATATGAATGGAGCAGAACTTAGCAATCAGCTACTAAAATACATCTCGACCAAAAATTATCCCTTTACAAAATTTAACATTTTGTTTTAATCTTAATTTATGTATTTGATAATATTCAGATGAATCCATCAGGATTTCACATAACTTGGATACAATCACACCCCACTACACATCAAAACCCATTTCTTTTTTAACTCAGAAAATTCATTACCATAGAAACAAACGCCAAAAAAGAACACCCTTTACACATCTAAGTTAAGTAAAAGTTTTTGCTAGAAAAAGAGTTTTCATGGAAACAAACAGAAAATCAAAAGATCAACGAGATTCAGGTGTAACTCTAATGTCCCTTCACTTGAAATTCAAATCACACCCCATTACACATCAAAACCCATTTCTCATTTTTTCTGATTTTCCAGAGAAACAACAAAAAGCTTACAGTAAGATAACAAAGGGTGGACACAGTGTAAGTAGAGATAGCACGGAAAAATATGTCAGCAACGGTGAGTGTACGGTCTTGGACTCTGCCATTCTCTCTCTCTCTCTCTCTCTCTAACTTCTCTCTGAATCTCAAAACTCTTTTGGCTGATGAGTGTGAGAGGCACACAAACAGAGAGACAACCTCTATTGTAGACAAGCCAACTGGTCGCTAGCCAGCCTATGCAAAGCAGGTCATTCTGATTTCCACATTTGCCCCTCATGTTGAGGTTAGGTTAGTATCCAAATCTCAAACCATAATTAGCAATTAGCATTTGGTTGGGCTCCCTATTTCAGGATAAGGCTCTAATTTATTTACTTATTTAGAGAGAAGAGTCCAAAAATACTCTCATATAAATTTGACTGACTCTCTTAGGTTTTTATTTTTAGGCCTAGCAAATTGATTGGGTTAAGTTGAGTTTGGGTCGATTTAATCAAGTTATTTCAGATTATATGTATAATTAAATATATATAAAATAATAATATATTAAATGTCAAAAATAACAAAATACTAAAAAAAATATTATGTAAATTCTTATGGTTGCACAATTCAAAATTTATTACCATAAAATTTAGGTGATTTTATTGTAAAATACCTAAAAATGATGTAATTTTTGGTTTTTCAAAAATTTCTTTCATTAAAAAATCAATAAAATTAAAAAAATAGATATTTTTAGAAAAAATAAAAAAAATTAAATAGTAGGTTTTCATAACTCTAGTGTCAGCATGGCATTCTCTCGATTCTCGTCATCTCAAATACCAATTTTGTTCCACTTGAAGACAGTTAAAGAGATATATGTTCATTTGTAGCATATGAGACTAACAATAGCATTTTATTGCAAAATTTTGGACCAATGCCCTGAGCTTTTTATCGCATCAAAAGATGTAACAATGTTGTTTTAATTTAATCTACTTGATGCTCTGAAAATAGTAAGTTTTGCTTTGCAAATGTCATGTGAAGACTCGTATTGAATGGTTGTGTTCACCTAATTCCTCTCTCTACTTTTGTTAGATTAGTTGATGATTGTCAAAGTTATAACAGTGGATACTTCATTGTTTAAGAGAAAATACTTTAGCTAAATTGATCAATTTGTTATGAATTTTGGGGTTCTAAATTTGATAATTTTGAAATTATTTTAGGATGTATATGGTAGTCTAATTTTCCCTATTAAAGTGCATGTTTGGTCAGAGCTTTTTGGGTCAAAATCGCAATTGACTCTTGAAATTGAGTTTTTTAGTCTTATAAACATTAAAAAAAAAGAAAAAAAAAGTGCAATTTCGTGTTGCATCCTCTGAGCAGGAATTGTAAAACTTTTTCAAAAAGCCCAAAATAAATAAAACTGACTAATTATCAATGCTGAAATATTGTAATGACATTCTGGCTGATTATATTTTTGGCATTTAGTTACGCTATGTTAAATTCTTAAAAGATAGTATACCAAAACCATAGGGTTCAATTTGCTGCCATATAGGCATTAATTTAAGCTTAACGTTATATGAAAAGTAATGTATCTAAACCTTTGAATTGAGTTCGAGTCATTGCATGCTACACTCCCTTTTGGGATATTTGTATCAATGCATGGTATTTAGTTTATGTTAAGTAGACATGGCAAAGTGGGTCAGAAAGGCAAAGTGGGTCAGAAATTTCTGACCCAACCCGACCCAACTTGACCCAAAAATCTCAACTTGAACTTGATTTTTTTTACCGGAAGCAAAAATGGGTTGATCCATAACCCGACCCGACCTAACCCACAACTCAAACCCGAACCCAAACCATTTTGTTAAAACTTCTTTTTTTGGTAAAAAAAAAAATAGTAAAATTAAGACAATATTGGTTTAATTGTTTATTGTGAGTTTTAAGGAAACAATTGATACATTTACATAACTGTATGTAAATTAATTGAAAGATAAATGGTTGAGCATTCTGTAATGAGTAAATATTTTTAGATATCAAATAGTAAAGTACATGTCAAGATAATCTGGTTGCAGTAGAATTAAAAACATAGATTTAAAATTATAGGCATGTGTGAGAAACATTCACAAGTGTGAAATAGTGAAGCCAAAGTATCAAATTAGCATAAACTATGAATGCTTAGACCTATTTTTTAACAATTTATGTTCAAAATAAACGGCTTTTCAAAATAAGTTATGATATTTCCTAGAGTGTGTGTTGTTTAACAATGAAATGATATTCAAAAAAGAGACCATGTATAAATAAGTAAGCAATCAAACTTTAATGTATATCTCAAATTGAAATAGAGTGTCAATCACAATTGATAATAAATTATAAAATTAATTTTCAAAATTGTAAATTTCTTATATGTTTTTATTCTTTATCAAATGAATTATCCAATAAGACATTTGTAATTTTGTTTTATGTTTTAGAATGTTGATATTCTGTAAAAATAAAACTTGTGTATTTATTTTACTTATTTTTGTGCTATTTTGTTTTAGATAGCAATGTTAGGATTTGTATAATTTTAAAATTTTTGAATAAAAATTAATAAGTTTAACTGAATTCATTCTTGATATAAATGATGAATTCAAAATAATGCATTTTACATCAAGTAATTTGTTGCATAACTTTCCAAGTAGCAAAAACATGTTGTTTTCTTTATAAAAAAATAAAAAATAAAAAATAAAAAGTTGAAAAATACGGGTCAACCCGACCCGCAACCCGATTGACCTAAACCTGTTTTTAACCTGCTTAAAATGACCCATTTGGACTCGTGACTCGTTTGACCCGTAACTCGATTGACCCGACTCAAACCCAAACCCGACTCCACTTGCCCATTTTGCCATGTCTAAATTGTTAAATTTATCATATAGCATTTTGTTGGCATAAACGTAACAAACACATTGTATCCCTTATGTTGGTGTAGCAATTAGAGTTAGCTGACACAAATTTATCTTGCCTTAGATGAGGTAATATGAGTTATGTATTTTGGTAAGACTGTGCATAGATATTAGATAGGCCACGATTCATGTAGCTTATGATTACCAAACGTGAGACCTTAATTTTGCATTGAACATGACAATAGGCAGCTTTGATTTAGCACTCATGGATAACAACTAAACTATACCAAGAGTTGAGTGAGTGAATAGATTTCTGCTTCATTGGTGTATTAAGACCATGGATTATTGTTAGCAACCCAATTTATGCCTTTTTGGTGACTTTTGAGTATGGCAGCCTATAAAGTTGAATTTATTCAACTATGTGTTCGCTTTATTCCGTATCAAAATTGCTTGTAATTCAACATTTAGAAACCCTATATTTAGGTGGGAATAATGTAAGGGTTGTGTGTGTGAAAGTGTGAAGATTTGATCAAGAGTGTGCAACAAGATGTGACTCGCGAGTGATGAGTTGCCAAAATGTAGCACACGCGTGAAAGCTTGAAGCATGCAGGAAGTTGAAGGGTCAAGATAGCTGGATCACTACAGGACAAAAAGTACAGTCTAACCAGTCTAGTAACTGGCAATTGGAACTCACAACTCATCCCAGTCGCAAAGTGAGTTGCCAATGCACCATGTTTTGCTGAAAACTAACTTTTCACATTCCATTTCATACCCTACTATAAATACTTTTATACCCACGAAATGTAGAGAGCTTCTAAAGAGAATTTTGAGGAAAAAAAAAAAAAACCCTAGAGAAAAACAAAATTGATTCAACCATAATCTTATATATTTGATTCTCTAAATTCTTTTACTCTCACCCTCTCCATTGTCATACCCATGAGAGGATTGTAAGCAGGGCTGGCTCAATAAATTTAGGGGCCTTAGGCGAAATCTTTAAATGAGGTCTTTTATTATATTTAATTATAAATTCATATTTTTTTTCAATTAAAATTTATTTTTCTTGCTTTTTGAGAGGCAAAATTACTAATTAAAATTTTGCATTCAAGTTCCGCTAACATTTCCTTTTTAATTGGTAATATGGTTCATCCACTTAATCTTTCTTGTGATATAGTTGATCTTAAATAAGATTTTATTAATTTTAATTTTGAAAAACTTATTTATGCGGAAGCAGCTGTAACAGGTATAGTTAGTAATATTCTGAAAGCAATCCATGCATTTGGAAAATATTCTATCCTCTTTATATAATTTAGTACATTAATTAGAGAGTTTTCATTTATTTGCAAAACTTCTTTTAAAACTTTTAGTTCTGAAAATAAATCTAAGCCATCAATATCGGAATAAGTTTCATGTGTGAGAAAATATTCAAGATTAAGACAATTTTTTTTCAAACTATATAATTTTTTGATGGGATAGTATATAATATATTATTACTATTTGGGGGCCTCTTTATCAGTGGGGGCCTTAGGCCACTGCCTAAGTGGCCTATAGCTTCAGCCGGCCTGATTGTAAGCCAAATCCTTCCCTCACCAAATTTAGAGTAGTGAGAAGGTTCTTGCTGTTTGGAAACCAGTTCAAGAGAGAACCAATTCATATTGGTTGATGCAATGAGCTAATTGCGAGATTTGATAAGTTAGAGAAGACACAGTTCAGCGTAACCTTATTGGAGCAAAAAGCTTGAAGGGTTTAGGTGCATCGGGTAGATTATGCTTGGAGGATCTATTGCTATTCATGTATCTCAACTGATTTTTTAATGGATCATTTACCTCTTGGAGGGCGGCGGAGAGGTTTTTTGCTGAGTTCTTCAGTTTCCTCTTCAATAACACGTGCCAGTGTTATCTTGTGTTTGTATCTCTCTTTCCCTTACTCTTAACTTTTAATTTCTGCTGATTGTGATTATTTAATGGCTTAGAGTATTTTGATAATTTGGGTACTGCTTATTTTTCATATTCCGCACATATATTGTTTGAATATAAGCTTGCATTGGAAAATTTGTATTTGAGGGTCTAAACATTCACAAGTGTTTTACACACTAAGTGAGTTTTCATAGCCTAATTTATGCCTATGGGCTACGACACTTTATTTTGGTAGCCAGGTCAAGCATGTTTTTGAGTTGTTATACTTAAAGAGGGACTAGAGATGATTGATTCATTATGATAGAATTATTTTAGTGTATAACTATACATTTTAAGAATGTTGCTTTGACTTATGATGTTCTTATGGCAAGATTTTGGTTTAGTAATCCCAACTTTTCTTCATTTTTGCTAGGTGGTTGCACAAATTATTTACTCGTATGAACATTTTTGGAGGATAGTTTGAGAGATGTATGACTAGGTCATGACTACTCTGTGTTTATCGAACTGTTCCAAAGGGTCAAAACAGCTAGTTATTAATGGAATTCCTTGTCGATTCTATAAAATACTTGTTTGGATGAGGGCTTCCACATATTCTTGTACAATCATAAGGTGATCGATTCCATCAATTTACTTGAAGAAAATGGGCTTTTGCCCTTATTTTTTAAAATATCTAGCGATATGTCCATATTTTGAAACTATATAGAAAAATATCCCTGTTTTGAAACTCGATTTTCTCAAAATCTAGTTTCAATGTAAAACTCGATTTGTAGAAAAAACGAGTTATCGGTAATCAAACTTTAAAAATATAAAAAATAAATAATAAATTATGGAATGCAAATTGATGCTCAATCATATCTAAAATACAGTCAGGCTCAAAAATCTAAAATACAGTCAAGCTCAATCATATCTAAAATACAGTCAGGCTCAACAATCTAAACTCAACCAAAATATTAAAATCCATTGCTTGTTAACAGAATGCAAATTGATGCTCAAGTTTCCATGCATATTAGGCTAGCAGCTAAACTTGCAATAACGTAAGTATGAAAGAAGAAAATAGTGAAGAGAAAAAGAAAACTATCTATGTTTTCAACAATAACAAAACAAAGCACCATTTACACATGCCTCAATGTTCTTTGCCTTGAAAACATAGACAGCTCTAAAGTAATAAATGGAAGACTAATATTAAAATAATTTTGCACAGAAATTTTAAGCTTAAGAAAAGAAATTGAATTTAATTAAGAGCCCACTTCAGCAATAGAAATAAATAAATAAAGTTTCATAATAGAGACACGTAACATGTAATTGGTTGAAGATGACAAAAATCACTAGCTCACCTTATGTTCTAAAATTTTATCTCCAAATCATAACACATTACACCAACATTGTCCTCAACTAATAAGAAAAAAATGAACGGTTCAAATAAAAACATACAATTTGAGTGGATCAATCAATATGAATGACCATTCTCTTATTTAAATAACATTAAAAAATCATTCTAAAAAGAAAATTACAAAAAAAGGCAAAATAAAGAAACAATTGCAAAAGTATGCTCACAAGTCACACCACCTTCTAAGCAACTTACATTGGAGTGCAAAATCAAAATTAGCACAACTCTCTGTACTTAGCAGCCTTAGATCACATCCTGCTTTAGAATTTCCAGGTAGTATACAAGTCAATCATTCTTCAACATCGTAAATATTAATCTCTAGATGCAACCATTGTCAAAGTCTCCCAAACTTTTAAAAACTTCATAACCTTGAGTTCTCTCTTTAAATAGATTGAAATAGTGAAAGTATTAATCTTCTTGGTATGACTACAAATGATAGCGTGGCTACAGGGTTTCCATTCATAGATACAATTTCGATTAAGAACATGCCTAAATTAAAACTTTGAAATGGACTAAGCGAAGATCATTGCCCTAAGTTGCGAGTGATTACCATCTATAATTACCTGTAACTTAGAACAATAAGCTTCGCTTGGTCCATTCCAAAATTTTAATTTAAGCATGTCCGTAATCAAAATTATATCTAGGAATAAAATCCTTATAGCTAGACCATTATTTCACTGTCTAAAGAGAAAACTCAGTTATGAAGTTTCTAAAGGTCTCGGAGGCTCTGACAATAGTTGCACCTAAAAATTTATACTTACGAGGTTGTAAAATGACTGACTGTCAGCCCACCTAAAAATTCCGAAACCTAATATTTGGGTGGCATATGGCCTAAGTCCACTAAGGACAGAGAATTGTGCATGTTTGATGGATTTGCAGATGTTACATAAGCTAAGATTGACTACGTACGGAAATTTAAGAAGTTAAGGACTTTTCTTTTGCTTGAAAAGCTTAAAAACAATAAAGAAATTGATAATAGTTTCTTTAGAATCTAGAGACGAGACTAAAAAAATATTATCAATCTATTCACCGTTTTCAAGTTTACCAAGTAAAAGAAAAGTTTTTTTAAGTACTAAAGCTTGTGAGGTGGCAAAGGAAGCTGTTTGGTTCAAGAAATTCCTTTCTAATCTTAGTGTTGTGAAAATTGAGCAAGTTTCCATCACATTGTTTTGGGACAATAGTGGAGTCGTTGCACAATCCAAAGATTTAAGGAATTACAAGAAAGGAAAGCACATAGAAAGAAAGTACCACATCATTTGAGATATTGTTGCTCGATGGGATGTAGTAGTAGCAAAGATTGATAGTGCAAATAATCTAGCAAATTCATTTACCAAAGCCTTGCCCCAAAGGACTTTTGAGTCACATTTGGAGGGAATGACAATTAGATTAGTGCATAATTAATAGTCTTTATGGCAAGTGGGAGATTGTTAGGATTAGTGTCCTTAAATCCTATGACATTATGTTGTATTTAATAAAGTTGTTTTATTATTATCTAAAATAATGGTAACATGAATATTTGAACATTATCATATATTTCATGCGATGCATAGTAAGTGATTTATGTGATTTAGTCATAGAAGATATAAATCACAAGTTCTTTGTAAACATAGAATTTTAGTTCGTAGTCGGTGATGAAATTGGACATTTCATATGCGAAAACTATAACATATTAATTAAAATGATTTATCTTGATCATAGAAGTAGAAACTTCTAGTTGATATGTTGATATGTTTTAAGAGTTAAGACATATTGAACTGGACCATTGTGAGATTTATTATTCTTCTAACGACTGTCAAATGAATAATAAATCTCACGACTTCTATTTACATCAACTCTTAATCCTGAAAGAATAATGAACTTAATCATGAAGTGTAGGTTGCTTTGATATATCAAGAGTGAGATCTAAAGTCACAATCAAAACCTCAGTATGTTGGGCAACCACATTTAGTATTGAGGGAACATATATTATCAAGATGAAATTCATAATCTCTTAAAGGAGATATAAAATATTCCCTTGAGATAAGTTTAATTGTTTTGGTTATTTAGAGTGTTAGGCCTAACTACTTTAGTAAGGAGTTACTAAAGTATATATTTATGAGATTTGATTTCACAAATATATGATGAATAACTTAAAGGATTAAATCGGGTACTCAAGGATTAAGATGTAGTAATCTTTAAAGGGCAGTCAACATTCATGACTTTATATTACTACGAATATTTTATGAAGAAGTTGAATGTATAATAAAGTATTGGGATATAATTTATTAATAAGGTCTAAGTGCAACTATATTTATATAGTGGCATTAAATATAGTTAATGGTAATTTTAGACTTGTCAGGAGTTGATAGAAAGACCCAAAATCCATTGGAGCTAGTGTCTTATTTGTCCCTTTTGGTCCCACTCCAAACCACATACTAGAACCCAATTGGAATGGCTTAAAAGACTAGCAAATAGATAATTAGTTATGTATAAGGAGAGAAACATACATAATTTTGTATGAGACACATGACATGTGTGAAATGGTGTGTATGTGAGTGTAAGCCGCTCTCTTATTCTCCCTTGAACTAATTGGGAGACCACACTTTTTCGGCATTAGTGGAATTAGAATGAAGATTAAAAGTGTTCCCAAATACTTCTAATCTTTGGTTTTGCTCGATTAGTTTAATATAATCGATTAATTAGTTTAATTGATTATAATTATTAGCTCACTTATGTGATTAGTTTAATATAATTATTAGCTCTGCTTGATTAATTAAGGTAAGAAATGGAGTTGAGTATTACTGCTAGTTTCATTAATTGGCATCAAAGCGAATGACAACTTTTTTCTTTCTTTTTAAGGTAAGACATGAAGTGAGTATTGCTAATAGTTTTATTAATTGGAATATCAATCCTTCAGATCAATTTATTTGTTTGACATCTTTTTCTACATGAATATTTTTACGGCCACAACTTTTGTTACATCTTAATGAGATAGTACATTGTAAGTGTTGAATAATTACTTTCATGTGAATTTACCACTTTTCTCCATTACTTAATCAACTACTATCACTTTCATTGTAAGTGTTGAATAATTACTTTCATGTGAATTTACCACTTTTCTCCATTACTTAATCAACTACTATCACTTTTATCTTTCTACATTTATACAATGATGAGTACGTTGAAACCATCTCTTTTTGAATTGGGAAATTTGTTGAGCTGACCATGTACAAAAGGTTTTTCAAAAAATTATAAAAATTAATCCCATAAAGAAGTCAACCGCAAAACAGTTTTGTTTGTATAGATAAAGTGACATATATATCACATATCTATTGGCAATGACTGTCGAGCTCTCATTAATTTGTGGCCAAAACCGAAGAGGGATTTCTTCGCACCCCTAAATAACATGTTTGTGTTATCATTAATCCATTTCCCCAATGTTCATGAATCATGACTCAAAAGAAGGCACTTCTTAGAGTGAATTCTATGGCCCAAAGACTATATAAAAATAAAAGGTAGCATCCTAGACACCTCTTTTGCTTTTACGAGGACAAAACTTGGGGCTTGTCTTGAAGAGCCTTCATCAAAATGTTGTGCTGCATATCTTGAGAAGAGCAAAACTTATATCTTTCATGAAAGAGGAAGTCTTTTTTTTTACATTTTGAAGGTGCAGCAACAGGTTTCCTTAAATATGTAAGACAGACTACATTGGTCTCCCAATAAGAGTTCGGCTTGGGCTTGGGAAGAGCAGCATCACGTGAGTGGTGGGGGCTGTACTTATTTGGCAAGGAATGAAGTTTGAACAAGTTGCTTGATGCTTTTCCCATAATTTTTGGTCTTACCATTTGCAGGTCCAGCTTTGGCTTTCGGCCTCTTCTTGTTTTTTCTCCGTGGGGTTCACTTGATTATCCTCTGGAGTCTGGACTATGACTGTTGAACCATATTCCACCAGCAGGTTGCACTAATGAGATGGCAAAAAAATCTATTAGAGAAAAATATAATTTTAAGAAGATGCGAAAATTAAATAATAGAAAATTTAATTCTACACACACATATCATCCTATCTTTTATAAAAGTTTTTAATGACACAAAACAACTTTTTTACTATTTTATAATCTTCATGGTGTGTGTATATAATATATATATATATATATATATATATAGAGAGAGAGAGAGAGAGAGAGAGAGAGAGAGAATGCAAATTTATGATAAAGTTCTTTTGTATAAAATGTAATAATGAGTATCCAATTAGTGTTATTCATTTCTTATTATTCCAATTAGTTTTCAATTCTTTTTATCAGTCTATGGGAGGATTCATTTAATCACGATTTTTGTCAATTTATTTCTCACCAAATTTTTAAATAAAGTTCTTTATGCAATATTCATATTACTTATATATCATTTGCTTTATGAAATCCACTATAAATACTATTCAGGTCCTTAGCATTTGGAAAAAATTGTTTTTCATTCTAGAACTTTAAAAAATTTATTTTTTGAATCATTTTTCCCCAAACTACCAAACACTTGTTGCACGGGAGGGGCTAACTAGGCTACAAGACCCTTGATAATCAGGTGCCTTATTTGAATAATACAAACATAATTTTATGAGTTAGTGTTATATGTTAGAGGAAGACCTTGTGAATATACATATGTTCTAGTTTCTACCAACTCCCCAACTCAAAATTGGTTGCTTTCTGCAGTATATGCTAGCCCATGTTATGCTGAGAGGAAATTGCTTTGGGAAAACTTAGTCCATGTGGCATCTCTTCAGTTACTCCCTTGGGTTATCGCTGGAGATTTTAATGAAGTTTTGATGGGGGATGACAAATTCGGTGGGCGACCGGTCAATGTTAACAGAGCAATTAGATTTCAGGAATGTCTGGATAGATGCAAGATGATTGATATAGGGTTCTCAGGGCCACGATATACTTGGTCTAACCTCAGGCCTCTCACTGGTCTTATCCAAGAAAGAATTGATAGATTTATCATTAATGCTGAGTAGAATGCTTTGTATCCGGAAGCCGTTGTCCAACATCTTGAGAGAGTTCACTCTGACCACTGTCCTATCATACTGTCTATTCACCATGACGCTGGGCTTAGGCTTACCCAACCTTTTAAGTTCCAGCCTATGTGGCTATCCCACCCATCTTTCCTAGAGGTAGTTCGGGATTCATGGGTTGAAATGACATCCTTACCTTCTACTATCTCAAGCTTTACCTTGCAGGCAAGAGAATGGCATAGGAATATTTTTGGTAACTTGTTACAAAGGAAGAACAGAATTCGGGCTTGGTTAAGAGGTATCTAGAAGAATTTGGCAAATCAGCCAAATGACTACATCATTAATCTTGAGAAAGATCTGAGAGCAGAATTTTCAACAGTTCTGAAACTAGAAGAGGAATTTTGGGCTATGAAAGCTCGCATATCTAGACTAGTTGAGGGACACAAGAACACTGCTTTTTATTATACTTCAGTGCTTGTCCGACGAAGAAGGAATCGCATCACAACAATGAAAAATCGAATGGGGAATTGGATCCATGGAGATTCTAAAATAGCTAATCATATTAGGAATGGCTTTTTAGAGCTCTTCTCCACCAGTCATTGTAGTTCCTAGCTGGCTGAATGGACTCCACCTTTTTGGCAGGCTGGTCTTCATAAAGCCGATGTCGCCCATCTTGAAGGCCCTCTTACAAATGCGGAAATTTGGTCCGACTTATGGTCCTTGAAACCTTACAAAGCTCCCGGACCCGATGGTCTCCATGCGGGCTTACTTGAATAAGACTCTCATCACCCTTATCCCCAAATGAAGAAACCCAGAGACCCTTGGAAATTGTCATCCTATCAGCCTTTGTAACTCAATCTATAAGGTGGTAACCAAGATTATAGTAACAAGACTAAGACCCCTCCTTGTAGATTTAGTGTCGCCACTACAGATGACTTTTGTTCTGGGCAGAAAAAGGGTTGATAGTGCTATAATTGTGCAAGAATTGATTCACTATGTCTAGGAAAAAAGGGAGAGGTGGGGTGATGGCAATAAAAATTGATTTTGATAAAGCTTATGACCAAATGGAATGGAGTTTCATTAGGGACACTCTCAACCTTTTTAGATTTCCAAAGCACCATATCACTCTGATCATGAGCTATGCGTTTCCTACTCATCGGTTGCTATTCTTTTTAATGGGGGAGCACTTAACTACTTCAATCCTTCAAGGGGCATTAGACAGGGGGACCCCCTTTCCCCTTACTTGTTCATGCTTTGTATGGAGGTGCTTGGAGCTTTGATCAACAATAAGTGTGATGTGAAGCTTTGGAACCCAATCAAGACATCACAAGGTGGGCAGGCCTTTTCACACCTTTTCTTTGCAAACGACCTCGTGCTGTTTGAAAAGGCGGATAGGAAAAATTGTATGGCTGTCCAGGATGTGTTGGATACATTCTGCTCTCTCTCTCTGGCCAAAAGGTGAGCATGGAAAAATTTCGGGTGTTTTTCCCCCGTAACATATCCTCTGAGAGTAGGTTGTAGATGTGTGAGTTGCTGGGTTTTCGATCCACCCCAACCCTAGGAAAATATTTGGGCTTCCTAATCAAGCATTCCTCATCCCCACAGGATTTCAACTTTATCATTGAGCGAGTGCAAAGCCGGCTTACGGGGTGGAAAGCTAATCTTCTTTCGTTTGCAGGCAAATTGGTCCTTACCTAGTCAGTTATCTCAACTATCCTAAACTATTGTATGCAATGGATATCGCTTCCGCCTAAAATATTTCAAAACGTGGATAGAGTTAGTAGAAATTTTCTTTGGGGGTCATCGGAGAATAAGAGGAAACTCCATTTGATCAGCTGGAAGAAAATTACCATAACAAAAAAAGATAGGGGATTAGGTTTGCAAGCAGCCAAAGAGAAAAATATAGTGCTTTTAGCTAAACTAAATTGGAGATTCAAAAAAGAGAACGACTCCTTATGGGCCAAAGTCCTATCCAAAAAATATTGTATGCGCAGTAGGACCCCAAACCACTTGTTAAAGTCCAAAACTTGCCCCACCACTTGGGCGGCAATGAAAAAAGGAGTTGATATGTTCATGGAGGGCTCCAAATGGATTGCTAGCAAAAATGGTAACCTTTCCTTTTGGTTTAACAAATGGCTTTCTAGAGGTACAATGAGGAATCTAATTGAAGGGCCTTTGAATCAAGGTGAGGACCAGTTACTGCTCAAGGACATTGTGGGGTTTAATGGTTGGAATTGGCACGCTCTGTCCTTTATTTTCAAGCAGTTGGCTCTTGAAATTAAAGCTACTCCTCTTCCCTTTTCATCAACTTGTGAGGATAGGATCTCTTGGATATCCTCCACAAATGGAGATTTTGACATCAAGGAAGCCTATAAGATTGCATGTACGGAGAAATCAGTAAGTGACCATAATCTTTTCCATGGTTCTTGGGTGTGGAAAGTCCTATTGCTTCCAAAGGTGCAGTGCTTCCTTTGGCAATGCTACCATCAAAGTATCCTATCTCATGCATTGCTTGCTGTAAGAGGGATCGACATTGACCCTCTTTGCCCACTATACAGGTTAGCCCTTGAAACTATCATTCACCTGCTCAAAGATTGCCCCTCTTCCCAAAATTTCTGGAATAGTTCAGCCTCCAATTGATCCTAATGATTTCTATGGGAGCAATCTCATGGAGTGGCTCCGCCAAAATTGTTATTCTTCCCTTCACTCTCACTTAGGGTCCATTTGATTGGAGGAGTGGAGAAACGAGAGGATGGAAAATTAGTAGGAGGATAGAAAATATTTGGTTTTCCCTCATGTGTGTTTGGTTGGAGGGGTGGAAAAATGGGAGGGTGGAAAACTTTTTTGTTTGGTTAGAGAGAAAAAGGGGAGGATGGAAAATGTAGTTTATATAAATTGACTATTATGTCCTTGTTATATAATATATAAGAAATAGATATATTTACACTCATTAAATAATATAAAAAGTAACACAAATACATATACATTTATATTACTTTTCTTTATTATTATATATAATTTAAAATTTATGGGCAACAAAAATTGATTATGCGTTAATTGGGAAGACATTTTCAAAAAAAAATTATCGACATGACCATACGTAGACTGGGAAGATTGGATTGCCATTCCAATTAGTTGGATTATCCATCTACCAAATATCCATCACAAGTGAGAACTAATCAACATATTGGTCATAATAATTACTAATTAAAGCACCTTACCCTTGATTTTTTGTTCTTATCATCCCAAACATAACTAGCAAAGAAACACTATAAAAAAAAAAAACTAATACACATAACAAATCATGTAAAATAGACTACTTATGAATAATAATACAAATAAAAATCATTCTTTACATCTATTTGTAGAAAGCTTATTGAAATAAGTCTATATATATAATATGAAACATAACCAAAGACATGAATCTTAATCAACAAGTGCTGCTCTTGCCACTAACACTTGCACTAATAAATCAAAAGTTTGCACCAACAGATTCCAAAAAAGCAAAACTGAAATTAGATAATAAAAACCAACTGCAACTGCATTAAACAATCCACAGTCTCTTTCACACACAAAACACAACCACTAATAAATCAAAACCTTACACCAACAGATTCTAACAATCACAACTAATACCAAACAATAAAATCCAACCTCATCAAAGCACATGAACCTTTCTGTTTCACACACAATACACAGATTCTTTATATGCTTAGATTCAATAATCCCAAATGGGTTTGCAAAAAATAAGAAATAGATAATAAAAATAGCACAATGGTGTGTGTGTATTAAAGGAAAAAAAACTAAAAAAAAAAAAAAATATATATATATATATATATAGGAGAAAGATTCTTGGAAGAACGGAAAAAAAAAAAAATCAAATAGCAAAAAGAGTGGAGAAGGTCATACCTGTCTCAACTAGAGAGGAAATCAAAAGACCCTTGGCTGGAGAAAAAAAACAAACGGAAATTAATGAGGACAAGACAAAAAAATAAAAAAATAAAAAATAAAAAAAATAAAAAAGAGAGAAGAGAACCAGGAGTTCACGTTGCTGTGCTGTGAAGATGCTAGAAAGTGATAAGGATGAAGAGGCAAAAGGTTAATCAAGTCACAAGTGTAGTGGGAAAGTGAGAGGAGTATGTGAGTGCAATAAAGTGAGGGAATTTGTGTAAATTACATCATTCATCATCTTTTCTCCTTAGTTTTCCTCCCAATTTGGGAGGACAAAAAAATGTGGGCTCGAAAGGATTATTTTCCACCCCATTTTCTGTTTCTCTTGTTTTCTCTCCTGAACCAAACAAAAGAAAATTCCATTTTCCACCTATTTTCCTCTCCCTGTTTTCACCCCAACCAAACATACCCTTACAAAATATTGATTGGAAAGTTGTCTTCCCTCTAGGAATTTGGAATATTTGGTTGCATAGAAATGCAGTGATGTTTAATGATGGTAGGACCCGAGGATCTGTGAGGGAAAATACCATTTTGCAAGTGATGGAATTTGTTTTCCTTGGAATTAATGAAAAGCATGCAGCTAGCTGCAACACCATCCAAGTAAAATGGACCAAACCCCCTACAAACTGGTATAAGGAAAACTCTGATGCGTCATCCCTAGGCAACCTGGATCTTGCTAGGGGAGGTGGTCTCATTAGAGATGAAATGGGGAAGTGGATCAAAGGATATGCAAGAGCAATTGGCTTAACCACAAGTGTAGCAGCAGTGCTTTGGGCACTATGAGATGGTATCCGGCTTTGTATTGCTCTAAAAATCCAGGCAGTGGTGTTTGAATTGGATGACAAATCGGTTTGTAGACCTGCTAAAGAGGGATGACCAACTTAGCCATAGCAATGATAATATAGTGGTTGACTATAGGAAAGGGCTTAGAGAGATCCCTTCGGTGGCGATTCAGCATTGTTATAGAGAGGCAAATAGGTGTGCGGATGATTTAGCTAGACAGAGAGCTTATCTGTCACAAGATTTTGTAGTTTTTCTTGAACCTCCGTCGAAGGTGTCTTTACTTTTGAATCTTGATTCGACTGAAATTTTGTATGGCCATAGCATTGTTGTTGCTGTTTCCTTTGCTTAGTTGTGTTTAATAAAATCCCAGTTTACCAAAAAAAAAAAAAAATACATATGTACATACGTATATTTATGTCATATTTTTACAAGATTTTTTAAAGTCTTACATGATATGAAAAATCACACACACATATATATCATTTAAAGAATGCACCACATATCAAAATGTTAGACTATTATAGTTGAAGGTTTCTACCAGTCGAAAAACTATGTTATGCTAGAGGTGTATACAACTATATATTTAGCTTCTCAAAGCTTGTGAGCCTTAATAATGTCAACATACAGTGGCATTTTTAAGAATTTTTTTTTTAGAATAATCATTAAGGAAATTAAATTATACTTAATCAAATAAATTTTTTTTTTAAATATATATTGAAGAGGAAGAATATTGGAGGTGATAGATCAGATTATATGAACGGCCTGTTAAACAAATGGGCCAATAATAGACGGATCCTATGTGGACGGACCAAAAGGCAACGTGGCACTTAATTATTCATTATATGGGCCGCAAGAAATCCTAAATAGAAATGACTTGCACCTCACGGTTAACTCTAGTCCATAGAATCCCAATACGAATAGAATTCTAATACAAAGAAGATTCCAGAAGATACGCTCATTAATGAGGATCTTCCTTATATGGAAAAGACTTGCTACGCAAACATAATAATTCAATTCTACACCACGATAAAAGCCCAAATACCCTCAGAAAACAGGTATGCATAATTCACTCCAGCTTTGATACTCTAGAGTTGTGAAAACATTCTGACTTGACCTTCAGAGGGTATTTAGTTGGCACCACACTGGTGCTCTTTGTTAGTTCCTTTCATGTTGTTGTGCAGGTATAGTTGCGAGTGTGCGAGGATTGTGTAACTCACTGATGATTTTTTCGGCATCATCATATATATATATATATATATATATATATTAACATCACAAGAAAAAAAAATGTAAAGAAAGTTAAAATGTAGTTTTGCAATATATATATATATATATATAATAAAATAAAATAAAATGTAAGATCTAGTTTTGTCTATAGTAGCTGCTTAATCTTGGCATCGATGAGCGTGAATTGGTTCAGGTGTCTTGTATATTAAAAAGGAAGGTTTTATACAAGAGGTCAAAACTTAGGGCTATGGTTTGTCTTGAAGATCTTTCACCAAAATGTTGAGGAGCATGTCTTATTTCTTTCACCAAAGAGAAAGTCTTATTTTTTACAGTTTTGAAGGTGCAGTAATTTCTTTCCTTAAAGATGTAAGTAAGACTACGTTGATCTCTCAATCTGAATCTGGGAAGACCATTATCATGTGAGTGCAGGTTGCTTGATGCATGCTTTTCCATTTGCAGGTATAGCTAGCTTCTAGAAAGCACGGACGCGGCTGGGAGGGTGCCGCACTCGCGTCCGACCCGGCCCAACACGAGACGCGGCGTCCGATGCGGTTGCTCGCGCGTCAGTGCCGCATCTGAGTTTTTTTTTTTTTTTTTTTTTCCTCATATTCGGGCCGACACAGCTCGATTCGCGCCGAATCAGTTTCGATTCACTTTGAATCGGGCTGATTCAGCCAGAATCGTGCCGTATCGGCAATATCGATTCGTATCAACCAGCGACCGATACAGCCAAAACATGCCGAAAAAGGCCGAAATCTGCCTTGAATCTAGCTAGAAAATCCAAAATTCTCACCTCAGAGGCATATTAATGTGTTTCTTGCCTTCTTCTTTCTTTGGTTTGTGAATCAAAACATAGTAATGTGTTTTTTAAAAATATTTTAATAGTAAAAATATATAGAAAATATAAATAAAAATATTTTTAATAATTTTTTAATCGCTGAGTCCCACTGCACCCGCATCTGAGTCCCGAAACACACCCGTGCTACATAGGCTAGCTTTGACTTTTGGCTTCTTTTTTTTGGTGACTAAACATAGCTAGTCACTGTACTTCTTCCATAGACTGATATTTGGCTTTTGTGCTTACCACTGTAAAGCACTAAAGAGTTTGAAAACAAATCAAGAAAACAACTTGAAGAGAAAATATATTAGAGAAAGACTAAGAAATTCATGGAAAAGAAGAGATAGAGGAGAAGGAGAGAAACTGACAAAAGGAATCAAAGATTCACACAGAAACACAACCTCACTCGGTCTTTATTGCCAAGTAAGCTTGAGAAGTTTCTTTCTGAATGAGGAAGAGGATATATTTGAAACCCTTTTTTGTCTAATTTTTGTGAAATTTTCCTTTTTTTTTTCTTTTTTTTTTGTCTGCTTTATTTTTGCTAAATAGTGGATCTAATACTTTTCATTTTTTTTTAAATTT
Source organism: Quercus lobata (assembly GCF_001633185.2). Lineage (NCBI taxonomy): Eukaryota > Viridiplantae > Streptophyta > Magnoliopsida > Fagales > Fagaceae > Quercus > Quercus lobata. Next base: position 84,586,505 of record NC_044908.1, read on the forward strand.
GGTTGATTGTCCTGTGGACTTTTGGTTGTTTTGCCAAGTAAATGTAGGGGTTTTACCTAGAAAGCACGGACGCAGCTGGGAGGGTGCTGCACCCGAGTCCGACGCGGTTGACCGCACGTCAATGCCGCGTCTGAGTTTTTTTTTTTTTTTTTTTTTTTTTCTCAGATTCGCGCCGACTCGGCTCAATTCGCGTCGAATCAGCTTCGATTCACACCGAACCAGGCTGATTCGGCCAGAATCGAGCCATATCGGCCGGCGACTGATACGGTCGAAACAGGTCGGAACAGGCCGAAATCGGCCTTGAAACTCACTAGAGAAGCCGAAATTCTAACCTCAGATGCGTTTCTTGCCTTCTTCTTTCTTTGTTTTGTGAATCAAGTATATTAATGTGTTTTTTAAGAATATTTTAATAGTAAAAATATATAGAAAATAAAAATAAAAATATTTTTAATAATTTTTTAATCGCCAAGTTCCGCCGCACCCGCACCCCACTTTTTCAAAAATTGCCAAGTCCCGCACCCACACCCGCACCCGCACCCGCACCCGAGTCCCGAAACGCATCCGTGCTTCATAGGGTTTTACCTTATTCCACCAACCGATGCACTAATGAGATGGCAAAAAAATTTATTAGAAAAAAAAAATCTAATTTAAGAAGATGCAGAAATTAAATAATTTGATATGAAAGTAGCAAATTTAATTCAACACACACACATATAAGTGACCATACTTATCTTGTTTTTCCTCCACGCGCTTCACTTGACTATCCTCTAGACTTTGATTGTTTTCACAAGTAAATCTAGGGGCTTTTCCTTATGCCATTAGCAGGTTGCACTAATGAGATGGCAAAACTATCTGTTAGAAATAATTTGGTAAGAAAATAGCAAATTTAATTCAAAATACACACACATATATATATTGTTAGCCTATCTTTTATATAAGATTTTAATGATACAAAAACAATTTTTTCACTATTTTATATTTTTGTTAGAATATATGTGTAGAGAAATAGAAAAAGATAATACAAGTTTATTATAAAGTTCTCTTGTATAAAATGTAATGATGAGTATCCAATTAGTGTTTTTCATTTCTTACTATGCCAATTAGCTTTGAATTATTTTTATCACGTCCATGTTATTTAGGATTGATTTAATCCTGATTTTTGTCAAACATGTCGTCACCAAATTTTTAAATAAAGTGCTTTATGCAATATTCATATTACTTATATGTCATGTGCTTTATGAAATCCACTATAAATTTATCTCATTAAGCACATGATATGTGATTTATGAAATTATATTTACTTATATAATTTTCTTTTACAATTAGAAATATCTTAAAATAAGAACATAAATATAAAAAGAAATTTCTTAAAAAATTGTTCTAAATATAAAATATAACAACGCGTACTTTTTCATTAAAGTAATTTTATTAGGCAATTTTATCCACGTGTCATCAATTTTATAAAAGTAATTTTAATAATTTTTTTTATGCTTTCTTATATTTATCAATAACATTCATTACTACTCATTTAATTTAGTAAATTTCTTTTTCATTAAAAAAATTTGTTTTCATTACAACCCATTTAATTTAGCATTTCTACGTGACTGACTCTTTCTCTCTTCTGCATTTCTCAAAACCGTGTATCAAGTCATCCAGGAGAACTAGTAGGGATTGATATATCACCTGAATTGTAATCCAGGTGAAAAAACAAGCTAAAAAAGGAAACACAAAGTAGCTTTAATAACTCATTGAGAGTCATTTTTGAGTATGAAAACCTTAATATGTTTTGAAGATCACTCCTAATCTTGGAAAATTAGCTAGATCTAGGCAACCAAAATCTTTCTTGTTATGGAAGTTCTCACCAGCTTAGTATTTAGGACATCATTTGTTTTTTAGTTTTAAAATATTACCAATCATGCCAAATGGGCATAACCTAAGAAGTATGCAAGAGTATACACCCACGGAAATGCAAGGCATCCTAAGACTTCCAAATATTTCTATATGAAAATTAATATTTTATCTTGTATACTTCTTGTGGGATAGGCTGCACCCTGTATCACTCATATATGATTTATTTCCTATAAATCACAAAGCTGACACAAGAGGCCAAGAAACTTCAAGGGAAAAAAGAAGAAAAGAAGCTAGCATTGACAATAGGACACCGCATACAAGTTGAACTTCAGCCTTCAGGTTACAAATCAAGTTTTTATTTTTCATTGGTAGGTTAAAGTCAGTTTTGGGCTCATAATCTCAGATTCAACCCAATTATTATAAAGGAAGGAAACTACATTTGAGTTTGGAGCTCATTGGCAGGTACAAACTAAACTCATAACAAGAAGTCAAGATTTTTATTTATTTTTGGTAAGTTACACACACATCCAATGGGTCCTGAGCCCACAACCTCACCCTTCACCAAGAACTTAGAAGAGAAGGAGCATGATGAGTCAAGTTTATATTCCCCAAATCACTCAAAGCAATATCTACTATCTTTTTTAATAGGTAAGTAAGAGTTTTATTGATCAGAATATATTAATAAAAGCTCAAAGACAACATACAAAAGAACAACTTACATTGTTCCCCTTTAATTGTAATTGTAACTTCTAATTTTACAGTGTCTGCTGATAACAACCATAACATTGTGAAATGCTACAAAAAAAGAAAAAAGAAGAAGTAGATAACATATATACTAAACCAGGTCAAATTAAGAAGCTAGTTTACACAAAGGAATCATATTACTTGAGAAAAAAAACAAAAAAACAAAAACAAAAAAAAAACAAAAAACAAAACAAACCAAAACAACAGAGGAATATTGTACCTGAAAAAGGATTACTATATGTTTGAAAGATCAATTTGAACCGCTAACATGTGAAAATTTCGGGCAATCGAAAATCTTTATTTTGACAAGTGGCCGCATCTTAGGGAGATTCTTCAACTTCTTGCAGCCGCTCAGATAAATTTTTTTTAGCACTGGGAAGTCACTGGATTTGCACTGAGCCCAAGTTTCCAAATCATTCATATGCCAAATTTTTAGTGAAAGTAAAGATGGGAAAGCAATTTTGACAATTCCCCATCTGTAGAAGTTGGGGCCAATATGTTTAACCCCATTAACATTCACAATTTGAAGAGATTTCAAGAGAGGCAATGGACCAAATGGTGGGAGCTCTTCAATTAAACATTTGGTCAGGGTGATAGATATAAGATGTGTGAATGAAGGATTTGACACCCAAGATGGAAACTTGGAATTATAGTTGTAAATCTTCAAAACCTTGAGGTTGCAATGAGGTCAAAGACCTCGGGCAATGTCAAAATTTGCATTAGGTTCGTTTTCGGACCAAACCAAGGATAATTTGTGAATACCAGTCTTGAGATGCAACCTTGCTCCCTTAGCCTCATCCAAAGTTGCCACATTCTCGAGATTTTCAATGCTAAGCTCCCCACAAAGGTTATTTAGGTTTCTTAGCTCTGCAATTTGACACCCATCTTTCCTTAGGATGGTGAATTGAAGTAGTGTTTGAAGAGAGGTCAATCTCCCAATAAATGTAGGCATCAAATTCAATTTAACAAGACTAATAACAAGATGGCGCAGGTTAGACAACAAGCACAGGTTGTCAGGAATGCTGGTCAATTCATGACAACGAAAGAGGTTCAGGGTTCGAAGCCGAAAGAGATTGATGATTGATCTACTCAATGTCTCGATTGGATTATAGGAGAGATTTAGAGACCTAAGATGGAGCAAGTCACAAACATAATCTGGAAGACTTTTGAAACCGGCATGTGACAGATCAAGTACACGTAGGAATCTTACCTTTAGGAACAATTGCCCAGCATCATTCAATGGAGAGTTGGAGTAACAGTGGGTGCCTCTCCTCCTAAGGAAGATTGTGCGTAAACCCCTTGAAGGTTGTAGCCATCCTTCAGATATGGAACAGCGACCCATAGATGCATGGCGTGCCTTCTCTGAGACAAGACCATCAAACAGACAGTGGCGCACGAATTCATGGTCCATGGTAAAGCGATCAATGTTTATCCAGTCAAATCTTAGTTTGTACAGAGGAGGGTCTAGGTCCAGGTCCAATGATGTAAAAGCTGGTTCAGGGTGATCTGGATATGCGACCAGAAAGTAGTTCCAAGACACCATTAGATCAAAGTAATGGCTTGCTTCCTCCTCCAAGCTACGTCCAGCAACAGGGTGAACAAGTCCCCCAGCTACCCATAATAAGACCAAATCTTTCTTGTAAAAGGTGAAACCAGGGGTGAATATGAAGCAGAATTCCAGGCATCTTCTCAAATACCAAGGAAGTAAATCATATCCTGGGTTTTTTTTGTTACTACACGAGGAGGAGGAGAACGGAGGTAGTGAGGGTGAGGGTAAAGAGTGCATTTCTTCAACAAGATTTTCTAGATGTGCCATAATGAGGGACATTCTTTTTACCGTACAAAGCATATGGGCAGGAATATAATTTTCGAGAAAGAGATACTCGTTTGCCCTTCGCTGCCTTTGAAGCAATAATGACCACAATGTTAATGTTTGTGTTTGTGAAGGAGGAGGAAGTGCAGAATGTGAATGTTTTTTTAGAGACCAAAGGTACTTAATCTCTAGAATGCACGGACGCGGCTGGGAGGGTGCCGCACCCGAGTCCAACGCGGCGCGACGCGGGACGCGGCGTCTGATGCGGTTCACCGCGCGTCAGTGCCGCGTCTGTGTTTTTTTTTTTCTTAGATTTACGCCAACGCAGCTCGATTCGAGCCGAATCGGCTTCGATTCGCACCGAACCGGCCAGAATCGGCCAGAATTGGTCCATATCGGCCGACGACTGATACGGCCGATACGGCTGAAACAGGCCGAAATCGGCCTTTAAACTCGTCGGAGAGGCCGAATTTCTGACCTCAGATGCGTTTCTTGCCTTATTCTTTCTTTTTTTTTGTGAATCAAGTATATTAATGTGTTTTTTAAAAATATTTTAATAGTAAAAATATATAGAAAATATAAATAAACATATTTTTAATAATTTTTTAATCGCCGAGTCCCGCCGCACCCGCACCCGCACCCTATTTTTTCAAAAATTGCCAAGTCCTGCACCCGCACCCGCACCCGCACCTGCACCCGCACCCGAGTCCCGAAACGCACCCGTGCTTCATAGATAAGTAAGTTCCAAATCCATGCCGTCTTCATCTTCAAGTAACTCTTCAAAGAGCTCACACGATAATGGAGGAGACTCGTAAGACTCGGCTCTAATCTCCAATTCAATGTCTTCAAATAAATCTTCTACTTCATATACCAAATCCTTCACTTTGCAGTACCACTCACGGAATGGAAGTTTGTTTTTGCTTGAGCTGCCAATTTCCTTGTGCGCAGTTATCAACCCAGGCCTTAACATCAATAACCACTCCTTCAGCCTCTCCACATAGAAGAAGCGTTCAGCATCTTCTTTTTTCAACAAATATGTGTTCTGAAACTCGGTAATGAAATTCACCAGCCAAACGATGGTGCCAGTGAACGGATGAGAGGGTACTGGTAATAGGCTTCTTGATGTTGATGTTGATGTTGATGTTGGCGAGATATCGCCCTCCATCACTCCCCTTTAATCTCTCTATTTCCAATTCAAACTTCAAACTTCCCTGTCACCAATAACAACTTTTCTCATCATCAATTTTTGAAAAACCAAAACCAAAACAAATATATACTAGTAGTAGTATTATATTAGATGGTATTATACTCTGTAGCGTAGTGTAGCGTAAATCTAATTCCTAATTTTTCTATCCTTATCCTAATAGATAATAAAATTCTCTTCTCTAAATTAAAAAATAATCAATTAAATGGAATCGTTCAAAAATCAATACCTGAATTCAGAACCAGATGCTCGTTGTAGTAGCTAGGTAACTTCAAAATGTCTTTGCTATGTTTGTGGTGGCCCTCAACAATCTCCAAAACCCTAATCCATTCCCATTTTTCCCCATTCGAACCCCTATTGTGAAAGAGGCAACTACACTAAATCAGTGGAGAAATGAAGGTTTATGTAGAAGTTGGGAACACCCTTGTAGAATATTCAACAGGAAAGCATCCTAACCTCCTAGTAATTAATAGTGGGTTTTGACTTATAAGTGTATCTCGGAATGGTAAATACATTGATTGTATAGGCCCTGTAATGGTTATCTAGGTGTAGTTTAAAATTTAAATACAATTGTGTTTAGATTGATGTTTTGTTGTGCTTTGTACATGTAATTCCGATCAATATATACAATATAATTTAATTTAATTTAATTTAGACAAGAATTGCAAAAAAATGCACAATGCATGCTCCGCTTTATTTATTATTCAATTTTAAATATCATGTTAGCAAAACATGTAAAATCCAATAATTATTTGATTTTTATTGATTTTTAGGGTTAATAACCATGATAGAATCCTATTTTTAAGATAACACTTTTTTTTTTTTTTTTTGATGTGAGATAATACTATTTTTTGTTAGTATATAGACCAACCAGTCGCCACCATATTTCAGAGATTTAAAGATATATAAATCAATAGATGCAAAGAGAAATTATAAATTTTTTATAGTTAATTCTTTTTTGAGAATGATCATTGTCATTTTAATTGTTGTCATAATTGAGGAATTAATCAACACCAATTTTGATATACAATTCAAGAACACCAACTTTTTTATAGTTGAAATGGGGAGGAGAGATTTAAACCCTAAATCACTTGGAAACGCCTAAACATATCAACTAATTGAACTACAAGGCTCTTAACACAATTCAAGAACAATAAATTAAAACCATATATCAATAATCAAGATGAATTGCACTATTTAAAGCTTGAAAATTTTCATAAAATTTAAGCAATAATTGAACTATTATTAGTAGTAAAATTGAAGAAGAATAGAAACTCAATAAAACAAAAAAGATCCACAAAACTGACTAGCCTATATCCTATAATTTCCACATTCCATAACTTCACCTTTTATTAACTTATTTTATAGGATTTAGAGTGTGGGGCCTATCCTACTATCCCACCAATTTTCAACCCCTATAAGAAAAATGAGTAAAATATGATTGATTGGACAAAAACAAAACCCGAAGTCAGATGAAATAACTTGATTATTATAGGTCTAGGATTTCTCTAAGTTTTACCACATCCATTTTTTTGGGGATTTGTTTGAAAAGCTTATTGGATTTTTTTATTAAATAAAGAAAAAAATTAGTTTGGTTATTTTTTTGGTTTTCTTAGTGTGAAAGAAAATTTTTATTCTTTAGAGTGGAAGGAAAGTTTATTCCTTGTAAAAAATATAACGTACTCATTGTCCACTAAAGAATAGAAATTGAAGTCTTATAAATTGATATTGTTGCAAATAATTTAGTGATTGAGGTCTAGGGGACTTTCTCAATGGGGAGAGGAGTAGAACTATAGACTTTAGCGAGGAACCAAGAGTTTTATAAGAAGGTAATGCAAGGAGAGAAACAACAAAGTTTTCATTTTCCCAACAAAAGTTTTTGTGGAGTGCACAAAATCAAGAAAAATTTATGAGGTTTGAATTAATGTTGTGAAGTGAAAAATATAATGAGACTCAAGGATCCTTACCTAGAACTAATATGGAATTTTATTGGGAAGGCACAAAAATCAAGGCAAGTACAAGTTTCTTAAGAAGGGCACATCTCCCAGGTAATCAAAATAGTCCTTAAAGTATTGTGCAATTGAAAGATCACCCTTGATATTCTTGAAAACTGTTGTACCAATTGCTATTGATGCATCAACACTTGACTTGAGCGCTTTCAAGGGCATGGTTGGTATAGTTCCCTCACCTACACCTTGTGCACAAGGTGTTTCAAAGGGGAAGGAATGATAGGAATTGACTAGAACTAGCTAGATGGCTTACTTAATTGGGTGAACAGCACAGTAACTAAGAGATTGAGTTGCTAAGCTATTTGAGTTGGCAGTTAGTTGAGATAGGTTGTTGAGCCATCATTTAGTTAGTTGTAATGTTAGTGCCTAGCAACTTGTAATAGAATGTATAATTGTAGTTGATTGTTGATTAGTTGCTATAAAGGGCTAAGGTTACTTGTAATCCACCATCTTTGGAAATAATAAGCAAAAGTATCTTCTTCTCTCTAGGAGTTCTTCCTCTTCTCTCTGTGTTCTAAATCTCTAAGAGGAATAGTTTCCTTGAAGAACTATTCCTAATCTTCTTCATTCCATAAATTGGGTTCTTATCAAGAATTAATGAAGCTTTATTAGAAGCCGGAATTCCCTTGTAAAATATTCAACAGGAAAGCATCCAATCTACAACTAATAGTGTGTTCCTAATTACTGTGTATTTTAGAATTGTAAATACATTGACTATATGGAGAAAATTAGCCTTTGCCCCTTTCGCTTAAAAAATCCAGCATTTTGCCTTCTTTTCCAAACTATTTAGGAAAATGCCCCTGTTTTAAAACTCGATTTTCTCAAAATCGAGTTTCAACATCATTATAGGCTTCTTAAAACGCCACTATTTTTATTTTATTTTTTAATTTTCAGTTTGTTATAACTCGATTGTCCAAAAATCGAGTTTTAAATTGGAACTCAATTTTTAGAAAATCGAGTTTTAAATTAAAACTCAAGTTTTAGAATATCGAATTTCAAAATAAGAGCATTTTCCTAATTAGTTTGGGAAATGGGACAAAAATACAAAATGCTGGATTTTTTTTTTAAAAAAAAAAAAAAGGGCAAAAGCCCATTTTCTCCTTGATTGTATAGGCCCTGTAATTGGTTTCTAGAGGTATAGTTTGAATACTATTATGTTTAGATTGGTGTCATATTGTGATTTGTACAGGTATTTCCGATCAATTTATATATATATATATATATATATATAATATCATTAAATTAAGGCAAGAATTGCACCCAAAAAAAAAATGCACAATTTAGTCTATAAAATTTTTTAACCAGCATTTTAACCTGTCCAATACATGTGCTACTTTATTTATTATTCAATTTTAAATATCTTGTTAGCAAAAGCATGTAAAATCTAATAATTCTTTGATTTATTTTTTAAAAAAACTTTTAGGGTTAATAACTACCAGTATCTAGACCCACCAGTACCACCATATTTCAAAGATTAAAGATATATAAATCAATGGACGCAAAGAGAAATTGTGAATTTTATTGCAATATAAATGTAAAAGAAACCAAATAAATTATCATTTTAATGGTTGTCATAATTGAGGAAATAATCAACACCAGTCTTGATATAGAATTAAAGAACGCCAAATTTTTTATAGTTGCATTGGGGAGGGAGGATTTGAACCTTGTGAATGACTTGAAAATTAACACAAAAAAATACCAACTAATTAAGTTACTTGACTCTTAGCGCAATTCAAAACACCAAAATAAAACCATAATATCAATAATCAAGATGAATTGTATTATTTAAAGCTAGAAAATTTTCATAGAATTCAAGCAATAATTTAACTATTATTAGTAGTAAAATTGAAGAGGAATAGAAACTCAATAAAACAAAAAGGATCCACATGATTGACCTATATCCTATAATGAATTTTAGAATTGAATTCTTATTTTAATTTCAAATGAAAACCAATTTTTGCAGTTGTTAGTACTCACGATTGGAATTTTTTTATTTTTTTTATTTTTACAAATACTAAATATTTTTAACACACACACAGGGAGAGGGGAGAAGGTTTTTTAAAAAACCTTCTCCCTTCTCCCCATGTGTGAAAAACCTTCTCCCCTCTCCCCATGTGTGTCTATATTAAAAATACTTAGTATTCTCAAAAGAAAAAATAGTGGGTTAATTCCATATTGAAAAATGAGTGTGAGCAAAATAAGTTTAAAACTTATACTGTGTATCCAAGATTTAAGTCATTTTAGATATACACGCACGATTGGAATAGAATTCAAGAGTTTCCATAACATCACCTTTTATTTACGTGACTTGAAAAGTTTATTGGATTTTTTTAATTAAAAAAGGAAAAAGTTAGTTTGGTTATTTTCAGGGTTTCCATAGTAACAGCATGAAAGAAAAGGTTACTCTTTAGAGTGGAAAAAAAAGTCTATTCCTTATCCAAAATATAATATATTCATTGTCCACCAAAAAATGAAAATTGAAATATTATAAATTGATAGTATTAAAAAGAATATAATAGTTGAGGCCTTGGGGTCTTTCTGATGGGGAGAGGAGAAGAACTATAGACTTAAGCGAGGAACTAAGAGTTTTATCAGAACGTAATGCAAGGAGAGAAACAACAAAGTTTTAAAATATTTCACAACAATATTTAGTTTTAAAATATATCATGAAAAGCACCCAACCCTATTTAAGTTTCCCCAAGTCATCACTTTTAAGTTTAGTCTTTACGTCTCTAAAAGAAAAAAAGTCTGGTCTTTACCTTTCCTTTTTAGCTTTCCCTCACAAATTCTTCCTCCTCCTCAGTCGGTCTCTCTTCCACAGTGTAAAAATGCAGTAACAGAAGCAAAACAAACAGTCTCTCTTCCACAGTGCAAAAGTGCAGAACAATCCCTCTCAATCTTTCTCCCACCGAAACCATGTGTTTAGCAATCAATGAAACAAAACTTCACACTGCTCAAGAATATTGTAATAGTCAAAACTCAAAACGAAAACACCCGATATAAATTATTCATATATGTTCTAAGATGACAAAATACTCAAATCTATCAAAACAATAATAAACATCTCATTATTTCAATATGCCAGGAGTAATTATTAAGCTGGAATATTCACTTACCAAAGATATTTGAGTTGAGTTGATCACTGCAAAGAATCATTAAGTTGGTTTTATTGATATTCTAAAAAACACAATGATAGTGTACTACTACCATGGCATAAACCAAAACTAAATCAAGCAGGGCCTCATATACACCCAAATGATCAACTAAACCAGTTTTGTGAGATTACCACAAACTCAACCACGCTAGTCAATGTAAGCAGAGATATTTAAGGCCAAATGGCAAAAGAATCCACAAGGTTACCAAGTTTAACATGATATAGAACTTTAAGGAATTACTCCATTTGGTTATTCAATAACTTGACCACTAAACAGAACAAAATATGTTGTAAATCCTCAACAATATATTCAAGTGACAGTTTGCATTAATAAAGAAGGTGGTACCTGACTGAGTCAACAAGTTTTGATCGCGAAATCTTAAATCTTGCACTGGCCAGAGCATCAACCCTTAGTGATGCTTCTACTATTTTAAATGTTTGGTCCTGCCAAGAGAAGAATACTAAGCTTAATTCTATGCTGGAGGAAAATTATTTAGAAACTGAAAAAAAAAAAAAAAAGGGTTATCAAGATAATGACTGGCAACCTAGGTGCACTGCAAGAAGAAAAGAAATCACAAACACAAGTAGTATGCAAGTCCAGTGGCTATAGCCCATTCTATATTCAAATCTTTTGAGGAATGTCACAATATAAAGGTAAAACATAGCTTCTAATGCTAGAACTTTTTACTACCACACAATGAGTAAACTTATGAGATGCACAAATGAACAAGTATCAAAGAAATAAATTGGAGCTGTTTGCAACGTTGAGACAAATAAGTAAGCTAAATCTTAAATTTATTAATGGCAAAGTAGACATATTTAGAATAGGACATGATCCTAGACGCTTTAGACAGTCTACAACGTGTCACTAACACCTCCTATTGTCCTCATTAGTGCCACATGACCACTTCCTCTTATGCAAGTTATGGTTTCCCATAAGGAATATAATTTTTAGTTCAGCATCCAATAATAATCAAAACAACGCTTTTTTACAACTTCTAGGATCACTGTGACCAAATAAACATCTACAATGTTTGTTGCCCCTGAATCATTTCTCACCACCCTTTTTCCTCTGCAAATTTTGTAATAACAAAAAAAATGAAGGCCAATTGTCTTTTTTTCTAAATTTGTTCTCTATTTCGAGAGTATAAAATGCTCTAACTAGTAATTAATTGGTAAATTATTAAACTTATGGCTTCTAGCTGTTAGGGAATATGAAACCTAAGCTAGGATCTAAGGGATACGAATTGAAAAATAGTACAAACAAAACACTAGATATATGTGGTTCCCCCAAAAAAAGGATATGCCAACGAAATTTTTGTATTCTATTACTTGGTAGTCTAGAGTACTCTAGACCTATGTGTAAAACTATGATAATAAGTCTAAAATGTCTTATGTAATCTTATGTAATCAGTCTAATAATTGTACAGACCCCACCCTAACCTAAAAATATGTTATCCTTTAATTTATGATTAAACGGAGAAAGAATGCCTTCATTACACGAGTGGAAAATTAAAACTGCATATGAATTATGCTACTTTGCAAGAAAAACTACATAATAAAGAACAATACTGTTGTTCATGTGAAATTTTTTCAAATGTATTTGGTTACATAAGTTCTCCATTATTTTGATTCCCTATATACATTGGTACCGTTACTACAAAAATAACAGAATCAATATATTTCCAATGTGTTCTATAAATTCCAGAACCAATATATCTAAAGTCAGGTGATAAGCATATCAATTCTCATTAATATGAGTCCTAAAGAGACAAAAATAATAATAATATTCTTTTTTAAATTACCAAAGCATGGCAAACATGTCCATCACGAGTCGATGGACATGTAACCATGGCCATGGCTCCTTTAATGCGTCCAAGCTATTTCACTCTCATAACTTGAGACTGATTATAAAATTAGTTTTTAAAAACCGTAAAACCCACTATCACCCTCATCCAAATGAAAAGTGATCTCAGAAAGGAATTATAACTAGACTTCTCCATACCCATGGATAAACGCAGCAACAATTATCTTTAAAAAAAAATGATAAAACCCATCACTTTCTTAGGCTCTATAGAAGAAGAATTGTACCCGAGAGAGGCGTGATTGAGAGAGAGAGAGAGAGAGAGAAAGGCGTGACTGACAGAGAGAGAGAGAGAGAGACGTGAGATTGGGGATTTAGGGTTAAAGGGAAAAAATAATTATAATGAAGAAAAAAAAATTCTAGCGCCCAATTTTTATTTTTATTTTTTTGAAGGCTGGCGCCCAAAATATTGAAGGCCCACCTTTATTTTATTTTTCCCCTATGAAAATTATTCTAATGAAATCTAAATCTTATATATTGGGTAGGAGTGACAAAATAAACTCATTTGCCAACTCAAACCTACCTACTTAAATAAGACCCAAACCCACCAAATTATTAATTGGGTTAAATCAATGTTATTAAACCCGGTTCGGCCCGACCAATCAGACCGGTGACCCAATGACCCAGCACATTGACCAGGTCGGGTGATCAATTGGATCGGAAAAGTATATGACCCGATCAAAACCGGTGCAACTCGATGGGTTTTTAGCAACCTGTGTGACCCGGTTGGGTTTTATTAACCTGGCCGGATTTGTGAATTATGTAAAATTACATTAATAGATCTATTTTAATGACTCTTTTATTATATAAATGTGTGATAAGATGGTAATTTAAACAAGAGAAAACCTAAAAGAATCTAAAAAAGCATTATTCCTAGTGCCCTACCCTACGGATTCACACTTTGCAGTTTGTAGTTTGTACGTGTATCATCAATTTTCAGTTTTCACAATTCTCAAAACCTACTGCTACGAGCTGCTATTGTGCATAAATTTTTTTATGCTTTGAAGTCTGAACAGATGTACTTGGCCAACAATTAGCATGTAAGTATGACCATATAACTCTACGCCACCATCTTCTTTTGTTGAGGTTTTGTTTTTAATACTTTATTTCTTGATTGCTTTTTAGTTTAAGCATCTTTGGTTTATTTATTTATTTATTTATTTTTGTCATGTATAGTGTCAGTGTGTGACATTGTTTCTTCTTTGAGTTTTGACTATTATGTTACTTTGAATTTGTTTGTTGCTTTAGGTTTTAGTTGACCTTAACTTTACTAATAAATATAAATTAATTTGTTTATTTCTTCTAATGTTATTACTTATGAAATATTGATTTTGAATTATATTGGTGAGTTTAATTTAGGCATATGCCTATTTTTTTTCTTTTTTTCTTTTTATTTTTATTTTTAATTTACGTATTCATGTTATGATTTCTCAAACTTAATTTTATATATTTTTAATTTTTAATTTTTTTTATTTGACCATGCAATTTGACCAATGACCCAATGACCCAACTCATAAACTGAGTCAATGTTCGGTCCAAGTTTAATAACTATAGGTTATAAAATAGGTATTAACCTAATTAAACCCAATTAATTTAATTGGGTTTTAACTGAGCAACCAATTAGACCCAATAAACTTTCAAAAATTACCAAATACACGCTAAATCTAAAAATGACATAAATACCCCAGAAACCTGAAATTTACCAAAATACCCCCATAAACCTAAAAAATGACCAAAATACCTCCAAAATCTAAAAAATTACCAAAATACTCCTGAAATCTAAAAATCACCAAAATATCCGCTAAACTTAAAAAATGATTGAAATACCCCATAAACCCAAAAAAATCAAAATACCCCCTAAACCTAAAAAATAACCGAAATACCCCTGAAACCTAAAAAAATTACCGGAATATCTCCAAAACCTAAAAATCACCAAAATACCCCCCCTAAACCTAAAAAAATGATCAAAATACCATCCTAACCTAAAAAATGACCGAAATAACCACTAAACCTAAAAAATGTTGCACTACCCAATAACTTATTATTGAATTCATATTTTGAAAATCCAACCGTTGGATTACATGTTCTATATGGTCTTAACATGCATGCCAATTTTCATGCTGATAGGATGTAATTTACCATTTGATCTATAAACTCATCTTTTATGCATTATTTTAAACTACTAAAACTTGAATCTAGACAATTGATTAATGACATAGCTATTAATCTTTGATCACCTTGAAATTTTGTAAGCATGAAAAATATATGAAGATAATGTAATCTAACGGTAGATTTGTCAAAATTCACATCGAATTAAGAAATATAAGGTTGGATTCAAGTTACACCTGATGTAATTCTAAAAAATGTTAATTACACCACCTAGTAACTTTCTATTGAATTCATATTCTGAAAATCCAACCATTGGATTACATGTTCTATATGTTCTTAACATGCATACCAATTTTCATGCCAATTGAATGTAATTTACCATTTGATCTATAAACTCATCTTTTATGCATTATTTTAAATTACTAATACTTGAATTTAGACAATTGATCGATGACATGGCTATTAATCTTTGATTACCTTTAAAATTTGTATGCATGAAAAATATATGAAGATGGTGTAATCTCACAATAAATTTGTCAAAATTCATATCGAATTAAGAAATATAAGATTGGGTTCAAGTTACACCTAACGTAATTCTAAAAAATGTTACACCACCCAATAACTTTTTATTGAATTCATATTTTGAAAATTCAACCGTTGGATTACATTTTCTATATGTTCTTAACTTACATGCCAATTGGATGTAATTTACCATTTGATCTATAAACTCATCTTTTATGCATTATCTTTTATGTCATACCAAAATGAGAACAATACAATTTTTTATAGGAATTCAAAAGGCAAGTTAGTGAACATATTCATTTTTTTATAAAATTTATTTACAACATTTTGTGTATCATTAAAAAGTATATAAAAATTGGAAATTATTCTTTTAGTTTTAAACAAACTTTCTCAAACCATATTTTTTCTACCCTACAACCCAAAACTCCAAAAAATGTATCTAAAAAATTAATAAAACTTAACAATGATTAACTGGACCAATTAGGAAAACAATTTGTTGTTGATAATCTATTGAGGTTATTTTCTTTGTGGAAATTACAATTCATCCACCAAAAAAGATTCTCAAATAAACAATTAGAATTAAGTTTCTTTATATGCATAGTTGTAAAATAATAATAATAATGAAAATATAATTGCAAAAGCTAAAATATGTCATTCATCCGATTATTTTCATTTGATTAACCTTTGCTTTTTGTTAAATAAGTGGCATTATAAAGTACTTTTAATACAACTATTAGGAAAGATATTACTGCACCTTCAAAACTTTAAAAAATAAGACTCTTTGGTGAAAGAAATAAGACATGCTCCTCGACATTTTGGTGAAAGATCTTCAAGACAAACCGTAGCCCTAAGTTTTGACCTCTTGTATAAAAACTTCCTTTTTAATATACAAGACACCTGAACCAATTCACGCTCATCGATGCCAAGAT
The DNA here is from genome assembly GCF_001633185.2 of Quercus lobata. Lineage (NCBI taxonomy): Eukaryota > Viridiplantae > Streptophyta > Magnoliopsida > Fagales > Fagaceae > Quercus > Quercus lobata. The sequence continues at coordinate 84,602,704 of NC_044908.1, forward strand.
TAAGCTGCTCCTATAGACAAAAATAGATTTTAACTTAAAAGGTGCCAAAGCATGAACCAGCAATATTTTTTTACATTTGATTTTTTTTTTTTTTTTTTTTTTTGAGAAACTACATTTTAACTTTATTTACATTTTTTTTTTCTTGTGATATTAATATATATTTTGGGGACCGTTCGATCAATAGGCCCATAGGGTTCAGAATTGATTCAGGATTGTTGGGCCCGTGGCCCATCCGAGGATGTGTATCCGTCCGAGGACATCATACTCCTCGGCAGTACGTGTCCGAGGACGATTGCGTCCGAGGACGTTCAGGACGTGATCTTACTGTGATCAGATCTCAGAATTAAGTCACCGTAAATAATAGAGTAACCGACTAAGGATAGAAGAGATAAGGCAAATAAATATCTGTAACTACAGCTGCCTCTGCATTAATGACCTCTCAACCAACTCTCTGGCCGCATTAATTTGGAGGTGATACCTGAATAGTAAGGAAGCAGTCTTACAGCTGCCCATAGGAAGTTCCAGGAGGTGCCAGATGGGACAGAAAGAAATCCTCCGGACCCAACCTACACATGTGCGGTAAGGATGGAGCGCAAGGGGGAGTATATAAACTAAAAGAAGAGCATGAAGAAGGGGATCACGAAAAGCAAAAAAGGAGAGAAAAAGAAAGACAAAAACAGAAAAGAAGAAAGCAGGAAGAGAGAAAAAGAGTTGCCCTGGTCACTAGAGAAAACGTTCGTTGTAACAACATTAGATCTTGAACGTTCTTGAGAGTGAATCTTTGTAAGTGAAACCACAGTTAACCTAGTTCTTTACACCCACGCTCTACAAATCATATTGTCTGGGCCTGTTTACGTGCGAACCCAATACTGTTTATGTTCGTTACAGAATCGTGTCCTTACATATATATATATATATATATATTTTAAAAAAATGATTTGATTCAGTATGATTTAAGTTTCTTAATGGCTATTCTAAAAATTTCATAAAAATTTCACTGTACTTACACACTATTAAGGTTCACAAGCTCTAAGAAGCTAAATGTATAGTTGTAAACACCTCTAGCATAACATAGTTTTTCGACCGGTAGAAACCTTCAACTATAATAGTCTAACATTTTGATATGTGGTGCATTCTTTAAATGATATATATATGTGTGTGTATGATTTTTCATATCATGTACGTATGTATGTTCACAAAGTTTTCCTCTAACATATAACACTAACTCATAAAATTATCTTTGTATTATTCATATAAGGCACCTGATTATCAAGGGTCCTGTAGTTTAGTTAGCCCCACTCATGCAAAAAGTGTTTGGTAGTCTTGGGGAAAAGTGATTGAAAAAATAAATATTTTAAAGTTCAAGGATAAAAAACAAACTTTTTCAAATATTATGGACTAGAATAGTATTTACCCTATATTTTATGTTCTTATTTTAAGATCTTTTAATTGTAAAAAAAAAAAAATTATAACTAAATATAATGTCAATAATCGCATATCATGTAGTGCTTGATGATATATAAGTATAGTGGATTTCATAAAGCACATGATATATAAGTAATATGAATATTGCACAAAGCACTTTATTTAAAAATTTGGTGAGAAAAAAACTGACAAAAATCGTGATTAAATGAATCCTAAATCCCATAGACTGGTAAAAAAGAATTGAAAAATAATTGGAATAATAAGAAATGAATAACACTAATTGGATACTCATTATTACATTTTATACAAAAGAACTTTATCATAAATTTGCATTCTCTCTCTCTCTCTCTCTCTCTCTCTCTCTCTCTCTCTATATATATATATATATATATATACACACACACACACCAATAAGATTATAAACTGGTAAAAAAATTGTTTTGTGTCATTAAAATCTTTTATAAAAGATAGGATGATATGTGTGTGTGGAATTAAATTTTCTATTATCAAATTATTTAATTTCGCATCTTCATAAAATTAAATTTTTCTCTAATAGATTTTTTTTGCCATCTCATTAGTGCAACCTGCTGGTGGAATATGGGACAACAGTCTTAGTCCAGAGGATAATCAAGTGAATCCCATGGAGAAAAACAAGAAGAGGCCGAAAGCCAAAGCTGGACCTGCAAATGGAAACACCAAATATTAAGGGAAAAGCAACAAGCAACTTCATTCCTTGCCAAATAAGTACAGCCCTCACCACTCACGTGATTCTGCTCTTCGCAAGCCCAAGCCGAACTCTTATTGAGAGACCAATGTAGTCTGTCTTACATATTTAAGGAAACCTGTTGCTGCACCTTCAAAATGTAAAAAGAAGACTTCCTCTTTCGTGAAAGAGATAAGTTTTGCTCTTCTCAAGGTATGCAGCGCAACATTTTGATGAAGGCTCTACAAGACAAGCCCAAAGTTTTGTCCTTGTAAAAGCAAAAAAGGTGTCTAGGACGCTACCTTTTATTTTTATATAGTCTTTAGCCCATAGAATTCACTCTAAGAAGTGCCTTCTTTTGAGTCATGATTCATGAACATTAGGGGTAATGGATTAATGATGACACAAACATGTTATTAGGGGTGCGAAGAAATCCCTTTTTAGTTTTGGCCACAAATTAATGAGAGTTTGATAGTCATTAAGCCATCCATTCTATCGAGATTTAATGTTGAAGCTTGACGCAAACTGCTTCTGTCGAGACTTACGAAATCAGAAATTTCAAATCTGATTTTCGGCCCATGCTTGTATATTTGTATAGGGTTTCTTTTTTCACAACCTTAGACATATATAAGGATTATTTTAAAAGTCGTCAGAAGGTAATGAAAAGAGAATACATGCAGAAAGTGCCCTAGTTCATTATTCTCTCTGAAGAAGTTACTGGGTCTTTACGCCAAGAGTTTTGTAACCCAGGAGCTTCCTAATTTTCATTGTCGATGAACTGAAGAACTTTGTAGCTAACAATCTTCTTCAAGTTGGTGAGTTAGTCACGTACTGGAATCTGTGCATCATTGGTTAGTCACGTATTGGGATTTTTGCATTGAACAGAAAGATTGTCGCTACAATATAAGTCCAATTGGGTATTGGGGTAAGGGTTCAACTGTAGGTTGGTATTTCGGGATAGGCCAAAGGGTTTGGTAAGATTCCTTATACTTGTAACCGCTTGTGATTGATAATAGTGAATTGTTGGGAGTGGTGACCTTAAAATCACCCGGTGGGGTTTTGCCTCGTGGTTTTCCCCATTTGTAAACAAATCACCCATGTCAAATTTATTTTCTAATGCATTTTAGTATAATTGGTTATTTGTTTGTGCTGCCACGCTATTGCATGTAATTGAACTTAATTAATTAACTTGGGTAATTAATTAATTTGCAAGGGGTCAGTTAATTTTAACCCAACAATGACCAAAATAATAATTCACCCAAATAAACTTAAACAGTCTATTTAAAACAAAGGTTCTAGATTATGCAACCACAAAGTATTTGGGAAGGAAGATGATGACAAAATTTCTTAAGTGTGTTAAACTTAAACATGCTTTTTGATGTTTGCTAATTGACCAATAGAGGCAATGTAATTTGAAGCATTCATTTAAAAAAAAAAAAAAAACAGGCCTTCAAGAACTCTATATCATGAATTATGTTATGATTTCTGAGAATATCACTTAAAAATTATCCATACCAATTCAAGTAATTTTGTAAATTATTATTATTATTTTGTTTAGTTCGTATCTTGAGACTTGATGAATAATGGAGATGAAGACAATACTTTTTTCTTTTTCTTTATATTTTTCAATTTGATCTATTCAATCCATTTGGTCCACATATGTCCTATTTGGTACATTTGATCAATTTCAGTTCATTTTGGTCCATTTGGTCCATTTGATCCAATTTGGTTATCATAATAATCTCCTTAAAAATTTAAAAATTTTAGTTGTATCAAAAAATTAGGAAAATATAATGCATAATGTAGGGTCACAATTTTGAAGCCCAAGTCCAAATTGTATGGAGTCTTGATCTAATGAGCCCAATACAATGAATTTGTAGAGAATGGGTTGGAAACTTGGACCTTATCGAATCAGACGATCGACCAACAGGTCTGGATGATAAAGAAAGAAAGATGACATAGATTTACTAGGAAGAGACGTAAATCCGAGGAGACTCATTCTTCATATATATTGTTCGCCCCCCTTTTTTCCAGTCCTTCCCTCCTATTTTATACTATCTTCTTCCCATTTCCACCGTCCACGTGTAGATTTAGGTTGATAGTGATGATACTTGTCCCATCAATCCCTCCCCAAAGTCATTGGGAGTGGTTATAAAAGTTGAAAAGCAGGGTTCAGTTTAGTTGCAGAGCACTTAATGCAATAGTAGCAGCTTTCTCTTAAATATTTCTAGGCCTTCCATTATCCTTTTCTTTCTTAATACTTATCTTCTTCCATGGAATGGTCCGGAGTGTCACTCTCAATGACAAACCATCCCCTTTGTCCTCGGCCTTGCTTGGCCGAGGAGGAGTTCTTCTTTGGGCTAGGCCCCTGGCCCAACACATACATTGGTATGGGCTCCCTGGTTTGTCACCCCCACACATAATAACAATAGTTAGAAGAATATGGACCATTTCAAAAAAGCATAATAATATCAATAAAAAAACATAAAAGACTATATATTTGTAAAAATAGAGTAATAGAAATTACTCTTTGAAATTGTTTAATTTTTAGGAAGAAAAAATTATGTGCAATAAAATTTAGATAATAAATTATACATATTCAGTATAAGTTTGTTATGAATTTTGATTATTATGATAATCTCCTTTAAGAGAATGAAGAATTTGAATAATTTATTTAAAACTTAAAAAGTTTAGTTATAGGAAAAAAAAAATAACATACTGTAAAATAATTTTGAAAAATATGGACCACCTTATACAAGAATAATATCAATCAAATACACCTAAAATAATAGAATGATATATTGGTAGAGATAGAAAGATGAAAAGTAATTTGAAAAATTGTTTAATTTTCAAGGAGAGCAAAATTATCTTTAACAAATTTTAGATAACAAATTATACATTATATTACAATTACAAAATGATTATCTATTTTAAGGCATTGTTTAGTTTTGCAACTAGCTTTAGGCAAAAGATAAAACCACAAGTATCCATCATCAGCAAGAATGATATTTTTAGTTTGACATTAGGGATATGCTGAAGTAACTAAAAGTGATGTAAAAGTTAAAGGAATGATTGTTATTATGGTTTCCTTGAATGCCCCCAAAATGTCTATAGATAAAAACTCCACACAAATGGTCGTTTCTCTCTTCCACTGTTGGTGAAAATTTTTTTTGATTTTATTTAAGTGACTCAGTAATTTATTTCCCAGCTCTCGTCTTCTCCCAGCAGTGATAGACATTCCACTCAACTCAAATATCTTCGTGTATTACTCTCTGCCAAACTTGATTAGGTGAGGTGAATATTCCATCTTATTAGTCAAATGAACACTAACATGATGTGAAGGCCGAAAAGTATGAGTAGGAGGTAGGTAATTGGCTTGCAGTGACACAACCAGAATTGAAGCTATCAATATCACTACAATTCTCTCTATTCCGCTCTGCTCTTGCCCTTTTTGTTGAAATCTTTTGCAATTTTATTTTATTTATTGGTAATCCAATGGATCATGAACCCCAGTAAAAAAGTATAAGAGAAGCTGCAAGTATAATAGCTTCTAGTTTATATGCTTCATATCACTAGGAACGATATCGATATCTTCATTTGGGCAATAAATTAGTCAATGAACAAACGAAATACTTCAGCACCATAAAAGCACGAAGACAACATACAAAACAGCAATAACATACATTGTTCCCCTTCATTTGTAAATGTAAAGTGTCCATTAACAAGTAAAACATTGAAAAATTAAAGTATTTCGCTTTTTTGTGTATTGTTATTGTGTACTCCATGACACATTCTCTGGAGGAATCTCTTTGTAACAATAGAATGGAAATCCTAGTGGTTGGGAACACGCACAGAAATCTATATATATATATATATATATATATAAGGTTTATGTACAAGTCAAAGCACAACTAAATTACAATAGATAAAAAGAATTCTATATACGCAACTAAAACTTCAATAAGCCAAGAATTAATCCAAAAAAGAGTAAAAAGAGAATATCCATAGTTGCAGTTAATTTAATGGATACAGTCCTCCCCAACATTTGAGCTCACAGATCAACTGGTTAGTCTAACCAGGTTATCAGTTATGTTGGTTAGATGGACAGTATGCTGGTGCCACAAATTCTGAGACCACAACTGACAAAACATAACAGAAATTTCAATGCCAGTGAAATTTAGATAAACAGTAAAATTGTGGTCTTCCTATAGCCAGAATTAACATCAATATCAGTATCATACTTGACAAAAACAAAATCTAAGATGTAATGCAATTCAAAAGTGAAATCAGACTCCATCAAATGAATAAGGTTGCACGGATTTGCTTGATTGCGGACAACTCTCAGTAATCCATCCTCCTGTGCAAACTAGCCACAAAGCTTCCGGGGGAATGATCATCAGGCAAAGCACCATGTTCACTGAAACACAAAAGCACAAGTTGATTCCAAGCTCCCTCCTATCCAATTCCATTTAAAATAGCAGAAAACACAATAACAAAAATGAAATTGAAAGCTTAAAACTGAATGCGTATAACTGAACAGTAACAGCATGCTTAGAATAAGAAAAAGGATAAGATGTACTATATATGCATGATTCAAAAACCGCTAATAAAATAATCAGTCATAGTTTATTTCGTTCCAAAGACAAAATTTTGGCAATGGAAAGCAATATAATACAGAATAGAACAATGGATCATCAATAAAGCACTCAATATATCAACTGAGGAGGCTCTAAAAAGAAATAACTATATAATATGTCTATAACTTGCAAGTGAAATGATGGAAGTTGTTACAGGGTTAATTAAGGACCATATGCCTGAAGCAGTGAAGGAAAGCTTGTTAGAGAGGTAACTGAAGTAGAAATCCAGCAAACAATTTTCAGCTTGGGTAGTGACAAAAGTGCTGGTCCAGATGGGTTTACTGCCAAATGCTTCAAGGTTTCCTGGCTAATAGTGAAAAAAAAAAATCTGAATGTGCAGTAATTTCTTAATTTTCTCTTCTGGAAAGTTTCCTTAGGAGTTTAATTCCACAGCTATTTCTCTTATTCCTTAAGTCCCCAATCCCTCCTCTATCTCAGATTACAGACCTACAACCTGCTGCAAATTAATATATAAGTCATAACTGTATCACAAAAATTCTAGCTAACAGCTGAAAATCTATCTTGGATGAGTTTGTGAGCTCCAACCAGACTGGCTTCATAAAGGATAGGAATATTTCTGAAAACATACTGCTGTCTTGAGCTGGTGAAGCACTACAAAAGAAATAACGGTCCCGCCATGTGTGCTATCAAGGCTGATAGGAGAAAGGCTTATGATTCTTTTGAGTGGAACTTCATAATCATGTGCCTAGTGCCTGATGGGTTCCCTCCCTAGTTTGTTCACTGGATCAGGTTGTATTACAACTCCTAGATTTTCATTTGGCCTTAATGGTTCTTTTATGGGGTACTTTCAGGAGGCAAAGAGCTAAGGCAGGGGAATTCCCTGTCCCCCTACATTTTTGTAATTGCCATGGAGGATTTCACAAGATTGGTTCACTAGAAGGTCTAAGAATCAAACTAGTAGGTTAGATGATTGTTTAAGCATTGGCCAATAGGTTTTAGACACTTGCCAATCATCCAGAAGGTTGCCAATGCCACACAAATAGTATAAGTACCATAATGTAAGCACTTGTAAGTAAGTTTTTGTATGTGAATGAAACAAGCTTTTTAGAGCTTTTCTTGAGAACTTTGTGTTCTTTGGAGAGGTGCCTAAGGACCCATCAATTTGTTCAAAGCAACTCACCTCCCATTTGGTTCTAATTCATATCACAGCCCATCACTTTCCCTGTGTCTCTATCCTAAACTAAGACAGGAAGCAGGGAAATTCCTGAGTTTTGAGGTTGGAGATTGAAAAGGAATCTTCCTATGGTATGAATTTATGGCATCTTAATGGTGTTTTGTTCCAAAAGTATGGGCACAGCGTTACCAATGGACCTTTGTTTGACCTCATATGCCAAGTATAATTGGCTGGACATGGTGGGTTGGGATACCAATTATCTTAAAGGGAATAGTCTGAGACTGGTGATTTGCAAGATAGCTTGGTGGGTTGCTGTGCATCACATCTGGCAGCAAAGAAATTCTGTAATCCATTCAAGCAGGGTTAGGAGTGATAAACAAATTGTCTAAGATATCAGGAGAGATGTTGAGGGCATGTTGGAAAGCAAATGCAAAGCCAATGACTCTATTTTGAACAGGATCTTGTGTTGTAAATGGGACTTGAATCCTAGTATGCTCTTTTAAGAAGACATAGGCTAGTTTTGATGATGGCTGCTGTTTCTAGGCTTTTTCAGGATGGGGCATTTGTTTTCGTTCACAAGGTGTCATGATGTTACTAGGTTTGTATTGCTCTGTTGGTTTGTTATTTTGTTTTTCAGGGTTAGGCTGACTTAGTCTGTTAAACCGGCATTGTAGTGACACTATTGTGCTCGTATTTTCTGTGCTCACAGATCATTTCTCTGTTTGGTGTATTGCCCTTGGGGCTCTGACTACTATGATTTGTTTTTAATAAAATTGAATGATTTACAAATAATGAAAAAGGGTACTCAATATTTCAACTAAGGAGGCTCTAATAAGTAATAACTAGAATAGTCTATAACTTGCAATTGAAGTTAGGTTTCCATGGTTGATACAAGATAGCTCCTACTAGCAAATTGACAAATATCTTCCTGGCTAACTATTTAAATACAATGCAGATCAAGACGTAGCCTTTTACATAAGACACTAGATACTATCTTACTAACATAATGACCATTTTTAAGCAAAATAATTCTTCATAAGGCTGCCGTCTAGAAGCGGAAAAAAACTGTCAGCTTTGATGGAAACTAGCTTACTTACACTTTCCCATGGCAGCAGGTTATATACATTCCAAAGGTGACAAGAGATATGAAGACATTGGAGATGAGATTATTGATCAATTACTTAACATGTCGTTGTTGCAACTTGTTGATTTTTCTGACAATTCAAGTTTTTTCTTACCACCAGCTATATATTCTTTGGCAACTCATGTTTCCTCCGATAATTACTTGGGATTAACGGATTCAAAGATGCTGCATTTGAGACATGTCTCCAGAAGTTTCCGCCATGCTGTGATTCTCAATCCTCAAGCAGATATTGACCTTATAAGGAAGTTCAAGAAATTAAGAACATTTCTTGCACTTGGAAATCTGGAAAGGAGTGAACAAATTAATGACAGTTTTTTTGAGAAATTTCAATTGCTTCGCTTGCTAGATCTCAATAGAGCTCAAGTAGACGATATACCAAATCGCATCGAAAGGTTGAAATTTTTAGAATACATTGATCTTTCCGATACCAATATAAAGGAGTTACCAGTGGCAATAACTTCTCTTTTGAATCTTGAGGCTTTAATTTTCGAAAATTGTGAGAAGCTTACCGAATTGCCTGAGAAAATATATAACCTTGTTCAGTTGAGTTGCCCTGGCATTGATGTGAATTCTAAGCTTCAATCAATACCAGACCTGTCTCGGTTTCCAAATCTTAGAACGTTGGGAACATTTATTGTATATAGAAGTGAAGATAACATATTGGACATGTTGGGAAATTTGAAAAAACTTAGGGGCACTTGGAATATCGGTTAGAAAATGTTTTAAGTGAGGAAGCAGCCAGGAGGGCTTTGTTGAAAGAGAAGAAAGATGTCAGAAAGTTGCACTTACATTGGAGCACAACGTCTGAACTAGGGGCAGAACAACCTGATCAATCCCTTATCCTTCAAGTCCTTGAACCACTTGCTAATCTTAGGGAGCTACAAATATCAGGTTATTGTGGTTTGAATTTTCCCAGTTGGATTGAAGATCAGTCATGCTGTAATCTTGTAAGCATTAAATTCAAAACTAATTGGCATAATAAGAAATGGATAAATATATTTTTGGAAGGATTATGACTTTTTTTTTTTTTTTTTTTTGATAATCGAAGGATTATAACTTAATTTGTTTGGGTATTGTGTATATATATATATATATATAGACACACTAACAAAGATATAAAATAGTGAAAAAAATGTTTTTGTATCATTAAAATCTTTTATAATAGATAGGCTGACAATATATAATGTGTGTGCTTTGAATTAAATTTGCTATTTTCTTATCAAATTATCTCTAATAGATATTTTTGCCATCTCATTAGTGCAACCTGCTGGTAGAATATCGAAAACCCCTAGATTTACCTTTGAAAACAATCAAAGTCTAGACGACAGTCAAGTGAAGCCCGTGGAGCAAAAAACAAGATAAGTATGGTCACTTATATATGTGTGTTTAATTAAATTTGCTACTTTCATAAAAAATTATTTAATTTATGCATCTTCTGAAATTAGATTTTTTTTTTCTAATCGATTTTTTTGCCATCTCATTAGTGCATCGGCTGGTGGAATAGGGTAAAGCCCCTACATTTACTTGGCAAAACAACCAAAAGTCCACAGGACAATCAACCAAATTTAACAAAAATGAAAAGTATTAGATTCACTATTTAGAAAAAATAAAGCAGACAAAAAAAAAAAAAAAGAAAAGGAAAATTTCACAAAAATTAGACAAAAAAGGGTTTCAAATATATTCTCTTCCTCATTCAGAAAGAAACTTCTCAAGCTTACTTGGCAATAAAGACCGAGTGAGGTTGTGTTTCTATGTGAATCTTTGACTCCTTTTATCAGTTTCTCTCCTTCTCCTCTATCTCTTCTTTTCCATGAATTTCTCAGTCTTTCTCTAATATATATACCTGCAAATGGAAAAGCATGCATCAAGTAACCTGTACTCACGTGATAATGGTCTTCACAGATTCAGATTGAGAGATCAGCGTAGTCTTACTTACATCTTTAAGGAAGGATATTACTGCACCTTCAAAACTTTAAAAAATAAGACTTTCTCTTTGGTGAAAGAAATAAGGCATGCTCCTCAATATTTTGGTGAAAGATCTTCAAGACAAACCGTAGCCCTAAGTTTTGACCTCTTGTATAAAAACTTCCTTTTTACATTTGATTTTTTTTTTTTTTTTTTTGAGAAACTACATTTTAACTCTATTTACTTTTTTTTTTCTTGTGATGTTAATATATATATATATATATATATATTGCCTAAAATATATATATATATATTCAAAAAAAATTTATTTGATTCTATATAATTTAAGTTTCTTAATGATTGTTCTAAAAAATTTCATAAAAATGCTACTGTACTTACACACTATTAAGGCTCACAAGCTCTGAGAAGCTAAATGTATAGTTGTATACACCTCTAGCATAACATAGTTTTTCGACCGGTAGAAACCTTCAACTATAATAGTCTAACATTTTGATATGTGATGCATTCTTTAAATGATATATAAGTGTGTGTATGATTTTTCATATCATGTAAGACTTTAAAAAATCTTGTAAAAATATGCCATAAATATACGTATGTACGTATATATATTCACAAAGTTTTCTTCTAACATATAACACTAACTCATAAAATTATCTTTGTATTATTCATATAAGGCACCTGATTATCAGGGGTCTTGTAGTTTAGTTAGTCCCTCCCATGCAAAAAGTGTTTGGTAATCTGGGGAAAAGTGATTGAGAAAATAAATATTTTAAAGTTCAAGGATGGAAAACAAACTTTTTCAAATATTATGGACTAGAGTAGTATTTACCCTATATTTATGTTCTTATTTTAAGATCTTTTAACTGTATATAAAAAAAAAAAAAAGTAAATATAATGTCAATAATAGCATATCATGTGCTTGATTATATGTAAGTATAGTGGATTTCATAAAGCACATGATATATAAGTAATATGAATATTACATAAAGCACTTTATTTAAAAATTTGGTGAGAAAAAAATTGACAAAAATCGTGATTAAATGAATCCTAAATCTCATAGACTGGTAAAAAAGAATTGAAAAATAATTGGAATAATAAAAAATGAATAACACTAATTGGATACTCGTTATTACATTTTATACAAAAGAACTTTATCATAAATTTGCATTCTCTCTCTCTCTCTCTCTATATATATACACACACACCAATAAGATTATAAACTAGTTTAAAAAGTTGTTTTGTGTCATTAAAATCTTTTATAAAAGATAGGATGATATGTGTGTGTGGAATTAAATTTTCTATTATCAAATTATTTAATTTTCGCATCTTCTTAAAATTAAAAATTTCTCTAACAGATTTTTTTGCCATCTAGCTCATTAGTGCAACCTGCTGGTGGAATATGGGACAACAGTCTTAGTCCAGAGGATAATCAAGTGAATCCCATGGAGAAAAAACAAGAAGAGGCCGAAAGCCAAAGCTGGACCTGCAAATGTAAACACCAAATATTAAGGGAAAAGCAACAAGCAACTTCATTCCTTGCCAAATAAGTACAGCCCTCACCACTCACGTGATTCTGCTCTTCGCAAGCCCAAGCCGAACTCTTATTGAGAGACCAATGTAGTCTGTCTTACATATTTAAGGAAACCTGTTGCTGCACCTTCAAAATGTAAAAAGAAGACTTCCTCTTTCGTGAAAGAGATAAATTTTGCTCTTCTCAAGATATGCAGCACAACATTATGATGAAGGCTCTACAAAACAAGCCCAAAGTTTTGTCCTTGTAAAAGCAAAAAAGGTGTCTAGGATGCTACCATTTATTTTTATATAGTCTTTGGGCCGTAGAATTCACTCTAAGAAGTGCCTTCTTTTGAGTCATGATTCATGAACATTGGGGCAAATGGATTAATGATGACACAAACATGTTATTAGGGGTGCGAAGAAATCCCTTTTCACTTTTGGCCACGAATTAATGAGAGTTTGATAGTCATTGCCAATAGATATGTGATATATATGTCCCTTTATCTACAGAAGCAAAACTGTTTTGACGTTGATTCCTTGATGGGATTAACTTTTAATATTTTTTGAAAACCTTTTGTATATGGTCAGCTCATCAAATTTCCCAATTCAAAAAAACAAGAGATGGTTTCAACTTTCAACATACTCATCATTGTATAAATGTAGAAAGATAAAAGTGATAGTGGTTAATTAGGTAATGGAGAAAAGTGGGGAGTTCACGTGAAAGTAATTGTTCAACACTTACAATGTATGACCTCATTAAGTTGTTACAAGAGTTGTGGTTGAAAAAATATTCATGTAAAAAAAGATGTCAAACAACTAAATTGATTTGAAGGGTTGATATTCCAGTTAATAAAACTATTAGCAATACTCACTTCATGTCTTACCTTAAAAAGAAAACAAAAAATTTATGATACACTTGATGCCAATTAATGAAACTAGTAGTAATACTCAACTCCATTTCTTACCTTAATTAATCAAGCGGAGCTAATAATTATATTAAATTAATCACAAAATCGTGCGATGCATGAGAATAAATTATTATTTTGTAATTTTAATATAATTTATAATTTGTTCCCCCAAAAAATTAAACAGTTGCTATTCGGTCCCATTCGGTCAAATTGGGTCTACTTTAGTCCCATTCAGTCCAATATGGTCTACTTCAAATCACTTCGGTCATATTTAGTCCAATTTGGTCCACTCGGTCAATTTCGGTCCCCTTCGTTCCATTTTGGACTAGTTGCGCCTTAAATTAATTCATTTTGTAGGTTAAATTTTAAATTCTAGCTCAAAAAATTCATTTTTTTTCTTAATTTTTGGGTTGAAAAGTATGAAATTTTATTATATTTGAGCTAAGCTCTTTAGTTTTGAGTTAAAAAATACATACAAAATATACATTAGAAATATGATCCCTAAAAATGCAATAAAAATGATAAATATTGAAAAATATTATTCAGTCCATTTTGTCCTCTTCGATCCACATTGGTTTTGTTTGGTCTACATTGGTCCTATTGGGTCCATTAGGTCCACATTGATCCTATTCTATCCATTTAAGTCTTATTCGATCCACATTGGTTATATTCAATCCATTCAGTCCACCGTGGCTCTATTTGGTCCATATTGGTCCCATTCAGTCCACTCTATTAACTTCGGTCTTATTCGGTCCACTCTATTCACTTCGGTGCTATTTAGTCGATATTGGTCCTATTCGGTCTACTATGGCCCTATTTGTTCCTATTTAGTCCATATGTCCACTTTAGTCCTAATCTGTCCATTTGGTCTTATTTTAAGATCTTTTAATTGTAAAAAAAATAATATATATATATATAAGTAAATATAATTTCAAAAATCGCATATCATGAGCTTAATGATATGGAAGTATAGTGGATTTCATAAAGCACATGATATATAAGTAATATGAATATTGCATAAAGCACTTTATTTAAAAATTTGGTGAGAAAAAAATTGACAAAAATCGTGATTAAATGAATCTTAAATGCTAAATCCCATAGACTGGTAAAAAAGAATTGAAAATCCCATAGACTGGTAAAAAAGAATTGAAAACTAATTCGAATAATAAGAAATGAATAACAATAATTGGATACTCATTATTACATTTTATACAAAAGAACTTTATCATAAATTTGCATTCTCTCTCTCTCTCTCTCTCTCTCTCTCTCTCTCTCTCTCTCTCTCTCTCTCTCTCTCTATATATATATATATATATACACACACACCAATAAGATTATAAACTAGTAAAAAAAGTTGTTTTGTGTCATTAAAATCTTTTATAAAAGATAGGATGATATGTGTGTGTGGATTTAAATTTTCTATTATCAAATTATTTAATTTTCGCATCTTCTTAAAATTAAATTTTTCTCTAATAGATTTTTTTTGCCGTCTCATTAGTGCAACCTGCTGGTGGAATATGGGACAACAGTCTTAGTCCAGAGGATAATCAAGTGAATCCCAGGGAGAAAAAACAAGAAGAGGCCGAAAGCCAAAGCTGAACCTGCAAAGGTTAACCATAGTTGAGTTTGAGTATTTTAAGTTTTAATTGACGTGACACTTTTTAAAGCGTTGATTTATTTTAAGGAGATCCTGTCCATGAAATGGACACTCTCCATTTCAAAGAGAAAGGGAGAGGATCTGGATACAAAAGCATCAAGCAACTTCATTCCTTGCCAAACAAGTACATCCCTCACCACTCACGTGATTCTGCTCTTCCCAGGCCCAAGCCGAACTCTTATTGACATGACCAATGTAGTCTGTCTTACATATTTAAGGAAAACTGTTGCTGCACCTTCAAAATGTAAAAAGAAGACTTCCTCTTTCGTGAAAGAGATAAGTTTTGCTCTTCTCAAGATATGCAGCACAACATTTTGATGAAGGCTCTTCAAGACATGTCCAAAGTTTTTTCCTTGTAAAAGCAAAAAAGGTGCCTAGGATGCTACCTTTATTTTTATGGATTTTAGGGTATACATTAGTAAAATCCATTCATAAAACATATTTGGCTTTGTTTTCACCGAGAGTTTTCTGTGTTGTTCAACTTATCAACTCTTCCTCTATTTATAGCCAATTGAGAGAGCACGTAGACATTGCAGCTCAGTGTGTGCATTAAGTTATGCGCATTTATATTGTGCAGAACTCTGTTTCCCCATTAGACACACAAACACAGTGACTTTAATCACTGCAAAAGTAACAATCACAGGAATAGAAGGGACTGATGGGTCAATATCAGAAAGATATGAATTAAAAAACGAGGCAGGGGTTGGTAAGAACATTAAAAGATACTGTATGAATTAAATTTCTAGCCGTTAGCTTTGTTTTCTTCTCACTGAATGGCCTTTGTTTTTTAAGCTGGCACGGTCTAGTACACTGTTATTGCAACAATGCATGCAAAAGTCAACTCTCAACCACTAAAAGTAGGTAGAATGAATCAGAATTTTATCTATGAATATATGCCCATATGCAGTGGAAAAAAACTTTAAAATTGTTTGACATGTAAAAAAAAAAAAAAAAAAAGGGAAAGTTAACAAGCACCGCGGTGCATGTTAAGTGCAAAAAGAAAAAAAATTTGTTAAGAAAAATCAAAAAAGACACCAAATAGTACCTATAAAACTGAAAAAAAAAAAAAAAAAAAAAAAAAAAAAAAAAAGACAAACTGCCAAAAAAGAGACAAATTTTGTCAAGAAAAAGAAAAAAAAAATTGTGGTTAACGGACACCTTGTTAACACAACCCAAAAATAAATACCTTGCAAACACATGCACGTTCTCCAAAGGCTAAGCGCAAATATATAAATACATAGGAAAAAAAAAAGTAAAAAAACTGAATGATAAAAAAAAATGTAAATAATAAAGAATTGGGTTTTGAGAAATGCACAATTTTTTTTTTTTTTTTGAAACCTAGAAACGCACAAACTAATCTAGAACAGAAAGGAGGATCTCCATGTCCAATTCTCTTCAATCTGAAAGATAAAGAAAATGGTATTTGGGTTTGATAAAGCTCACTGAATAGAGATTGCAAGGGTGCAATCTCTATTCAAGGCTCACACTAACTAATAAAACACTTTCGGCTTTGTTTTTACCTTGAGCTTTCTTTGTGCAGTGCAGCTCAGTCTTCAACTAAACACATCCGCGACTCATAAATGTATTGTCACTTTTAAATTTTCTTTAAAATAATTCTGCAGAACCCAGTAAAGGTTTAAAGATATATAATTAGTGTGCCTTAATTTATGTGAATATCAGAAAGATATGAATTAATTCACTTGCAATCCTACCGAAGGTACACGTGAAAGAAGCCAAACAAGCCAAGATCAGTTTGTTTGGTTTGTGCTCCTTCATTAACTGTAAATTACTATGCTGCAGTGTTCCCAACCACTAGGATTTCCATTCTATTGTTACAAAGAGAATCCTAAAGAGGATGTGTCATATAACAGTATTGAATAACAACACAAAAAAGGTGAAATACTTCGAACCTTTTGATTCTTTGGCTTTAGAAAATCACCCGTATCAGTTGAACCCACCAATTGGCCATTTTGACTTGTAATTAATCCAATGGACAATGACCATTTCTCTTCAAAATGGCATAGATTTTAGCTTATTTTTGTTGGGCTTTGTGAAATCTAGTTATGTTTGATCCGGTTAACGACTCAACCCGACCTGAATAATATTGCGTGGTTTTGTAATCCATTTTGAATCTTGTACACGAGATATAAAAATCGTTTTTTGGTGATTAGGGTTTCGTCTTATTGTTGTTTTTGAGAGTGAAAAAAAACTATAGCCGCACTTTGTATTTTTCCTTGATAATAGTGAAATCCTTGAAAGTCCGTGAACGTAAGCAAATTACCGAACCACGTAAATATTGTCTTATACCTATGATTGTTTTTTTTTTTTTTTTTTTCCTCACAAGTTAGAAATTTCATGATGAATTCCCTACAATTTTAAAACAAACCTTTACGTTTTACTCTTCATTCTCATTCACAATTCTCAAGCTAGTATGCCTTTTGCTTTTTCTCCTCAATGTTGCTGCCATGCCAGCCCCCATTGTTTAGTTGTTATCAAATATCAACACAACCAAACAAAAACCACGCAATCAGTAAAAAATATCTGTTTTTTATTTTTTATTTTTTTGAAACTGAACGTTCATATTGAAGAAGTAAAAATTACAACCAGATCAGAACACACAAGGAAAACAGAGCAGGAAAACAGGACAAAGGCACGAAAATAGACCAAAAACCTGCTTAACATTTCTTTTTCACTAGTTCATTCAGTGATACGTTGCAAGTGAATTAAATGAAGCAAAAAGTAAGATGTCAGTGAAGATAGAAGTGTTAAAGACAGCTACAAATGACTGACAGACACATAATCAATTGTATTTCAGCTATGAAATCGTTGCAAGGGTTTACCATATCTGATTTCTAAAACAAATCTCACAAATTTATTGTATCTTCATATCATTATTTATATCGTTCCAATCCTTTTTGCTTGTCCCCATGCACAATGACAATAGTCTTGCAAATGGAAATCTGAACTTTATAAAGTGCAAAAGCAGCATGTCATATTGTGGCGGCCTACTTCCTATACATCCATCATGATCTATTAATCTTTGGCCAACTACATTAAACTAACATATTTATTATTAAAGGTAGATCGTTTTGCAACTATTAAATAGATGATCCAATAATGAGATGCGGCTTGTTAGGGCTTTTTTCAACTTCACGCGGATTGATGAGCTATATCACTTCACAGGAGCCGTTGGATGCTTTCAACGGCTGAGATCTGTGCTATTGCGGGATCTCAATCCCTCTTTCTCTGTACGTCTTCTTCACTGACTATAACTGGCATTAAGAACACATGCAGCTACCATGAACTTGGTAGCTCATTAATTATAAGAATGCTTTACTATAAAGGTTCAGCTACTCTGTATCAAAAAGCATTAATCATATTGTATAGATATTGAAAAGTGAGAAGAACTACCCACAACCTCAAGATACAAATCTAAGAAGCCTTTGTTGAACCATACAAGGCGGGAGATAGAGATATTGACACTGCAGCAGTTATGGCGAATGCTCCACATTTTTTCAAGATCATTCTCAACAATTGTCTACGAGATGGGAAGCTTGTAAGTATATTCATCTATCTCACTTTGTGTGCGATTTAAGAACTTGATGCTACTACTACTTTGTTAAACTAATCGGATCAAATGTAAGATTATGGTCTTGGTCTCTTGTTTGGGAAAAAATTTACAATTCTAATGTTAGGTAATAACTCCAAAAAACAGTTATACATGTAGAACCAAAGAGTCTAGCTAGCTTGTTGAACTTTGTAATTTTTTCACCTCATATTTTAAGCTTTGCGACTTGCAAGTTGTAAGTACCTTGCGACAGGCTGAGCCAAGAGGAGTTGATGTTGTTGGTTTTGTTCTTTTTTATTTTTTAATATAATTTTATAAAATTATTTAAAGAACTCTTTTTATTATTTAATTTTCTTATTGTTTTTGAGTTTTTGGGTTGGTATTCTTTGAAAAAGAAAAGGAAAAATAGACTTTTAGTCTCTACAATTTTAGATACAAGCAGTTGTTTAGTAGCAGTATGGTTCCCCTTTCACCTACAAATATATTTATTCTAGTTTTGGCCTTCCTAGCTATCACTTTGTTTGCACTTTGGGCAGTTGAAGATTTGTTATGCTAGATTAGGAGTCCATTTCGATTTTTTTTTAATGAAAATTAGTTTTAAGTATAAATGTAAATAGAGAAAATGAAGTTTTTTTTTTAACTGTACATGAGCAAATATGTTAAAAACTAAATGGACTTAAAAGAAAAGGTTCTTGTTTGCCAACACTACAGGGATTTAAATAATAAAAATAGAAGAATATAAAGAATTCCTCATACCTGCTCCCCTTTCCCCTCTTTTTTTTTTTTTTTATTCATTGTTAGTTGCAGAATAAATATTCATGCAAACCATAAGATAGTGGAATAACTTTGGTTGGTTCTCAAAGATATATGGAGTATAAATGTACAATAGTAGAAAGGAATGAAGCTTTTTATTTGCATTTTATTATAATAAAGATAAGATGCAAAAATTATTTTGATAGTGGAATGGAACCAAGTCAACTAACCATTACTCCAATTTTTTAAATATTGTTGTTTAGAAACAAAAACCACGTTTTTCCTATTAAGAACAATGTGTGTGTATGTGTGTGTGCTTAATACTTCATGTTGTATTTTATGTGCAAAACTTAATTATAGACTCATTCTTCACAGGGAATTCCTAGAAAGTTTACAAGGAAATATGGACAGGAGCTGTCAAATTCTGCATTTCTTAAACTTCCGAGTGGTGCAGAATGGAATATAGAATTGACAGAAAGTGATGGTGAGATTTGGTTACAGAACGGCTGGCCAGAATTTGCAAACTACTACTCAGTAAAGCAAGGGCACTTCTTAGTTTTCCGATATGAAGGAAATTCCCACTTCTATGTACTCATATTTGATGAGAGTGCAACAGAAATAGACTATCATTTCAATACGTCTCATCGTGGAAAAGGCAAGCTTCATAATGAATTTATAGCTCCTAATATGGAAGAGATTGAGAGTTATAGTGCTATTGAATTCTTAGGCAGCTTTCCACCAAGCCCAAAAACAAGGGATAAATCGACATTACCATATTTTCGACCCCACAAGATCGTGAAAACTAATTCAAGTGGTAAAATTGCAATCACTTCCAATATGTAAATTTCATATAATCATGTTTGAGTCAAAGTCCTTAGTTTATTATGTTTTCATAATCATGTTTAACTTAATTTTTCAGCAAAAGGCGTTAAAGGAATTTCTACGACTAAACAACGTTTGAAATCTAAGGCTGATAGAATGATCCAGCCATTGAACAACAATGAAATAGCTAGAGCACTTCAAAGAGCAAGTGCTTTCAAACCTAAAAATCCGTATTTCAAGGTTGTCATTCAACAGTCATATTTGGATCGGAATTTGGTAAGCTTTCAATTTAATAGCTACTTGATCATCAAAATTTCTCTAGTGTTCACTTTGCATGATGATATACATTTAAGAGAGAGGAAATTTGGTGGCAATGCATTCTTTCGGGCTACCAACTTTTTAGTCTCATTCTTCACTGGAAAAGACATATTCTTTCCTCAATTTTTTTCTTCATTATCTTTTTTCAACAGAATATACCAAAGGACTTTGTGAAGAAATATTCAAATATATTGCATGGCGATGTCAACCTTTGTGTTTCCAATGGGAGTAACTGGCCTGTTGAGTTTTGCAAAAGGACTGATGAGAATCTAAAATGTAGGTTCAACTGTCGTTGGAAAGTATTTGCAAAGGACAATAATCTAGAAGTAGGTGATGTTTGTGCCTTTGAATTGATTGAGGCCACTAAGACTTTCAAAGTGGTCATTTTTCGTGTGAGTGAAGAAAATTGTTGTGCCCCTATTGTTAGGTATGAAATTTGCTGAGTTTTCCAAATGAGTGCCATATTAGTTTGCATAACTTCATATATTCAATGTTACTTTTTTGAATTTTTAGTGGTGGCCATTACACCCCTAACCAATTTACTCTTTGAACTTTACTCATCTGTCAAATGAGTACCTTCTGTTAAATTGAGTAACATAACTCATGTGCCTATCATAAGAAAACACATGAAAAAAATAATCATTTACAAATTGAAATTAGAAAAACAAAGAGGAGAGGGACGGCAAAAGAGGGGTTCTCCAAGAGAGAGACAGAGAGAGAGAGAGAGTTCTCTCACAATCGGAGTCCCTCTTGCCACCACTAAAAAGAGATCAGAGTTCTCTCTAATGCATGCATGCAAAAGTCAACACTCATACTAAAATTAGATAGAATGAATCAGTATTTATCTATGAATATATGCCCGTATGAAGTGGAAAAAACTTTAAAAGTGTTTGACATGTTAAAAACTAAAAAATAAATACCTTGCAAACACATGCACATGCAGTTCTCCAAAACCTAAGCGCAAATATATAAATACATGGGAAAAAATGTAAAAAACTAAAAGATAAAAAAAGATAAAAAAAAAATAATAAATAAAAAATAAAGAATTGGGTTTTGAGAAATGCACAAATTAAGCTAGTTCAGAAAGGAAGATCTCCATGTCCAATTCTCTTCAATCTGAGTGATAAAGAAAATGGTATTTGGGTTCCAAAGTGGCGAAGAACAAATAGAATTTGCTACAAAAGCCCGCTAACGGGGGTATTCCTGCGTATGAGAACATAATAATGGAGAAGGTAATAGCCGAAATAGGATTCATTTTGGCTAGAGCGCCCAAATCCGCTATATATTTGACACGGGTTTGCCATAATGCTAAAACTAAAGCGAATGCATCTGTCATCATTAATGCATAAATAAAGATACCAATTAGTAGTGATTAAGCTCACTGAATAGAGATTGGAAGGGTTCAAGGCTTTGGATAAAGATATATCAAGGCTCACACTAGCTAATAAAACATTTTTGGCTTTGTTTTCATCATGAGCTTTCTTTGTACGTGTTGTTCAACTAATGAGAGAGGATGTAGACAGGGCAGTGCAACTCAGTCTTCAACTAAACACATCCGTGACTCATAAAAGTATTGTCACTTTTAAAGTTTCTTTAAAATAACTCTTCGGAACCCACTAATTCTGCATAACCCAGTAAAGGTTTAAAGATATATAATTAGTGTGCCTCAATTTATGTGAATTTATAATTGTGTAGAACCCAGTACATGGTACTTATGACCTGTTTCTTCATTAGACACACAAACACACTGACTTTATTGAGTATTGAATAACAACGCAAAAAGGGTGAAATACTTTTGAACTTTTTGATTCTTTGGCTTTAGAAAATCAGCAATATCAGTTGAACCACCAATTGTCCATTTTGACTTGTACTTAATCCAATGGACAGTGCCCATTTCTCTCCAAAATGGCATAGATGTCAGCTTATTTTAAAACAAACCTTTGCGTTTTACTCTTCATTCTCATTCACAATTCTCAAGCTAGTATGCCTTTTGCTTTTTCTCCTCAATGTTGCTGCCATGCCAGCCCCTATTGTTTAGTTGTTATCAAATATCAACACAACCAAACAAAACCCTCGCAATCAGTAATAAATGATCTGAATTTTTTTTTTCTTTCTTTTTCATCTGACCATCTCCTTGCTGCTAAAATAGTAGAGTGAACCTGCAACTATGTCAAGATGTGGGGCTATGTAGTGTTGAGTGGATAATTCGTTAAAAAGAAATTAATATAAGAAAATTTTAATAATATGAATGATAAGGTGGATAGTGCTTAAAATCATAGTGGAATTCATTTTTTAATGCGAGTAACATGTATAAATGAGAAAACAAATCATTTTTAAGCTCATTTTAGGTTAATTCTTGAGTCATATTAAAGCTAAAACAAATTTCAGCAAGTCATAAACAATTGGAGTATGCTTTAAGAATAAAGATGCTACTATTATTGGGTATAATTTTGATGCGAAAATCTCTTATTCAATAACAAAAGACTTTACTAAGAGTATCCTATCAGTATGTGCAAAGCTGTACAAAATTGAAAAAGTAACTGATTTTGCACGTTTTGAGTAAAAAAACACTCACATCAACGGGTGTAAAATTGTGCACAAATGTACAATTGTTATAGCAACCGTGCATGTCGCAACCGCGCATATATGCACGGTTATTGTGGTGAAAATAGCCAAATACCACGTTTTAGCAAAATTTGTGGCAAACTAACATTGTTTTAGAAATATGTAGCAATTTACTACTTTTTTAGTACTCGAGTTTCACAAAATCGAGTTCTAAACAGTACTCAAATTCAGTGAACTCGAGTTCTTAAGTGAGTCACCAACGTGGCACTGCTGACCTAGAATTTGATCAATTAAAAAAGCAATGTAGTACTCAATATTGTGGAAATCAAGTACTTTTTTAAGGTAATCGAGCTTAACAAAGTCCAGTACCTTGTTTCTCTTTTCTTTTCTTTTTTTCTTTTCTTCTTTCCTACTTTTTGCCTGGAAATCCCTTTTATCTTATAGCTTGCTATCACAGTAGATCAAAAACTCAGGCATCTCAATGGAGATGGGTGTATTTCAAAGGTCCAAATTTCACTGTTCAGCTAGTTGAAATTAATGGTCAGCTTCTCATAGTCATATTGGGTATGAAAGTATGCTCAATGTTGTCATGAAAACATGTTTGAGGCTAAAGTCTGCTATCTCTGGTGGGTCTTCAAAATCCATCCCACACATTTGGGTAGGCAATGTTGAAGTTGTGGAGGTGGCAGATTGAAGCTTTCTGGTAGACTGGCAAAGCATACTTCTCATAGCAAAGTTTTTAAGGGCTAGCCAGGGGATTTTTGTGCTAGTGGATCTCCTTGATAGGGGTTGTTGGAAGTCAAGTCCTGATGATTTTGTAACAGTAAGAAAGGAGAAGTTGTCTGTGTGCTCATGGACCACGAGATTTTGTTTGGTGCACACAAATCACAAGCAGTTGAAATCAGTTTTGTACAAAACAAAAAGTAGAAAAAAAAGAAAAAGAAAAACAAGGTACTCGAGCTTATAAAACTCGAGTACCTTAAAAAAGTACTCGATTTCCACAATATCGAGTACCACATTATTTTTTTTAATTGATCAAATTTCATGTCAGCAGTGCCACGCTGGTGACTCACCTAGGAACTCGAGTTCACTGAACTCAAGTACTGTTTAGAACTCTATTTTATGAAACTTGAGTACTAAAAAAGTGGTAGATTGCTACATATTTCAAAAACAGTACTAGTTTGCCACAAATTTTGTCAAAACATGGTATTTGGCTATTTTCGGCCAATTACCGTAGCATATGTATTTAATATTTTATTGTTTTTTCTCTCTCCACCTCATTCTCTCTTTTTCTCTTTGGTCTGACTCTCCACCTCATTCGATTCACTCTCTTTCTCAACGATCACAGCAACTCAGCAAAGAAGAAGAAGACAAATAGAAAAACCCCTACTTAGCATAGCCCAACTATCACCACCGTAACTCATACCCGCCGAAAAGCTCATTCCAAATCCAAACCAAAATCAATAAAAACTAAATCCAATGGAAAACCCATATGAAAAATCCAACATAAACCCACATGAAAAACCCAATGGAAATTAGTTATATCTGCTATCATTGCTGTCGCCAGATCTACCTTGCTGCTGCTGTTGCAACTGCCTTGCTGCCGCCGCCGCATCTACCTTGCTACCGTCGCTAGATCCAACCCAAATGGACTTAGATTGACATGGGTTTGTGTTGAAGTGAAGTTTTTTGGTTTGTTTATGGAGTTTTTATGGTTTATTAATGGCGTTTTCCGAAGAAGACAGGAGCAAAAGAAGAAAACTTGACCGGTGAAGAAAGATGAGAGAAAGAAGAAAAAGGAAGAAAATTCACCGAGAGAGAGAGAGAGAGAGAGAGAGAGAGAGAATAGTGTTCAGAAAAGAAAAGAGACAAAGTGGGATTGACCATGGAGGATGTTGAAATAATAAAAAAAAGAATATAAAATGATTATTTAAAGAAAATAATATGTATAATAGACAAAATGATGTAGGTGTTTTATAAAAATGGGAATGTAAAATAGAAAAAGTAGGTTTTAGATGTGTAAATTTACAAAAATTTTGCATCTACTAATGCAGATACTCTAATTGTACTAATGGAACCCCCCCCCCCCCTAACACACACACACACACACACATAAAGTTGAACTAACTTAACTTTTTTTTTTTTTTAGAAAGGTTGAACTATCTTAACTGATTATATTAAATTTGATAATTTTGTATTCAACATATTTATGAATTATGATTATTGTATTAATACTATCTCAGCCTCTAAGTGAAAATTCTTGGTTGTACGCCTGTACCTATATATAGTAGTGAACAAGTTGAAGTGTTCAATCTTATATTGAGATTAAGTTTTTTATATTGGAAAGTGCTAGAGTTACAAACTATTTTATAATATTTTTTACAAAAAATGTTAATGTAATGAGTAGTTATTGGTAAGTAAAAAAGTGATATTAATAATGAATTCAAATAAGAACCAATAATAATTAACCACAACAATATACAGTGGTCAGTAAATTACAAATTGGTGTGTTTTGAATTTACTTATAAGCCAGATTTTTGCTTTTTAGCTTTTATATACAGCTTTTTTTTAAATCTCAATTTTTCTTACTTTTTCTCACTTTTTCAAAATATAAAATATAATTTAGCACTTTTTCAGTAAAAAAATTTTAACAAAAAGTTAAAATAAACTATTTTCAAACAAACGCTAAAAACATTCATGTAATGTATAGCATAAGTGGTAAATTTTACAAATTTAATTAAAAAAATTATCCTCATCGATCAACTTATGTAACTTTGTGTAAATTTGAATTGTTGTTATAGTAACAATATAAATATATGTGGTTACTATTCATATGTAAATCCATTTTCTAATACTTATTTGCTAGCATACTAAAGAGAGAAATGCTTTGAGAGAGTAATAAAAAAATTGAAAAAGAAATAATAATTTAATAAAATAAAGTATAAAATAAATAATATGATATATGTGTTTAGAAAAGTGATTATATAAAATAAAAATAAAAATAAAAGTTTAAACAAAATAATGCAAAAAAAAAAAAAAAATTTACTGAATTATGTCTTTAAAGAAAATTTTTAATAAAAAATGAAAAAGTGAATAACTTCTTAAATAGCATTTTCAATTTTTCATTTAAAAAATTCTTAAAATTGATGATTAATGTATGCCCTAAATAATTTTCTAATATCATACATTAATCTAACCAAAAAAATATTAGATCATCTGTTTATCAGTTACAGAGCAGGAACAAAACAAATATTGGATCATCTGTTTATCAGTTGTTGAATGATCTACCTTTAACGGAAAGGTCTTAATTGAATAAATCTAAAATTTAAAGGACTGAAATGAAAGAAAGTAAAGTTAGAGGACAGAAATGAAATTTGAGCAAAGTTAAATGGTCAATTTTACATTTTAGCCTAATAATAAATATGTTAGTTAAAAGTAGTTGGCCGAAGATGAATAGATCCAGATGGATGTAAAAGGGCACAAAATGACAAGCTGTTTTTTTTTTTTTTTTTTTTGGTAAACCAAAAAAAGAAAGTTTAGATTGGAACAAGTGAAAAGGATTGGAATAATATAAATAATGATATGAAGACACGATAAATTTGTGAGATTTGTTTTAGAATCTCTGCAACGATTTCAGAGCTGAAACATAATTGGGAATTGAAAAATCTATGACAATTTTTTCAACTCCTAATAAAATTTTTTTCAAAAATAATTTATTAACATGTGGCATACATTAAAACCCTATAAATAATGATACGAAGTCTCCATTTGGATACCAATAAAAAATGAAAATTATTTCAATATTCAGTTTATTTTTGCTTCAATTTATAGGTTCATTGCACTTTTTAGTACTATATGTGGGCTCTACTGTATTATTTTAACTAACTTTTACTTTTATCTACAATACTTTGAGGAATAAGCTTTTAGTTTTAGCAAAATAAGAGGTATCTAAACAGACTTAAAGACACAATAAATTTGTGAGATTTGTTTTAGAACCCCTGCAACGATTTCAAAACTGAAGTACAATTGTCAATTGGTTATGTGTCTGTCATCCATTTGTAGCTTTCTTTAATAGCTTGCCATTTTTACATTGTTATCTTCACTAATATTTTACTTTCAGCTTCATTTAATTCACTTGCAGCATATTACTAATATCGATGGACCAAGTGAAAAAAAAAAAAAAAAAAAAAAAAACAGCCAAGATCACTAAATTTGGATTCTCTTTAATGGGTAGTAAAGTTTTTTTTTGCATAAAATGATATAATATTTGTTATCGTAATTGTCAGTATCGTACGATACATAATACGTATCATATCGTGTATAAAAAGTTTTATATCGTAAGTGCTTATAAATCGTCTGATACATAGGTGTGTATCATATGAATCGTATCGTATTGGTGAATCATACGTATTACACGATATATAGACATTTTGGTTTAAAATGGGTTTTTTTGTTAAAATATGTGGTTTTATTTGATTTAAACAAGTTGTTAGACTTTTTTAACACAAATTTATTGGGAAACTTAATTGATTCTAATTCTCATGAGTTTTTTTTTTTTTTTCCTCCCTTCTCTTTTTCCTACAAAATTTAGACTATACTTATAACACTCACTTTCATATATGTAAATATATTTTCCATGCTATTAATAATAAAATGAAAATGTATTTTTTGTTTTTTGTTCTTATTATTATGAGTCTAAAAAGTTAGAATGCCAAGAAAAAATAAATAGAATAAATTGTTAGAATAAAAAAACAAAACAAAAATAGTAAATGTTGGTAATAATGAAGAAAATGTCTATGAAAAAATAATTTTGCAAGATGCTGAACATAATGATAACATTGACTTAGATGGATTGATTAAATAAGATGATGAAAAGATATTATATTTTGATTCATATATCATATATTTTCACTTTAGAGTTTAATCAATTTGAATGTGCATGCTGCAAATATAAGTTACTTTGATTTATTTAGTTAGCTTTGTTAAATTTTATTGCATAAGTAATTATTAAATTGGTATTTAATTGAATATATTTTGAATTTATAATGAGTATATCTTTTATATATATATAATTATTTTATAATTTTATTAGATATTTGTGTATCTTACGATACACGATTCAATACGATATATGATACATAAAAATAAAAAATCGATTCACGATACGATTTACGATTTGACAACTATGCTTAATCAGTTTACTGTTATTAAAAGTGGCAGAGTGAGATCATGTATTCATGTGTGACCTTAAAGTACTTAATCAGTTTATTTTTATATGTAATGTAAGGATCTTTTTATCTTACAGTAGTACTTGTCTTGGCTTGTGGAATTTATTAGGACTTGTCACTGTTTTAACTTTTAACACCAGCATTCACATTCCTTTTTTATATGTCATATATTGGTATATTTTAGCATCAAGGCATAAAAACAATCCATTACCCGGTCTTTCACTATTAAATATTTTTACAATTGTATTATAGTATCATCATAAATTTATGATGCTCATCTCTCCGTTTCTCTCTTTCTCCTCTCTTGTTCTGCTCTCTTCTTTCTTCAAAACCACCATGGCCAGACCACCGTCACCACTGAGAAAGTAACAATCACAAGGACCGGAGGGTGGTGCGTGAAACTGATGGGTCAATATCAGAAAGATGTGAATTAAAAGACGAGGAGAGGGTTGGGGGAGCATTTTACTTTCAGCTTCAATTAATTCACTTGCAATCCTACTGAAGGTACACGTGAAAGAAGCCAAACTGCCAAGATCAGTTCTCCCCAACTTTACTATGCTGCAGTGTTCCCAACCACTAGGATTTCGATTCTATTATTACAAAGAGATTCCTAGAGAGGATGTGTCAGAGTATTGAAATAACAACGCAAAAAGGGTGAAATACTTTGAACTTTTTGATTCTTTGGCTTTAGAAAATCACCAGTATTAGTTGAACACACCAATTGTCCATTTTGACTTGTAATTAATCCAGTGGACAATGCTTATCTCTCTCCAAAATGGCATAGATGTCAACTAATTTTAAAGCCAAACTTTACGTTTTACTCCTTTCACATTCACAATTCTCAAGCTAGTATGCCTTTTGCTTTTTCTCCTCAATGTTACTGCCATACCAGCCCACATTGTTTAGTTGTTATCAAATATCAACACAACAAAGCTCATCTCAACACAACCAAACAAAACCCTCGAAATCAGTAAAATATATATATAATTTTTTTTTCCAATCTGACAATCTCCTTGCTGCTAAAATAGTCAGTGAAGCTGCAACTGTGTGAGGATGTGGGGCTATGTAGTGTTGGGAGAATAATTCATAATTCATTAAAAAATTAATATAAGAAAATTTTAATAATATATATGATAAGGTGGATGGTGATTAAAATCATAGTGGAATTCATTTTTTTTAATGCGAGTAACATAAAGCCCGAGAAGTAAACTAACCATATCCTTAACATATATGCACATGAAGGGAAAATATATTGCGGTTAGTAAATTACAGATTAGTGTGTTTTGAGATTTTTGCTTTTAAACTTTAATATCCGGCTTTTTAAAATCTCTAGTTTTCTTACTTTTTAAAATATAAATATATTTTAACACACTTTCAGTAAATAAATTTGAACAAAAAGCTAATTGTAAATTTTATATTATTAAATGAATTATAAATATTTAAGATAGCAATTAATATTTAGCCTACATAATTATACAATCTTCAATAAATATTTATAGATTAATACATATTACTCTTAAATATAGTCACTCTAAGATTTTAATGTGTTCTAATAGTATTTTAGAACTTAACAATTTGATAAGTTATCTCTTTTCAAGAAAAATAAAATAAATAAAAAAGTTGAGTTTGAAATGAGTTTGGCCTCATTAATAAATATATATGAAAAAAAAAAATTGAGATTAAATTGTAAAATTTAATATAATTTGGAATGAGATTGAGATTTTTTTTTTTTTAATAAATTCAAATTTAAAATTGGGTAAATTACAACTTACCAACTTATAGTTTGGTCGAAATTTAAGTTAACTATTTATGGTTTAAAATTTGACACTTTACCCACCTAAGGTTATCGTTATCTTTTTTTTTTTTTTTTTTTTGGTATGATACTTTATTTTCAAGAAATCAAGTATTGAGTAATTATTTTTCATTTTTTTTCTTTTGTAAATTTTATATTATTAAGTAGATTATTAATATTTAATATAGTAATTAATATTTAGCCTACATAATTATAGAATCTTCAACAAATATTTATAGATTAATATATATTAACACATTAAACATTGCATGGAAAACGCTGTAACAAAGTGCAAAAAATTTGATTCGGCTTCAGCTACGTAACTGTGTTCATGAGGAGATGAAAACTAGTTGCAATGGTGCAAAAGTGTTCCCAAAGTTTTATGAAGAAGCTGTAGATTGCCATGGAAGAGCTCTAACAAATTGCAAAAAACCCTTTCAATATGCTCATTAAATGGATGTGTGTGGTGTCGCATGATCAGCTCTTGCTTCTGCTTGACTTTGGTGTCGCTGTTAGCCTCTTTAGGGGCTCTTAATGTTTTGAGTCTGGCATTGTTGCCTAACTAGCTAGTGTTGTTTCTCTTTAGGGGCTCTTCTTGTTTTGAGTCTGGCCTTGTTGCCTAACTGTTGTTGCTGTTGTTGTTGTTGTTGCTGCTGCTAGCCTCTTTAGGAGCTCTTCTCGTTTTGAGCTTGGCCTTGCTGCCTAGCTGTTGTTGTTTTCAATAAAGGTTTCTTTAGTGTTGTTTTTTTTTTTGTGAGACCTACCAAACCAACGAAAATTTATAGTTGCATGAACGTAACCTTCTAATGATCGGTAATGCAGTTGTTGCTACGTTTGTTTTACTATGCTTCTAAAATCACCACTTATGTAAATTGCAATAGGAAAAGGTGATCTCAATTCTTAAAGCAACCCAAAGGTTTTATTTTCGTTCAAATATAGCTATATCCATGCTCCTTTCTTTGAATTGAACATATCAGAAAAGAAAAAAAATAAACTGTAATGAAGTTTGTGTAATTCGCAACTCTAGCTTTCTGTATGAGAAAAGAAGGTTTGTTTTTGTACTCGGCCCCGACAGTGCCCGAGGCCCGAGGGTTAGTAAATAACTGAAATTTGTAACGAAACAAATTTGTACGGTCTTGGACTCTCTCTCTCTCTCTCTCTCTCTCTCTCTCTCGCTTTAACTTCTCTGAATCTCAAACTCTTTTGGCTGATGCGAGTGAGAGACACGCACAGAGAAACAAAAAGACAACCTTTGTTGTACACTTGAGTTTAGTCAAGCCAACTAGTCACTAGCCAGCCTATGCAAAACAGGTCATTCTGATTTCCGCATTTGCCCCTCATGTTGAGGTTAGGTTAGTATCCAAATCTCAAACCATAATTAGCAATTAGCATTTGGTTGGGCTCCCTATTTCAGGATAAGGCTCTACTTTATTTACTTATTTAGATAGAAGAGTCCAAAAATACTCTCATATAAATTTGACTGACTCTCTTAGGTTTTTATTTTTAGGCCTAGCAAATTGATTGGGTTAAGTTGAGTTTGGGTCGATTTAATCAAGTTATTTCAGATTATATGTATAATTAAATATATATAAAAAAATAATATATTAAATGTCAAAAATAACAAAATACTAAAAAAAATATTATGTAAATTCTTATGGTTTCACAAGTCAAAATTCATTACCATAAAATGTAGCTGATGATTTTATTGTAAAATACTAAAAAATGACGTAATTTTTGGTTTTTCAAAAATTTCTTTCATTAAAAAATCAATAAAATTAAAAAATAGATATTTTTAGAAAAAATATATATATAAAAATTGTATAGTAGGTTCTCATAACTCTAGCGTCATTATCAAGCAACACCATGGCATTCTCTCAATTCTCATCATCTCAGATACCAAATTTGTTCTACTTAAAGAAACTAACAGAGATGTATGTTCACTTGTAGCATATAAGACTAACAATGACATTTTATTGCAAAATTTTGGACCAATGCTTTGAGCTTTTTATCACATTAAAAGATGTAGAGAAGTTGTTTTAATTTAATCTACTTGATGCTCTGAAAATACTAAGTTTTGCTTTGCAAATGTCATGTGAAGACTCTTAGTGAACGGTTGTGTTCACCTAATTTCTCTCTCTACTTTGTTAGAGTAGTTGATGGTTGTCAAAGTTATAACAGTGGATACTTCATTGTTTTCAATTTGTTATGAATCTTGGGGTTATAAATTTGATCATTTTGAAATTATTTTAGGATGTATATAGGAGTCTAATTTTCTCCCTATTAAAGTGCATGTTTGGTCAGAGCTTTTTGGGTCAAAATCGCATTGGCAGTTTGAAAATGTGACTGTAGGGCATTTGGCTGACTTTTGAAATTGTGTTTTTTAGTCTTACAAACAAAAAAAAGTGCATTTTTGTGTTGCATCCTCTTAGCAGGAATTTTAAAACTTTTTCAAAAAGCCCAAAATAAAAAAAAATAAAATAAAACTGATGAATTGTCAATGCTGAAATATTGTAATGACATTCTGGCTGATTATATTTTTGGCATTTAGTTACGCTATGTTAAATTCTTGAAAGATAGTATACCAAAACCATAGGCTTCAATTTGCTGTCATATATGCATTAATTTAAGCTTAACGTTATATGAAAAGTAATGTATGTAAACCTTTGAATTGAGTTCGAGTCATTGCATGCTACACTCCTTTTTGGAATATTTGTATTAAAGCATAGCATTTAGTTTATGGTAAGTTCATCATATAGCATTTTGTTGGCATAAACGTACACCATATGTTAGTTCTATGGTACATAAGGTGTCTTACAACTTAGATCGGCTCAATCATATGAGTTCTCGCATTTTTTTTGCTAAAAGAGTTCTCGCATTTGTAGCTTGTGTGACAAGCACATTGTATCCCTTATGTGGGTGTAGCAATTAGAGTTAGTTGACACAAATTTATCTTGCCTTAGATGAGGTAATATGAGTTATGTATTTTGGTAAGACTGCATAGATATTAGAGAGGCCACACAATTCATGTAGCTTATGATTACCAAACGTGACACCTTAATTTCACATTCAACATGACAATAGGCAGCTTTGAATTAGCACTCACGGACAACAACTAGACTGTACCAAGGGTTGGGTGAGTGAATAGATTTTTGTGCTTCTTTGGTGTATTAAGCCCATGGATTATTGTTAGCAGCCCAATTAATTATGCCTACGGGCTACGACACTTTATTGTGGTAGCCAGGTCAAGCAAGCTTTTGAGTTGTTATACTTAAAAGGGGGACTAGAGATGATTGATTCATTATGATAGAATTAGTTTAGTGTATAACGAGACATTTCGAGAATGTTGTTTTGACTTAGAATTAGAATGTTGCTTTCAAAAGGACTAATCATTTTAATTCAGCCTTTGCCCTTTCTTGATGCAATTTTCAAAAGTTTCACTCCTTGCTATTCCTTTAAGCTGAACTATTCCCAAAATAATGTCATTTCCTAGCTCTATATCAAGCTCAATCATATCTAAAATACAGTCAGGCTCAACAATCTAAACTCAGCCAAAATATTAAAATCCATTGCTTGTTAACAGAATGCAAATTGGTGCTCAAGTTTCCATGCATACTAGGCTAGCAGCTAAACTTGCAATAACATAAGTATGAAAGAAGAAAATAGTGAATAGAAAAAGAAAAACTATCTATGTTTTCAACAATAACAAAACAAAGCACCATTTACACATGCCTCAATGTTCTTTGCCTTAAAAACATAGACAGCTCTAAAGCAATACGTGGAAGACTATATTAAAATAATTTTGCCAGAAATTTTAAGCTTAAGAAAAGAAATTAAATTTAATTAAGAGCCCAATTAAGAACTAGATAAAATAAATAAAGTTTCATAATAGAGACACCTAACATGTAATTAGTTGAAGATGACAAAAAATCACTAGCTCACCTTATGTTCTGAAATTTTATCTCCAAATCATAACACTTTACACCAACATTGTCCTCACAACTAATAAGGAAAAAAATGAACTGTTCAAATAAAAACATGCAATTTAAGTGGGTCAATCAACACGAATGACCATTCTCAGATATAAATAACATAAAAAAGGGGAAAAATAAAGAAACAATTGCAAAAGTATGCTCACACCACCCTCTAGGTGACTTACACTAAGCTATTACATTGGAGCGCAACATCAGAATTAGCACAACATGCACAACTCTCTGTCCTTAGAGGCCTTAGACCACATGCTACTCTTAAGGATCTGCAAATATTAGGCTATGGTGCTTCAGAATTTCCAGGTGGATTGAAAGTCAATCATTCTACAACCTCGTAAGTATTGATCTCTAGGTGCAACCATTGTCAAAGCCTACTAAACCTTCAAAAACTTCCTAACCTTTGACTTCTCTCTTAAGACAGATTGAAATAATTGCATATATTAAGTCTTGGTATGACTATAAATGATAGTGTGGCTACAGGGTTTCCATTCCTAAATACAATTTTGATTACAGACATGCCTAATTTAAGACTTTGAAATGGACTAAGTGAAGGTTATTATCCTAAGTTATGAGTGATTAGCATTTATGATTACGTTTAATTTAATATTCTTTTTCAATTCAATTTGTTTGTTTTACTTCAATACTTTAACATAGAAAATTTTTTTTAGCTTGAAATTCTGCCTAAGCTCCCTTAGAACTCACCATTAAAGCTGAATTATATTGGAGCTTAGGCAGAATTTCAAGCTGAATACAATTTTTCATGTTCAAGTGTTGAAATGAAATAAACAAATTGAATTGAAGAAGAATATTGAACTCGGGGCAATCATAAATGCTAATCACTCACAACTTAAGACAATAACCTTCACTTAGTCCATTCCAAAGTCTTAACTTAAGCATGTCCGTAATCAAATTTGTATCTAAGAATGAAAACCCTGTAGCCACACCATAATTTATAGTCATACCAAGACTCAATACAAGAAAGTATTTCAATCTATCTAAAGAAAGAACTCAAAGTTTAGGAAGTTTCTGAAGGTCTGGGAGGCTTTGACAATGATTGAACCTAGAGATTAATACTTACGAGGTTGTATAATAATTGACTTCAACATAACCTAATATTTGCAGATCCTTAGGAGTAACATGTGGTCTAAGAGTTGTGCAGGTTGTGCTAATTCGAGATGTTACACTCCAATGTAAGTGCAATTGCATGACAACGCTCTTCTTGTGTAACAAAACCCTCCTAACTTCTTCTAGACTAGAAACATTATTTAGCATTGAAATTCCAAGTTTCCCTTAAAATTTTCTTAGTGTTCCAAACATGACTAATATGTCGTTATCACTTCCATACAGAATAAAAGTTCCAAAAGTTAAATAATTTGAAAACCGAATGAAATCTGAAATTGATTCAAGTTTATAATGCAGATCACGGCCAAGACAACTCAACTAAATAAGATGTGGCTCATAGTGAGCAGCTTAACAATGAAGGTAGAGGATACTATTGCAAATCAATCAAGTTACTACTTATCAATAATTATGCATATGTTAACAACTCATGTTTCGTCTGATTATTGCTTGGGTTTGATGGATCAGATGATACATAAACTAAGATTGATTGTGTATGAAAATTTAAGAAGCTTAAGGAGTTTTCTTTTGCTTGAAACCTTAAAAACAATGAAGAAATTAATAATAGTTTCTTTAAAATCTAGATACTTGAGACTCAAAGAAATATTATCAATCTATTCACTATTTTGAAGTTTCCCAACTAAAAGAAAAGTCTTTTTAAGTTATGAAATTTTTGTACACATCCGATCTTAACTTGAGGATTAAGATCCACAACTCAACTGCAGTTTCTAAAGACATGTCTCAAATGTAACATTTGCGAATCCATTAAGCCCAAACAATGATCAGAATAAACGTAAGTTGCCAACATATATATAATTAGTTATAAGAAGTAACTTGATTGGTCTACAATAGCCTATTTTACTTTCATTGCTAAGTTGTTCACTGTAAGCAGAACTTGTTCAATTGAAAATTATCTTGACCTAAATGTGCATTCTAAACTTGAATCAATGTCATATTTGACTTAGTTTTCAAATCATTTAACTTTGAGAATTTTTATTATGTATAGAAGCTAAAGTGACATATTAGACATATTTGGGATACTGAAAAAACTTACAAGAAAACTTGGAATTTCAAGGCTACAAAAAGTTAGTACTTAGTAGTATGGAAGAAACTAGGAGGGCTTTGTTGCACGAGAAGAGAAATGTCATGCTATGGAAGAAACTAGGAGGGCTTTGTTGCACGAGAAGAGAAATGTCATGCAGTTACAGTTACATTGGAACACAACATCAGAATTAACAAATTGCACACAACTGTCTGTCCTTAAGATAAGAAGTAACTTGATTGTAATAGCAACTAGTCATTAAGAAACTTAAGTAGTGGCCAAGCTTGGAATTTGCCTTTGGCAGGCCAAATGAAAAACAAGATTTATATATATTATATTCTTTTTTTATAAGTATTATATTCATATTTTAAATTACTTAATAACTCAACGTTAAAATCCAAAAGTATAGTGTTATTTTCTAAAACATCATTAGTTTTTAACTTGCGTATGGAATTATATTTGAAAGTTAAATTATAATACATTAAGTATAATTAATGGCTACAAAAATTACTTTTTTATGTTATATATTTATATCAATGCTTGAAATTAATAAATGTTCCTCTCAAAAAAATGCTTGAAATCAAATGCATTAAAAATAGATCGAATCAAATAACGATTTACTCACTTCAGTGTTTTACTATTTTATATTATATATTTTTATCAATTTTAAAAGAACTTTACTTTTTTTTTTTTTTTTTTTTGCTAATTTTTTTATACATACTGTTTATATGTTATATACTGACTACAAGTGCTGAAATAGTATAAAAGAGAAACATAGGAAGAAAAAGGAGGGCAAACTAACCATTCATGTGGACATAAAGAGAGAAAGAAATAAGAGAGACAGAGAGAGATTAGAGTTATACTCAGCAAAACTTTGCGGCGGTCAACGAGGTGATGTATGGCTGCAGCAGCAGATGTTTTCCCGGCGGAGGTCCCCCTCTCTGTAATGACGGCTGATGGAGAAAAGTTGACCCAGCCGCAGCTGTTATGTCATGTTTCAGCCTTTGTGTTTTGTAAGGTATTTGGTCTCTCTCCCCTTAGGACTGTGTTTTCTCTCAAAAATGTTTTCAATCTCGCTCAAAAAAAAAAAAATTTTCTGTAATGAAAAGAAATAAAAGAAAATTAAAAGTAGATGAACTGGAACAGACTTTTGAAAAAGCTATTTTCCTATAGATTTTGTTTTGTAAGTTCCCATTCTTTGAGAACCTCTCAAAAGATTTTCAATGAACTCCAGAGAGCTCCTGAAACACTATTAAGGGTTTTTCAATTTACACCCACTGGAGAGCCTCCCTTAACCTGCTGCTTTTATTTTTAAATTTCTAGCCGTTAGCTTTGTTTTCTTCTCGCAACAGTGCATGCAAAACTATTTTGCATTTTAGTCTAGATGGAATGAATCAGAGTTTACTTTTGAATATATATGCCCCTTTGAAGTGGAAAAAGCTTTATTGTTTGATATGTTAAAAACCAAAAAATAAATACCTTGCAGACACATGCACAGTTCACCAAAAGCAAGATTAAAAAAAAAAAAAAAATGTAAAAATAGATGTGGGTTTTGAGAAATGTACAAATTATGCTGGTGCAGAGAGGAAGATCTCCATGTCCATTTCTCTTCGATCTGGGTGAAAAAGAAAATGGTATTTATTCAAAGCTTACAGTCACACTAAATCAAACTTTTTTTTGCTTCCTTTTCGAGTAATTTTTAAATACTTTCGAAGAATGAAGGATGGTATTTTTTTTTCTCGTATTCATAAATAATAAGATTTATTAATTAAATTTATAATAAAATTTATTTTAAATATGAAAAGAGAAAATATCATTCCTGCACGACAGGAGTAATAAGAATTTTCCTGTGTTTTCACCTGGAGTCTTCTGTGTTGTTCAACTAATCAACTCTTCCTCTATCTATAGCCAGCTGAGAGAGTTCGTACGTAAACAGTGCAGCTCATTCTTCAATTACTACCAACTACACCCGTGACATTTTACCCAAAAAAAAAAAAAAACTACACCCGTGACTCATAATGCATTATTAATTGGTCTATAGTTGTAAATTCATGAAGTGTGCATTAATTTATGCGCATTTATAATTGTGCAGAACCCGGAACCCAGTACCTGTTTCCTCATTAGACACACAAACACACTGACTTTAATCACTGACAAAGTAACAATCACAAGAGCAGGAGGGTGGTGAGTGAAACTGATGCGTCAATATCAGAAAGATATGAATTAATAGACGAGGAGAGGGTTGGTGAGAACATTTTACTTTCAGCTTCAATTAATTCACTTGCAATCCTACTGAAGGTACACGTGAAAGAAGCCAAACTGCCAAGATCAGTTTGTTTGGTTGTGTTCATTCATTGTAAACCACTATGCTGCAGTGTTCCCAACTACTAGGATTTCCATTCCTTTGTTACAAAGAGATTCCTAGAGAGGATGGCCCTCCAAAATTTTAAATTCTTTCTATAGCATGCATAGCAGAAGGTATCCTCAAATAAAATAATAGTTGAACCCACCGATTGTCCATCATGACTTGTAACTAATCCAAAGGACAATACTCATTTCTCTCCAAAATGGTATAGATGTCAGCCTATTCTAAAACAAAACTTTACGTTTTACTCTTCATACTCATTCACAATTCTCAAGCTGCTGCCATGCCAGCCCTCATTGTTTAGTTGTTATAAAATATCAACACATCAAAGCTCATCTCAACACAAACAAACAAACAAAACCCTCGAAATCGGTGAAAAAAGATCTGTCTTTCTTTTATCTTTTTTTTTTTTTTTCATCTGATGACCATCTTCTTGAACCTTATAACTGTGTAAGAAAATTTTAATAATACGAATGACAAGGTGGATGATGCTTAAAATAATAGTGGAATTCGTTTTTTTATGCGGAGTAACATTTAAATAAATGAGGAAACAAATTATTTTTAAGTTCGTCTTAGGTTGATTCTTTTCTTTCTTTCTTTTTTGAGAATGGGTTTTAGGTTAATTCCTTGTGTCATATTAAAGCTAAAACAAATATGAACAAGTCATAAACAATTGTATTCATTGGAAACGCACCCCTCCCCCAACACACACACACACATTAAAATTGAACTAACTTAATTGGTTATATTAAAATCGATAATTTTGTATTCAACATATTTATGAATTATGATTATTGTATTAATACTATAACTCAAGCTCCAAGTGAAAATTCTTGGCTGCACCTATACATAGTAGTGAACAAGTTGAGGTGTTTAATCTTATATTGAGATTAAGTTTTTATATTAGAAAACGCTAGAATTACAAACTATTTTATAACATTTTTTACAAAATGCTAATATGGTGAGTAGTTATTGATAAGTGAAAAAGTGATGTTGGTAATGGGAAAATCAGTAAGAATTGACCACATCAATATGTTATGGTCACAAACTATTATACAATATTTTTACAAATTATTACTGCTACATCCAATTCTTATTAGTTATTATATGTCCTCACTACTAAAATTACTTTTTCACTTACCAATAACAATACTCACAACATCAGCAGTTTATAAAAAATATTGTAAAATTGTTTATAACTCTAACGTTTTCCTTATATTCAACTTAGTTCATTAATTTTTGGAATGAGGTTCTTGAACCTTTTTGTTAAGTTGATAGATTGGAATAGCTAAAGTTTTTTTTTTTTTTTTTTTTGGAGAAAGAATAGCTAAAGTTTTTACTTAAGAAACCTACTTTGGGAATGCGTCTTAGGCATCAGACTATATATATTTAACAATTTACTAATGAATACGTTTACACTTTGGTAGTAATAAATTTTGTAAAACTTGAGATGAAATAATTTTTTTAATAAATTCTTCATTAACGTTTCCACTTTTAAAAAATGACAAACTTGGTTACAAAAACTTAAGACAACAACTTCACTCACTATCTTTTATTTGGGTGTGAATTTTAAAAAATTTACCGATGAATTATATTTTCTTCTTATATCCTTCATACTTACAAAATTTCTAAATGATTAAAGATCAATAGTTATGCCATTAATCAATAATTTAAATTGCAAGTTTTTGAAGTAAAAAATTATGCATAAAAAATAAATTTATGGATCATATAGTAAATAATATCTGATGGTACAAAATTTGACATGTGTTAAGAGCATAATATACAATTCAATGGTTAGATTTTCAAAAGTATATGGTCATATTAATTTTTTTAAATGGAAGTTGCAACCAAAATGTCTTAAAAAAAAAAAAAAAGCTTAGATGAGCACCTTAACATATCAAATTTGATCTGTTCACAACTTGTCCTGTTTTAAATCCCTTTTTTTATATAATGAAATTAGGGTGGAACCATTATTTGATGAATTACATCCATATGTGAGTTTGAAACCATTATTTGAAAAAAATAAAAATAAAAAACCGTAAACGTAAGAATTTTGGTGACGATATACTGTACCTAAAAAAAAAATGTTCCACTGCACTTTATTTATTTTTTTGTTTTTTTTATAGTGATGATATTATTAGTAAAACTTTGAATTATATAAACTTAATCATTTATATGTTATGTATTACTTATTTTTGAGTATTTTGTTAATTTTTTCTCCTATTTATATTGAAAAGAAGACAAAAACAATAAATATATATTTTTTTTATTATTATTATTTCTACATGTGAAAATACAGGTTGACCCATAATCTAATTGACTCGACCCTTGCAAGCCATTTAGGACAATTTATTTTTAACCCAAATCCAATCTAATCCGTCAGACCCATTTTCCAAATGAGTGGAAGTTCATTGAGTTGGGGGGTTTAGCCCAACAAAAGCTAAGTTTAGCTAAGAGGAAGGTAATTGCAACTTTGAGCAAGTAAGTAATATATGGTCAAAAAAATTGTATATACTGCTCAAAGAAAAACCCAAACTCGACTGTAATGGATCAGAAAACATCAAAGGGTTTCGTTTGAACCAACCCAACACATCCTTAGGATGTGTTTGGATACCGCTTATTTTGCTGAAACTGAAAAATTATTACTAAAAATACTGTAGATAAAGGTAAAAATTAGTTTAAATAGTACAATGGGGCTCATGAATAACATCAAAAAGTACAGTAGAGCCTATAAATAATAGCAAAAATAAATTGAATAGTGAAATAATTTTACTTTTTCATTCTTATCCAAGCACACACACTAAATAATAATCGATAGCCCCACTACCTACAACAAGCTTTATCTCCACACCTTGAAGGTCTGAACTCTCTCAAGCTTCTTCTTTTTTTTTTTTTTTCTTTCTTTTTTTTTCTTTTATATATATATATATATATATATATAAATTTTGAACGAATTTTATATAAAAATTCAGAAATAGCATTACAAAGATTTGGGTCCGTTTGACTTGAGTTTATTAGCTTAGTTTTTAGTTTTTATATACAGTTTTTTATGACCTTAATAAACATGTCACATTTATACGTACAAAAATATAAAGCTAGAGAAGTAAACTAACCATATTCTCAACATATGCACATGAAGGGAAAATATACCGTGGTCAGTAAATTACTGATTGATGTGTTTTAAACTAACTTATAAGGTAGATTTTTACTTTTTAGCTTTTATATACAACTTTTTAAAATCTCGTTTTTTTTCTTACTTTTTTACTTTTTCCAAGTATAAATATATTTTAGCACATTTTCAGTATAAAAAAAAATTGAATAAAGAGCTAAAATAAATTATTTCCAAACAAACACTAAAAACACTCACGTAATAGCATAAGAGGTAAATTTTACAAATTTAATTTAAAAAAATCATCCTCATCAACTTATGTAAACTTGTGTAAATTTGAAATTGTTAGGGACATATTTTTATGTAATTGACATAT
Source organism: Quercus lobata (assembly GCF_001633185.2). Lineage (NCBI taxonomy): Eukaryota > Viridiplantae > Streptophyta > Magnoliopsida > Fagales > Fagaceae > Quercus > Quercus lobata. The sequence continues at coordinate 84,644,797 of NC_044908.1, forward strand.
CTTTTGACAAAACGTACTTTACTTGTAATTGGGTAAATTTAAGTAGGTTCAAGATGATCATTACAAGTGGTTAAATTGAAGACACGAAAATTATTCAAGAACTGCTCAAGAAAAATACAATCTATAGGTCTCAATACCTCCTCGACAGAAGCTAAATCTGTCGAGATTCATTAAAACTCGACAAATGTCTCGATCTATCGAGCTTACAGGATTTAGATTATAGCCAGCAACATTTTTATTCTAAAAGGTTATTTGTTTATGGGTTTTGTATAATTCTTATAGGACTAGGAAAACCCAAGGTTTGTGGATTTGTATAATCCTTATTGGATTAGGAAAGTCCAAGGTTTGTGTAAACCTATTCAGAATAGGAGAGCCCATTAAGCTCCTATTTAAAGGAGGTGGAAAAAGAAAAACCTAACCTTAGAGAACTTCATAAGGTTTTCTTTTTGAAACCTTAGCCTCCTCCTACAGAAGAAAGAGTTCTTACTGCATTTCTTATACGCCTTTAGGTTCTGTAACCAACCAAAGTGTCTTGCACCGACATTGAAGATCTTATTGGTGTTTCTATGTGAAACTGTTGCAAATCAACTACAACAATCAAAGGGTTGTTGTGGAGTTAGTCACGTACTTGGATTCATGCAAAGGAGTAAGCCGCGTACTGTGATCCGCACATCAAATTGGTTAGTCACATACTTGGGAGCCGTGCATCAAAACAAGAAATTGTCACTACAAAACAAGTCCAATTGGATATTGGGGTAAGGGTTCAACTGTAGGTTGGTATAGAGTACTAGGATTCCTTTACTTGTAACTGCTTGTTGTGATAATAGTGGAATTTAAGAAGTAGTGACCTTAAAATCACCCAGTGGGGTTTTGCCTCGGTGGTTTTCCTCATTCGTAAACAAATCACACGTGTCAAATTTATTTTCCGCTACATTTAACTTTAGTTGGTGATTTGTTTGTGTTATCACGCATTTTGCATGTTAATTTGATTAATTAATAAACTTGATGAATTAATTAATTTATTTATCACAAAAGGTCAATACGTTTTTGGCCTATCAGAAATGTTATTATAATAACAACTTAAATCTATTTTCTAATACTTATTTGCTTGCATATGGGAAAGAGAGAAATGCTCTGAGAGAATAATAAACAAATGGAAAAAATAATAATATTTTAATAAAATAAAATATAAAATAAATAATATTTTATAAGTGTTTTTAAAAGTGATTATATAAAATAAAAATATAAGTAAACTCTAGAAAAAAAAAATTTTAAACAAAATAATGCAGAACAGGAACCAAACAAGTATTGGATCATCGCTTTTTTTTCTTTTTTTTCTTTTTTTTTCTTTTTTTTTTGGCTGGATAATTGGTTTATAGGGGGATCATCGCTTTATCTTGCAGAATGATCTACCTTTAATAATAAATATGTCAGTTAAAAGTAGTTGGCCGAAGATGAATAGTATAGTTCAAGATGGATGTTAGGAAGTAGGCCTCCTATAAGGGCACAATATGACATGCTGCTTTTGCACTTATAAAGTTTTAGCTTTCTATTTGCAAGACTATTGTCATTGTGCCTGTGGACAAGCAAAAAGGATTGGAACAATATAAATAAAGGAAATGTTAGTGCTTATTAAGATTTCCCGGGTTGTATTAATAAAAAGGACAAAAAGTTATTCAAAAAATTGCCTAAAAGGATAAAAAAATTGCTAAAAAATTATTTAAAAAAATAAAAAGCTGCAAAAAGTGAAAACAAATGTGCAAAAAGCTGTGGTACCCGTTAACACAGCCCAATAAGTAATGATACAAAGAAACAATAAATTTGTGAGATTTGTTTTAGAAATCAGATATGGTAAACCCTTGCAACGATTTCAGAGTTGAAAATTGAAACACAATTGATTATGTGTCAGCCATTTGTAGCTTTCTTCAACAGCTTGGCATTTTTACACTTTTATCTTCACTGACATCTTACTTTCAGCTTCATTTAACTCACTTGCAACTTATTACTGATGAAAAAAAAAAAAAACTGCCAAGATCAGTAAATTAATAAATTTGGATTCTCTTCAATGGGTAGTAAGGTTTTCTGCATAAAATGATGTAACACTTGTAGTTATTACGAGTGGCAGAGGGAGATCATGTGTGATCGTCCTTAAAGTACCTAAATCAGTTTATTTTTAGATGTAATGTAAGGGTCTTTTTCTCCATTTACGACCATACCCTACAGTACTTGTCTTGGCTTGTCGAATTTATTAGGACTCGTCACTGTTTTAACACCACACATTTAACAGAGCAGATATTTAATAAGATGGTGTGACTCGTAAGGGCAATTACATCAGCCTATGCATAAGATTCCGTCTATTTTACACTTAAAACCTACTTTTTCTATTTTACACTATTATTTTTACAAAATATTCACATTAGTTTATCTATTTTACATAATATTTCAATAAAATATTCTTTCTTTTCAATTTTTTTTAATTATTTTTCTCAATTGCCTTTACATACAATACGCGCTCTCCTACTCTTTCTGTGCCCATTTTTTTCTAATTTGTTTCTCTCTCTATACCCATCTCTCTACCCCTCTCAATACCCATTTCTGAACAGATCACCTCTCTCTCTCTCTCTCTCTCTTTTCTACCTTCTCTCATTCTTTCTCAAAAACAACCAACCCAACCGGCCGATCCACGAACCACACTAGCCGAACTTCTTCACCACTCAAAAACTACCAACCCAACCGACCGATCCACGAACCTTTAATTCTTTCTCAAAAACTACCAACCCAACCGGCTGATCCACTCTTCACCGATCGATCCACGAACCAAGCTCCATAACCCTCTTACCGATCCAACCTCCCGGGTCTTTTTCTCAACCCATCGACCCAGATCGCTCGCCATTAATGGCTTTTTCTACCACTCCGTTAAGCCTCACACTTTTCAACACACCTCTCCAATATCGCCGCTCTCACTCATAAGCACCGATCGTTCCAGTCAAGCATTGATCTATCTCTCTCTTTTTCTTTTTCTTTTTTTGGTAAACTGATCTATCTCTCTGTTGGTTTGTATGTGTGGGTTTGTTTGTGTGTGGGTGTGTTTGTGTGTTGATTTGTCTGTGTGGATGTTTTTGTGTGTGGGTGTAGCTGTGTTTGTGTGCATCTAAGGAAAAAGAAGATGAGGAGAAGAAAGTCACTAAGTTCGTTGTGCACGGAGAAGAGAGAGAAAAAAAAGGTGTGAACGGAAATTAATAAAATTATAAATACACATGCTATAGTAACCGTGCATATATGCACGGTTACTGTAGCAATTATGCATAAATGCACAATTATGCACAAGTTGGTGTGGATGTTTTTTTGCTCAAATTGTGTAAAATTAGCCACTTTTTCCATTTTGCACAATTATGCCCAAGCTAATGTAATTACTCTAAGTTAGAAGAATCAACTAAGTTAGTTTTCACTTCATAAGTATAAGTGCTTATGGGGTGTAGGAGGCAAGGGCTGGGGTTCAAGTCTTTAGGAGGGATTGTCATTCCGATTTGTTTACTGGTATGGTATTTTCTGGCCATTCCGACCGGAACAGAACGAAATTGATAACATTGCATTTTACAATACACCAAATATCCCAACTTTTATTTTACAATACAACAAATTAAAATAATATAAATTATACAATAAAATAATAAACAAATTATCTCTCTCTCATTTCTGTCCCTACCTCTATGTCTCTCTCTTAACAACCAAACAATCCAATCACCACCACCATACCCACCACACCACCATTACCCACTGCCCACCAAAATCCCACCAAAACCAAAAATCCAAATTAAGGGAAAAAAAAAAAAAAAACCACCAAACCCATTCAAAAAAAAAAAAAAAAAAACCAAACAACCCAGTCACCACCACCACACCTCCACCATGCCCACCACGCCACCACTGCCCACCAAAACAAAAACCCATATTTAAAAATAAAATAAAATAAAATAATAAAAAAAAAACCCAGATCAACCCCAATCAAAACCCAAACAGTTGTTAAACAAAACCTCGACCAAAATCCCATCGAAAAACACACAAAACACATCGCACTGCCGCTAGATCAACACCAGATCAACGCTAGATCAACACCGCCATCGCACCACCACTAGATCAACACCATGCCGATCTCGACCCACGCCGATCTCAACGATCTTGACCCACTCGATCAACCACTACACCGATCTCGACCCACTCCGCCAGGACCACGCCGCTAAACGACCATATAACGCCAGACCCACGACCACGCCAGAAACAATGAACCACTGTGAGAGATGTGAGACCGAGAATGTTCTAGAGAGAGAGAGAGAAGATGAGACAATGAAGAGAGAAAAGGTGGCAAATATTTGTAGGTGAGAATAAAAAATTATTATTTTGTTTTACAATGCTGCTACAATATCATTATAAATTTACGATGGTACTATAGCAATATTGCAAATTTTTTTGCAATTCTCAGCTTTTACAAGTCCGGATGGTGGAGGTTTTTGAGAGACAAATGCTAAATAGAGGCAACATATCCATTTAGCATTCCCATTGTGAGAGCATTCACATTGGGAATGGCATATGCCATATGTTAGTTCAATTTAGCATAAAAGCCAAGCCCAAAACCCCCCACACCATCCGAACTTATAAAAGCTGACTATTGCAAAAAAATTTGCAATTGTGTTATAGTGCGATTCTAAATGTAGAATCGCACTGTAGCTCAATTGTAAAACAAAATATTAATATTGTATTCTTTTTTATTGTTTGCTTTAACTAATATTTCAACTCCTCTCTCTCTCACTGGTCACTCTTATCTCCTCTCTTTTTTCTTTTTCTTTTTCTCTTTTTCTTCTTTTTCAATTCTAATTCTCTCATTCAATCCCTCCCCCTCTCTCATCCCTCTCTGTGTGGATCAGTGCCCATGCATTGGTGTATCTCAAAGCATACGGCATGGATCAGGTGAGGCGGTGGCGTGGGTCTAGTGGCGTGGGCAAGTGGTGCAGCGGCATGGGTCTGGTGGCTTCGGCGGATCTCTTCCCTTTTTTTTTTTTCTTTTTTTTTTCTTTTCTCTCTCTCTCTCTCTCTCTCTCTCTCTCTCTCTCTCTCTCTCTCTCTCTCTCTCTCTCTCTCTCTCTCTCTCTCTATTTTCCCTTGAATCAAGCCTCTGTGGGTCTCATAGTTTGGTGGAGCTTATGGGTTTGATGTGGTGGCAAATGTGCCCGTGCATTGGTGTATCTCAGAGCATACAACGTGGGTCAAGTGGTGCGGCGGCGTGGGTCTAGTGGCGTGGGCAGGTGGTGCGGCGACATGGGTCTGGTGGCTTCAACAGATCTCTCTCTCTCTCCTTCTCTCTCTCTCTCTCTCTATTTTCCCTTGAATCAAGCCTCCGTGGGTCTCATAGTTTGGTGGAGCTTATGGGTTTGATGTGGTGGCAGATGTGGCAGATCAGAGCGATGCTGAGGTGATGTATCAGTGGGTGGTGGTTGTGTTGTTGATGGTGGATTGGGGTGGTGTCGTGGTTTGTGGATCGGTGAGTGGTGATTAGAAAGTTTTGGGTTTGGGTGGTGGTTGTATTGTTAATGGTGGATTGGTGGGTGGTGGTTTTGTTGTTGATGGTGGATCAATGGGTGGTAGTGTTGTTGATGGTGGATTGGTGGGTGGTGATTGGAAAGTTTTGGGTGGATCGGTGGGTGGTTGTGTTGTTGATAGTTGGGTTGAATTGGGTTTGGGAGGTGGATGTATTGTTTGGGGTTTGGGATGAATTTCTGTGTTGGGTTTGTTTGGGGTTTGGGATGAATTTCTGTGCTGGGTTTGTCTGGGGTTTTGGGATGAGAGAGAGGAAGGGAGACAGTAATTAGAGAGAGAATAAAATATATTTTATTGTATAATTTGTATTATTTTAATGTGTTTTATTGTAAAACAAAAGTTGGGATGCTGGGAGTATTGTAAAATGATATGGTATAATTGATAAAGTAGATTTTTGGGATAGTAAAATAGGATAGGATGTCCTTTCTAACTGTGAATGCTCTGAATGCTCTAACGCCACACATTTAAAATAGCAGAATTTTAATAAGATGTTGTAACTTGTTAGTAGAATCAAATTAATTTGTTTTTTTTTCCCTTAAATTATTTATTGTTTGTGGGTTTCATAATATCTTTTTATCAGTTTTATTTGAAATAATTTAAATTTCAGTTTTTTAAAAATAAGTTAGATTTTACTTTTTGTTTTATGTTATACATATAAGCTATCAGAAGCCTACTTTTTAACTCTTGTGGTCCATATCATAAATTATTAATTATTGATTCTAAGTTTTTCTAGCAAGAGTTAACTTATTGAGGTCATTATTTAGTGATTTATTTTACCTCTTTGATTTCTTGCTAGTTCAACAAACATATAGTAACAATTTATGTGTGAGAAGCCTACGCAAGAATTCCAATTAGATCGATAAATGACTATTTCTATTCCAAGTTTAGTAAACTAGATTTCATTTATAAAAAAAAAAAAAAAAAAGGGTAGTAGACTTAGGTTTAGATTTCACTGTATGAGCAAGGGAAATATAGATCTCATGACAAATACTGGATGTTAGTTTCACTTAACATGTTCTAGCCTCTAGAGAGTTTGAATCTCAGAGAGAGAGAGAGAGATCAGCTTATTTAACTTTTTATTATTATTATTATTTTTGAATTTTTTTTAAAATATACTTGTACTTAAAAAAAAAATAAAGTTTTTAAAAAATGCATAAAAAGTAAAAATTGAAAGCTAATCAAATAAGTTGGACACAAATAAGAAAAAAAAAAAAAAAAAAGGAGAGTTTGAATATGTGAGAGAGGATGGGGGGGGGGGGGAGGAGGGGGGAGAGAGAGAGATTTGATTTCTTTTATTTTTTAATTTCTTACTTTTAAAGTATTGATTGCCTAGAAACTAACTAGGGGATGAAAAAAGATTATTTTTGAAGATAAGGTGTTGGATTTCCACTAGTGAAAGGAGGATATGTAAAATCTTGTCAACTTTCTTCTTCTTCTTCTTCTTTTGGGCTAAACTCTAAATTCATTAAGCATAAAAAGAAGAACAAGTAGCAAAATCTATCTTCCAAGCTTTCCTACCGTGGCTGAGATGAAAGATACATATTACAACCATAAGGCCTATTAATACTTAAGTTCTAGGATGATTCAATAGTGTTAGAAAACATATTCTTAAGTTCTAGGATTTACAGATAGTGTCAGAAATAGACCAACAACTTAAAATACTTGACTGTGAGTGTGTGAGTACTAACATATGCTTCCATTAAAACTTATCAAGTGTGTACTATTGTTGCTTCTCTTTCAGATTTACTGTGGCTAACCTTGCAAAACAATTGAAAATACCAAATACCCCAAACATTTTTTTAAAGCTTAATTTGCTCAAAGGACAAAATCTTTTTTTTTTTTTTTCCAATCCTAACTAAAACAACTACAAAAAGAAAAAAAAAAGTAAAAAAAAAAAAAAAAAAAAAAAAAAAAAAAAAAAAAAGCAGGTACTTATAGAACCACTCACAAAAACTACATAATTTTTTATTTTACATAGTACATCATGTCCATGCTCGACAAAACTGCCCATTATTCGCACTTTTTGTATAGACAAATGGTGAGATTAAAGAAATTTCTTAATAAATTCTTCAATAAAGTTTCAACATTTGTTGTTTTATTTCAATTAAATATGTTTGTACTTATTAAATAAAATAAAATTTCAACATTGAATTGTGGAAGTATCATTTTCAGGTACTCAGACAAATATCAAATTGACCTTAATTTGGTTTTTTCTAGGTTTGGTTTTACTAGTCATTGAACTTCAAACTTGAGCTCAAACTTAGTTAGTTTAGTTAATGAACAAGCTTAGATGAGCATCTATACATATTAAATTTGATATGTTCACAACTTGTCTTGTTTTACACCCCTAGCTACCAACCAAACATAGAGACTAAATTTGTCCAAAACATGCTTTGAACAAAAAGAAAATCGAGAGGGGATTTATGGGATTCAACTCAAAACTTGTCATGTATATATATATATATATATATATATATATGCACAAAAATATAAAGCCATAGAAGTAAACTAACCAAATCCTCAACATATGCACATGAAGGGACCAAAATACATTGTGGTCAATAAATTACACTCATACGACGAGTTTTGAACCATTAATTACTTAAAAAAAGAAAAACATAAACATAAGATTTTATGGTGATGATAAACATGATCCACTGTGCTTAATGGACTGATTACAATCAAAGTGGACAAAATGGACTGAATAGGACCAAAGTTGACTAAATGGCCCGAATAGGACTGAAGTGGATCAAAGTGGATAGAATGGACTGAATAGGACTGAAGTGAATAGAATAGGACCAGTGTAAACCGAACAGGGCCAATGTGGACTAAATGGACCGAATAGGACTAAATAAAACCGAATGAACCGAATTGGACCGAATAGAACTTTAGTGGACAGAATGGACTAAATAGGACTGAATAAGACAAATTGGACCGAATAAGAATTTTGAGTGTCAATGGAGAAGAGGAGCTTATAAAAGATATGATATCAAGTCATTGAGCTATAAGACTCTTGACCTCAAATTTTTTATGTGATAATACATTAAAATGGAGTATATGTTTATAACGTGGATTACTAACAAAAGACAATTATATTTTTATTTTTAAATTATAGTTTAAATAGTTACTTCAATCTCACAACTCTTTTTCCAGCAACTATTCATATTATTTTATCTTATTTTGCAATCATTAACTTGATTTTTGGTCTTCATTGATATAAAAAGTAAATTATAATTTCCTACATTCCCCTTAAGTTGTACATAGAATTTTTTATGAAATGTGCGACATGCAGAAATTTAATACAATTTTTAAAGTATTTCTTTAATCTTCCACCGGAAAAGTTTTTTGTAATTTTGAAGTACAAGTAAATTTTATATATATATATTTATAGAGGAGGACCCCTGGTGAGTAAGGTTCTAGCGAGGGTTGGGAGTTTTACTTTTGCGCAAATTCAACTCCCATAAAAAATAGGGGAGTTGGAAGGTTGAGAAAAGAAGAAGAGGGAAGCTACATTTGAGAGGAGAGAGCAAGTCGAATAGATGATAAGATTTCCGTATTTTAGATTATGAATAAAAAGAAATTCATTGGGCAGCTACCTTCATCTTTTAAAAATTAAAAAAAAAAAAAAAATCCACCAAGACGGACCAATTAAATTAATTTCTTCTATCTCTTTGTATGTATTAAAATACTTAATATCTTAAAAAAAAAAATAATAATTGACCAGCGTATTGCACTCCCAAAAAAAAAAAAAAAAAAACCTAACCCGGCCCAATTAAAAAATTCATTTGAAAAGACTAAAGCCCAACCCAACCCAACCGACTTTTTTTTTTTTTTAATATTTATAGGAACCGAACCGACTTTTATTTCCGCGACATCATATACTATGGTCTGTTTGAATTGAACTTATTTTATTGAAATTGAAAACTGAAAACTGAAAATACTGTAGCAAAATAATTTTTAAATGTATAAATAATACTGTGGGATCTATTTTTAATGAAAAAATTGATAAAAAATAAAATTTATGAGTCTATTAACGTGCACCGATATACTGTTCACGCGGTTACTGTTTATGTACAGCACATAAACAGTAATCGCGTTGGGGTAAACACGTGCTCTAAAAAAAAAAAGGGGGAAGGAGGCAAAACACAGCAACTAAGGAGCCGTTTGGTATATGTGTTTAAAAACTGAAAATTGTTGTTTGAAAATATTTGTAGAAATACGTGTGGGTGAAAAAGTATGTTGAAATGCGTGAAATGCTGTTTAAAAACTGAAAATAGTTGTTTAAAATTACAAACCAAACACCCCCTAGAACGCCGTATCCAAACTCCCTCTATATATATATATATATATATAAAAACAGAAACAGATGCAATATTAGGGAGAATCGAATCGACAGATTAGGGTTTTAAGAGAGAGGAAGATGTGGCTCTATCCACTCTCGATGCCGATGGTGACGGTTGAAGACGAAGGCCGTCATGGAAGGTCGCGACATGTGGACGACGGCTCACGTGGAAGGTCGGCACTTGTGGGCGACGCCGATGGTGACGGTTGAAGACGAAGGTGGCCACCTGTAGACATTTGGGACTACAAACCACCCAAATACTCGAAAAGTGGCTCAATCCTATCTCGATTATTGGAATAACAAGGTAAGCATTTCCCGCATCAAGGACAAATTTATTTGCTCGTTTCTTTTCTTTTTTTTTTGTTTAGCTCTATCCATATATTCGCTTAACCCAAAATTTCATTTTATTTTTTTCGTCAAGAATTTAAACAAAGTTTTGAACCGATCCGCTAAGAATAAAATATTCTCAGAATTCCACATTGATACGACATGCTGCTTTTTTCATTCATTCCTTTGAGATCAGTCGCGGTCTTACAAGATCTAGAGATAGTATCGACGAAGACGTTGCTTCATACAAATGTGTAAAAATTGCCAGTCGCACTTAAAAGCCGAGTACTCTTCCGTTGAGTTAGCACCCCAAAAAAAATAAAATGTGTAGATCCAATCGGAATAAAAAATTAGATTTAATTGCACACTGAAATTAAAATAGTAAAATAGCAAAAATATTGAGTAATGAATTCTTCTTTCTTCTCTTTTTCTTTTTCGCCAATGAAGAATTATTCATTTAATTAGCGCTAAGTCTCAATTATTTATTTCTTTCTTTTGTGTAGAGTAATTAATTAGAGCTGTACTATTGGTGAGAGTTTACATGTTTGTGTGTAGAATCTGAATTTATATTTAATTAATTTGTTATATTCTAATGAGTTTAATCAGGTTTATTTTTTAATTAATATATAAATTTGCTGTGTAGAATCTGAATTTTAATATATATATATATATCTATATATATTTATTAATTTCTTTGATTCTAGTAGGGTTGCTGTTCTGTTCTGTTGGTTGGTTAATTTTATTTATGATGCGTTTCTTAGAAATATTATTGTTGTTTTGCAGTTTGATTTGTCTTACAAACTTGTGAGGGTTTGGCACCACTTGGACTTTCCTTAGCCCTTTCTGGAGCAAGTATCTTATTTCCATGGAAATAGCAAAATCTGAAGACTTACGAGCTAACGAAATCTTTCATTGCACTAAACTGCTCTTCCAACACGAAACACGAAAGAAATTTTCTTCAGCTTTAGCCTTTCATAATCTATTTCTTCCACATCCACCTCGACCCGGATTGATCCCGCCTTCAACGATCCCTCCTCCTCCAAAGATTTCACTAGATCCCTCCTCCTTCAAAGATTTCACTAGCTCCTTTGGCAGGGCTTTCTCCAATGCGTCATTCATGTACGAGTGAAAAGTCAAGTCAAAAGTCTCCATCCACTCTCCATGATGCGGCTTAGGTGTTCTCAAAACATAAGTATCCCAAGGCACGCAAATGTGGAACTTGAGTTCGTTAGAGTCGGCTCCCATTACAAAACGCTCGTAAGTTTGGGAGCCGACTCTAACGAACTCAAGGATAGGAATATTTCTGAAAACATACTGCTGTCTTGAGCTGGTGAAGCACTACAAAAGAAATAACGGTCCCGCCATGTGTGCTATCAAGGCTGATAGGAGAAAGGCTTATGATTCTTTTGAGTGGAACTTCATAATCATGTGCCTAGTGCCTGATGGGTTCCCTCCCTAGTTTGTTCACTGGATCAGGTTGTATTACAACTCCTAGATTTTCATTTGGCCTTAATGGTTCTTTTATGGGGTACTTTCAGGAGGCAAAGAGCTAAGGCAGGGGAATTCCCTGTCCCCCTACATTTTTGTAATTGCCATGGAGGATTTCACAAGATTGGTTCACTAGAAGGTCTAAGAATCAAACTAGTAGGTTAGATGATTGTTTAAGCATTGGCCAATAGGTTTTAGACACTTGCCAATCATCCAGAAGGTTGCCAATGCCACACAAATAGTATAAGTACCATAATGTAAGCACTTGTAAGTAAGTTTTTGTATGTGAATGAAACAAGCTTTTTAGAGCTTTTCTTGAGAACTTTGTGTTCTTTGGAGAGGTGCCTAAGGACCCATCAATTTGTTCAAAGCAACTCACCTCCCATTTGGTTCTAATTCATATCACAGCCCATCACTTTCCCTGTGTCTCTATCCTAAACTAAGACAGGAAGCAGGGAAATTCCTGAGTTTTGAGGTTGGAGATTGAAAAGGAATCTTCCTATGGTATGAATTTATGGCATCTTAATGGTGTTTTGTTCCAAAAGTATGGGCACAGCGTTACCAATGGACCTTTGTTTGACCTCATATGCCAAGTATAATTGGCTGGACATGGTGGGTTGGGATACCAATTATCTTAAAGGGAATAGTCTGAGACTGGTGATTTGCAAGATAGCTTGGTGGGTTGCTGTGCATCACATCTGGCAGCAAAGAAATTCTGTAATCCATTCAAGCAGGGTTAGGAGTGATAAACAAATTGTCTAAGATATCAGGAGAGATGTTGAGGGCATGTTGGAAAGCAAATGCAAAGCCAATGACTCTATTTTGAACAGGATCTTGTGTTGTAAATGGGACTTGAATCCTAGTATGCTCTTTTAAGAAGACATAGGCTAGTTTTGATGATGGCTGCTGTTTCTAGGCTTTTTCAGGATGGGGCATTTGTTTTCGTTCACAAGGTGTCATGATGTTACTAGGTTTGTATTGCTCTGTTGGTTTGTTATTTTGTTTTTCAGGGTTAGGCTGACTTAGTCTGTTAAACCGGCATTGTAGTGACACTATTGTGCTCGTATTTTCTGTGCTCACAGATCATTTCTCTGTTTGGTGTATTGCCCTTGGGGCTCTGACTACTATGATTTGTTTTTAATAAAATTGAATGATTTACAAATAATGAAAAAGGGTACTCAATATTTCAACTAAGGAGGCTCTAATAAGTAATAACTAGAATAGTCTATAACTTGCAATTGAAGTTAGGTTTCCATGGTTGATACAAGATAGCTCCTACTAGCAAATTGACAAATATCTTCCTGGCTAACTATTTAAATACAATGCAGATCAAGACGTAGCCTTTTACATAAGACACTAGATACTATCTTACTAACATAATGACCATTTTTAAGCAAAATAATTCTTCATAAGGCTGCCGTCTAGAAGCGGAAAAAAACTGTCAGCTTTGATGGAAACTAGCTTACTTACACTTTCCCATGGCAGCAGGTTATATACATTCCAAAGGTGACAAGAGATATGAAGACATTGGAGATGAGATTATTGATCAATTACTTAACATGTCGTTGTTGCAACTTGTTGATTTTTCTGACAATTCAAGTTTTTTCTTACCACCAGCTATATATTCTTTGGCAACTCATGTTTCCTCCGATAATTACTTGGGATTAACGGATTCAAAGATGCTGCATTTGAGACATGTCTCCAGAAGTTTCCGCCATGCTGTGATTCTCAATCCTCAAGCAGATATTGACCTTATAAGGAAGTTCAAGAAATTAAGAACATTTCTTGCACTTGGAAATCTGGAAAGGAGTGAACAAATTAATGACAGTTTTTTTGAGAAATTTCAATTGCTTCGCTTGCTAGATCTCAATAGAGCTCAAGTAGACGATATACCAAATCGCATCGAAAGGTTGAAATTTTTAGAATACATTGATCTTTCCGATACCAATATAAAGGAGTTACCAGTGGCAATAACTTCTCTTTTGAATCTTGAGGCTTTAATTTTCGAAAATTGTGAGAAGCTTACCGAATTGCCTGAGAAAATATATAACCTTGTTCAGTTGAGTTGCCCTGGCATTGATGTGAATTCTAAGCTTCAATCAATACCAGACCTGTCTCGGTTTCCAAATCTTAGAACGTTGGGAACATTTATTGTATATAGAAGTGAAGATAACATATTGGACATGTTGGGAAATTTGAAAAAACTTAGGGGCACTTGGAATATCGGTTAGAAAATGTTTTAAGTGAGGAAGCAGCCAGGAGGGCTTTGTTGAAAGAGAAGAAAGATGTCAGAAAGTTGCACTTACATTGGAGCACAACGTCTGAACTAGGGGCAGAACAACCTGATCAATCCCTTATCCTTCAAGTCCTTGAACCACTTGCTAATCTTAGGGAGCTACAAATATCAGGTTATTGTGGTTTGAATTTTCCCAGTTGGATTGAAGATCAGTCATGCTGTAATCTTGTAAGCATTAAATTCAAAACTAATTGGCATAATAAGAAATGGATAAATATATTTTTGGAAGGATTATGACTTTTTTTTTTTTTTTTTTTTGATAATCGAAGGATTATAACTTAATTTGTTTGGGTATTGTGTATATATATATATATATATAGACACACTAACAAAGATATAAAATAGTGAAAAAAATGTTTTTGTATCATTAAAATCTTTTATAATAGATAGGCTGACAATATATAATGTGTGTGCTTTGAATTAAATTTGCTATTTTCTTATCAAATTATCTCTAATAGATATTTTTGCCATCTCATTAGTGCAACCTGCTGGTAGAATATCGAAAACCCCTAGATTTACCTTTGAAAACAATCAAAGTCTAGACGACAGTCAAGTGAAGCCCGTGGAGCAAAAAACAAGATAAGTATGGTCACTTATATATGTGTGTTTAATTAAATTTGCTACTTTCATAAAAAATTATTTAATTTATGCATCTTCTGAAATTAGATTTTTTTTTTCTAATCGATTTTTTTGCCATCTCATTAGTGCATCGGCTGGTGGAATAGGGTAAAGCCCCTACATTTACTTGGCAAAACAACCAAAAGTCCACAGGACAATCAACCAAATTTAACAAAAATGAAAAGTATTAGATTCACTATTTAGAAAAAATAAAGCAGACAAAAAAAAAAAAAAAGAAAAGGAAAATTTCACAAAAATTAGACAAAAAAGGGTTTCAAATATATTCTCTTCCTCATTCAGAAAGAAACTTCTCAAGCTTACTTGGCAATAAAGACCGAGTGAGGTTGTGTTTCTATGTGAATCTTTGACTCCTTTTATCAGTTTCTCTCCTTCTCCTCTATCTCTTCTTTTCCATGAATTTCTCAGTCTTTCTCTAATATATATACCTGCAAATGGAAAAGCATGCATCAAGTAACCTGTACTCACGTGATAATGGTCTTCACAGATTCAGATTGAGAGATCAGCGTAGTCTTACTTACATCTTTAAGGAAGGATATTACTGCACCTTCAAAACTTTAAAAAATAAGACTTTCTCTTTGGTGAAAGAAATAAGGCATGCTCCTCAATATTTTGGTGAAAGATCTTCAAGACAAACCGTAGCCCTAAGTTTTGACCTCTTGTATAAAAACTTCCTTTTTACATTTGATTTTTTTTTTTTTTTTTTTGAGAAACTACATTTTAACTCTATTTACATTTTTTTTTCTTGTGATGTTAATATATATATATATATATATATATTGCCTAAAATATATATATATATATTCAAAAAAAATTTATTTGATTCTATATAATTTAAGTTTCTTAATGATTGTTCTAAAAAATTTCATAAAAATGCTACTGTACTTACACACTATTAAGGCTCACAAGCTCTGAGAAGCTAAATGTATAGTTGTATACACCTCTAGCATAACATAGTTTTTCGACCGGTAGAAACCTTCAACTATAATAGTCTAACATTTTGATATGTGATGCATTCTTTAAATGATATATAAGTGTGTGTATGATTTTTCATATCATGTAAGACTTTAAAAAATCTTGTAAAAATATGCCATAAATATACGTATGTACGTATATATATTCACAAAGTTTTCTTCTAACATATAACACTAACTCATAAAATTATCTTTGTATTATTCATATAAGGCACCTGATTATCAGGGGTCTTGTAGTTTAGTTAGTCCCTCCCATGCAAAAAGTGTTTGGTAATCTGGGGAAAAGTGATTGAGAAAATAAATATTTTAAAGTTCAAGGATGGAAAACAAACTTTTTCAAATATTATGGACTAGAGTAGTATTTACCCTATATTTATGTTCTTATTTTAAGATCTTTTAACTGTATATAAAAAAAAAAAAAAGTAAATATAATGTCAATAATAGCATATCATGTGCTTGATTATATGTAAGTATAGTGGATTTCATAAAGCACATGATATATAAGTAATATGAATATTACATAAAGCACTTTATTTAAAAATTTGGTGAGAAAAAAATTGACAAAAATCGTGATTAAATGAATCCTAAATCTCATAGACTGGTAAAAAAGAATTGAAAAATAATTGGAATAATAAAAAATGAATAACACTAATTGGATACTCGTTATTACATTTTATACAAAAGAACTTTATCATAAATTTGCATTCTCTCTCTCTCTCTCTCTATATATATACACACACACCAATAAGATTATAAACTAGTTTAAAAAGTTGTTTTGTGTCATTAAAATCTTTTATAAAAGATAGGATGATATGTGTGTGTGGAATTAAATTTTCTATTATCAAATTATTTAATTTTCGCATCTTCTTAAAATTAAAAATTTCTCTAACAGATTTTTTTGCCATCTAGCTCATTAGTGCAACCTGCTGGTGGAATATGGGACAACAGTCTTAGTCCAGAGGATAATCAAGTGAATCCCATGGAGAAAAAACAAGAAGAGGCCGAAAGCCAAAGCTGGACCTGCAAATGTAAACACCAAATATTAAGGGAAAAGCAACAAGCAACTTCATTCCTTGCCAAATAAGTACAGCCCTCACCACTCACGTGATTCTGCTCTTCGCAAGCCCAAGCCGAACTCTTATTGAGAGACCAATGTAGTCTGTCTTACATATTTAAGGAAACCTGTTGCTGCACCTTCAAAATGTAAAAAGAAGACTTCCTCTTTCGTGAAAGAGATAAATTTTGCTCTTCTCAAGATATGCAGCACAACATTATGATGAAGGCTCTACAAAACAAGCCCAAAGTTTTGTCCTTGTAAAAGCAAAAAAGGTGTCTAGGATGCTACCATTTATTTTTATATAGTCTTTGGGCCGTAGAATTCACTCTAAGAAGTGCCTTCTTTTGAGTCATGATTCATGAACATTGGGGCAAATGGATTAATGATGACACAAACATGTTATTAGGGGTGCGAAGAAATCCCTTTTCACTTTTGGCCACGAATTAATGAGAGTTTGATAGTCATTGCCAATAGATATGTGATATATATGTCCCTTTATCTACAGAAGCAAAACTGTTTTGACGTTGATTCCTTGATGGGATTAACTTTTAATATTTTTTGAAAACCTTTTGTATATGGTCAGCTCATCAAATTTCCCAATTCAAAAAAACAAGAGATGGTTTCAACTTTCAACATACTCATCATTGTATAAATGTAGAAAGATAAAAGTGATAGTGGTTAATTAGGTAATGGAGAAAAGTGGGGAGTTCACGTGAAAGTAATTGTTCAACACTTACAATGTATGACCTCATTAAGTTGTTACAAGAGTTGTGGTTGAAAAAATATTCATGTAAAAAAAGATGTCAAACAACTAAATTGATTTGAAGGGTTGATATTCCAGTTAATAAAACTATTAGCAATACTCACTTCATGTCTTACCTTAAAAAGAAAACAAAAAATTTATGATACACTTGATGCCAATTAATGAAACTAGTAGTAATACTCAACTCCATTTCTTACCTTAATTAATCAAGCGGAGCTAATAATTATATTAAATTAATCACAAAATCGTGCGATGCATGAGAATAAATTATTATTTTGTAATTTTAATATAATTTATAATTTGTTCCCCCAAAAAATTAAACAGTTGCTATTCGGTCCCATTCGGTCAAATTGGGTCTACTTTAGTCCCATTCAGTCCAATATGGTCTACTTCAAATCACTTCGGTCATATTTAGTCCAATTTGGTCCACTCGGTCAATTTCGGTCCCCTTCGTTCCATTTTGGACTAGTTGCGCCTTAAATTAATTCATTTTGTAGGTTAAATTTTAAATTCTAGCTCAAAAAATTCATTTTTTTTCTTAATTTTTGGGTTGAAAAGTATGAAATTTTATTATATTTGAGCTAAGCTCTTTAGTTTTGAGTTAAAAAATACATACAAAATATACATTAGAAATATGATCCCTAAAAATGCAATAAAAATGATAAATATTGAAAAATATTATTCAGTCCATTTTGTCCTCTTCGATCCACATTGGTTTTGTTTGGTCTACATTGGTCCTATTGGGTCCATTAGGTCCACATTGATCCTATTCTATCCATTTAAGTCTTATTCGATCCACATTGGTTATATTCAATCCATTCAGTCCACCGTGGCTCTATTTGGTCCATATTGGTCCCATTCAGTCCACTCTATTAACTTCGGTCTTATTCAGTCCACTCTATTCACTTCGGTTCTATTTAGTTGATATTGGTCCTATTCGGTCCACTATGGCCCTATTTGTTCCTATTCAGTCCATATGTCCACTTTAGTCCTAATCTGTCCATTCGGTCTTATTTTAAGATCTTTTAATTGTAAAAAAAAAAATATATATATATATATATATAAGTAAATATAATTTCAAAAATCGCATATCATGAGCTTAATGATATATAAGTATAGTGGATTTCATAAAGCACATGATATATAAGTAATATGAATATTGCATAAAGCACTTTATTTAAAAATTTGGTGAGAAAAAAATTGACAAAAATCGTGATTAAATGAATCCTAAATGCTAAATCCCATAGACTGGTAAAAAAGAATTGAAAACTAATTCGAATAATAAGAAATGAATAACAATAATTGGATACTCATTATTACATTTTATACAAAAGAACTTTATCATAAATTTGCATTCTCTCTCTCTCTCTCTCTATATATATATATATATATATATATATACACACCAACAAGATTATAAACTAGTGAAAAAGTTGTTTTGTGTCATTAAAATCTTTATATACACACCAACAAGATTATAAACTAGTAAAAAAGTTGTTTTGTGTCATTAAAATCTTTTATAAAAGATAAGATGATATGTGTGTGTGGAATTAAATTTTCTATTATCAAATTATTTAATTTTCGCATCTTCTTAAAATTAAATTTTTCTCTAATAGATTTTTTTTGTCATCTCATTAGTGCAACCTGCTGGTGGAATATGGGACAACAGTATTAGTCCAGAGGATAATCAAGTGAATCCCAGGGAGAAAAAACAAGAAGAGGCCGAAAGCCAAAGCTGGACCTGCAAATGGAAACACCAAAAATTAAGGGAAAAGCATCAAGCAACTTCATTCCTTGCCAAACAAGTACATCCCTCACCACTCACGTGATTCTGCTCTTCCCAGGCCCAAGCCGAACTCTTATTGACATGACCAATGTAGTCTGTCTTACATATTTAAGGAAACCTGTTGCTGCACCTTCAAAATGTAAAAAGAAGACTTCCTCTTTCGTGAAAGAGATAAGTTTTGCTCTTCTCAAGATATGCAGCACAACTTTTTGATGAAGGCTCTTCAAGACAAGTCCAAAGTTTTGTCCTTGTAAAAGCAAAAAAAGTGCCTAGGATGCTACCTTTATGTTTATGGATTTTACTAATGTGTGCCCTAAGGGCACACATTAGTAAAATCCATAAAACATATTAGGCTTTGTTTTCACCGAGAGTTTTCTGTGTTGTTCAACTTATCAACTCTTCCTCTATTTATAGCCAATTGAGAGAGCACGTAGACATTGCAGCTCAGTGTGTGCATTAAGTTATGCGCATTTATACTGTGCAGAACTCTGTTTCCCCATTAGACACACAAACACAGTGACTTTAATCACTGCAAAGTAACAATCACAAGAACAGAAGGGACTGATGGGTCAATATCAGAAAGATATGAATTAAAAAACGAGGCAGGGGTTGGTAAGAACATTAAAAGATACTGTATGAATTAAATTTCTAGTCGTTAGCTTTGTTTTCTTCTCACTGAATGGCCTTTTTTTTTTAAGCTGGCACGGTCTAGTACACTGTTATTGCAACAATGCATGCAAAAGTCAACTCTCAACCACTAAAAGTAGGTAGAATGAATCAGAATTTTATCTATGAATATATGCCCATATGCAGTGGAAAAAAACTTTAAAATTGTTTGACATGTAAAAAAAAAAAAAAAAAAAAGGGAAAGTTAACAAGCACCGCGGTGCATGTTAAGTGCAAAAGAAAAAAATTTTGTTAAGAAAAATCAAAAAAGACACCAAATAGTACCTATAAAACTGAAAAAAAAAAAAAAAAAAAAAAAAAAAAAAAAAAAAAAAAAAAGACAAACTGCCAAAAAAGAGACAAATTTTGTCAAGAAAAAGAAAAAAAAAATTGTGGTTAACGGACACCTTGTTAACACAACCCAAAAATAAATACCTTGCAAACACATGCACGTTCTCCAAAGGCTAAGCGCAAATATATAAATACATAGGAAAAAAAAAAGTAAAAAAACTGAATGATAAAAAAAAATGTAAATAATAAAGAATTGGGTTTTGAGAAATGCACAATTTTTTTTTTTTTTTTTGAAACCTAGAAACGCACAAACTAATCTAGAACAGAAAGGAGGATCTCCATGTCCAATTCTCTTCAATCTGAAAGATAAAGAAAATGGTATTTGGGTTTGATAAAGCTCACTGAATAGAGATTGCAAGGGTGCAATCTCTATTCAAGGCTCACACTAACTAATAAAACACTTTCGGCTTTGTTTTTACCTTGAGCTTTCTTTGTGCAGTGCAGCTCAGTCTTCAACTAAACACATCCGCGACTCATAAATGTATTGTCACTTTTAAATTTTCTTTAAAATAATTCTGCAGAACCCAGTAAAGGTTTAAAGATATATAATTAGTGTGCCTTAATTTATGTGAATATCAGAAAGATATGAATTAATTCACTTGCAATCCTACCGAAGGTACACGTGAAAGAAGCCAAACAAGCCAAGATCAGTTTGTTTGGTTTGTGCTCCTTCATTAACTGTAAATTACTATGCTGCAGTGTTCCCAACCACTAGGATTTCCATTCTATTGTTACAAAGAGAATCCTAAAGAGGATGTGTCATATAACAGTATTGAATAACAACACAAAAAAGGTGAAATACTTCGAACCTTTTGATTCTTTGGCTTTAGAAAATCACCCGTATCAGTTGAACCCACCAATTGGCCATTTTGACTTGTAATTAATCCAATGGACAATGACCATTTCTCTTCAAAATGGCATAGATTTTAGCTTATTTTTGTTGGGCTTTGTGAAATCTAGTTATGTTTGATCCGGTTAACGACTCAACCCGACCTGAATAATATTGCGTGGTTTTGTAATCCATTTTGAATCTTGTACACGAGATATAAAAATCGTTTTTTGGTGATTAGGGTTTCGTCTTATTGTTGTTTTTGAGAGTGAAAAAAAACTATAGCCGCACTTTGTATTTTTCCTTGATAATAGTGAAATCCTTGAAAGTCCGTGAACGTAAGCAAATTACCGAACCACGTAAATATTGTCTTATACCTATGATTGTTTTTTTTTTTTTTTTTTTCCTCACAAGTTAGAAATTTCATGATGAATTCCCTACAATTTTAAAACAAACCTTTACGTTTTACTCTTCATTCTCATTCACAATTCTCAAGCTAGTATGCCTTTTGCTTTTTCTCCTCAATGTTGCTGCCATGCCAGCCCCCATTGTTTAGTTGTTATCAAATATCAACACAACCAAACAAAAACCACGCAATCAGTAAAAAATATCTGTTTTTTATTTTTTATTTTTTTGAAACTGAACGTTCATATTGAAGAAGTAAAAATTACAACCAGATCAGAACACACAAGGAAAACAGAGCAGGAAAACAGGACAAAGGCACGAAAATAGACCAAAAACCTGCTTAACATTTCTTTTTCACTAGTTCATTCAGTGATACGTTGCAAGTGAATTAAATGAAGCAAAAAGTAAGATGTCAGTGAAGATAGAAGTGTTAAAGACAGCTACAAATGACTGACAGACACATAATCAATTGTATTTCAGCTATGAAATCGTTGCAAGGGTTTACCATATCTGATTTCTAAAACAAATCTCACAAATTTATTGTATCTTCATATCATTATTTATATCGTTCCAATCCTTTTTGCTTGTCCCCATGCACAATGACAATAGTCTTGCAAATGGAAATCTGAACTTTATAAAGTGCAAAAGCAGCATGTCATATTGTGGCGGCCTACTTCCTATACATCCATCATGATCTATTAATCTTTGGCCAACTACATTAAACTAACATATTTATTATTAAAGGTAGATCGTTTTGCAACTATTAAATAGATGATCCAATAATGAGATGCGGCTTGTTAGGGCTTTTTTCAACTTCACGCGGATTGATGAGCTATATCACTTCACAGGAGCCGTTGGATGCTTTCAACGGCTGAGATCTGTGCTATTGCGGGATCTCAATCCCTCTTTCTCTGTACGTCTTCTTCACTGACTATAACTGGCATTAAGAACACATGCAGCTACCATGAACTTGGTAGCTCATTAATTATAAGAATGCTTTACTATAAAGGTTCAGCTACTCTGTATCAAAAAGCATTAATCATATTGTATAGATATTGAAAAGTGAGAAGAACTACCCACAACCTCAAGATACAAATCTAAGAAGCCTTTGTTGAACCATACAAGGCGGGAGATAGAGATATTGACACTGCAGCAGTTATGGCGAATGCTCCACATTTTTTCAAGATCATTCTCAACAATTGTCTACGAGATGGGAAGCTTGTAAGTATATTCATCTATCTCACTTTGTGTGCGATTTAAGAACTTGATGCTACTACTACTTTGTTAAACTAATCGGATCAAATGTAAGATTATGGTCTTGGTCTCTTGTTTGGGAAAAAATTTACAATTCTAATGTTAGGTAATAACTCCAAAAAACAGTTATACATGTAGAACCAAAGAGTCTAGCTAGCTTGTTGAACTTTGTAATTTTTTCACCTCATATTTTAAGCTTTGCGACTTGCAAGTTGTAAGTACCTTGCGACAGGCTGAGCCAAGAGGAGTTGATGTTGTTGGTTTTGTTCTTTTTTATTTTTTAATATAATTTTATAAAATTATTTAAAGAACTCTTTTTATTATTTAATTTTCTTATTGTTTTTGAGTTTTTGGGTTGGTATTCTTTGAAAAAGAAAAGGAAAAATAGACTTTTAGTCTCTACAATTTTAGATACAAGCAGTTGTTTAGTAGCAGTATGGTTCCCCTTTCACCTACAAATATATTTATTCTAGTTTTGGCCTTCCTAGCTATCACTTTGTTTGCACTTTGGGCAGTTGAAGATTTGTTATGCTAGATTAGGAGTCCATTTCGATTTTTTTTTAATGAAAATTAGTTTTAAGTATAAATGTAAATAGAGAAAATGAAGTTTTTTTTTTAACTGTACATGAGCAAATATGTTAAAAACTAAATGGACTTAAAAGAAAAGGTTCTTGTTTGCCAACACTACAGGGATTTAAATAATAAAAATAGAAGAATATAAAGAATTCCTCATACCTGCTCCCCTTTCCCCTCTTTTTTTTTTTTTTTATTCATTGTTAGTTGCAGAATAAATATTCATGCAAACCATAAGATAGTGGAATAACTTTGGTTGGTTCTCAAAGATATATGGAGTATAAATGTACAATAGTAGAAAGGAATGAAGCTTTTTATTTGCATTTTATTATAATAAAGATAAGATGCAAAAATTATTTTGATAGTGGAATGGAACCAAGTCAACTAACCATTACTCCAATTTTTTAAATATTGTTGTTTAGAAACAAAAACCACGTTTTTCCTATTAAGAACAATGTGTGTGTATGTGTGTGTGCTTAATACTTCATGTTGTATTTTATGTGCAAAACTTAATTATAGACTCATTCTTCACAGGGAATTCCTAGAAAGTTTACAAGGAAATATGGACAGGAGCTGTCAAATTCTGCATTTCTTAAACTTCCGAGTGGTGCAGAATGGAATATAGAATTGACAGAAAGTGATGGTGAGATTTGGTTACAGAACGGCTGGCCAGAATTTGCAAACTACTACTCAGTAAAGCAAGGGCACTTCTTAGTTTTCCGATATGAAGGAAATTCCCACTTCTATGTACTCATATTTGATGAGAGTGCAACAGAAATAGACTATCATTTCAATACGTCTCATCGTGGAAAAGGCAAGCTTCATAATGAATTTATAGCTCCTAATATGGAAGAGATTGAGAGTTATAGTGCTATTGAATTCTTAGGCAGCTTTCCACCAAGCCCAAAAACAAGGGATAAATCGACATTACCATATTTTCGACCCCACAAGATCGTGAAAACTAATTCAAGTGGTAAAATTGCAATCACTTCCAATATGTAAATTTCATATAATCATGTTTGAGTCAAAGTCCTTAGTTTATTATGTTTTCATAATCATGTTTAACTTAATTTTTCAGCAAAAGGCGTTAAAGGAATTTCTACGACTAAACAACGTTTGAAATCTAAGGCTGATAGAATGATCCAGCCATTGAACAACAATGAAATAGCTAGAGCACTTCAAAGAGCAAGTGCTTTCAAACCTAAAAATCCGTATTTCAAGGTTGTCATTCAACAGTCATATTTGGATCGGAATTTGGTAAGCTTTCAATTTAATAGCTACTTGATCATCAAAATTTCTCTAGTGTTCACTTTGCATGATGATATACATTTAAGAGAGAGGAAATTTGGTGGCAATGCATTCTTTCGGGCTACCAACTTTTTAGTCTCATTCTTCACTGGAAAAGACATATTCTTTCCTCAATTTTTTTCTTCATTATCTTTTTTCAACAGAATATACCAAAGGACTTTGTGAAGAAATATTCAAATATATTGCATGGCGATGTCAACCTTTGTGTTTCCAATGGGAGTAACTGGCCTGTTGAGTTTTGCAAAAGGACTGATGAGAATCTAAAATGTAGGTTCAACTGTCGTTGGAAAGTATTTGCAAAGGACAATAATCTAGAAGTAGGTGATGTTTGTGCCTTTGAATTGATTGAGGCCACTAAGACTTTCAAAGTGGTCATTTTTCGTGTGAGTGAAGAAAATTGTTGTGCCCCTATTGTTAGGTATGAAATTTGCTGAGTTTTCCAAATGAGTGCCATATTAGTTTGCATAACTTCATATATTCAATGTTACTTTTTTGAATTTTTAGTGGTGGCCATTACACCCCTAACCAATTTACTCTTTGAACTTTACTCATCTGTCAAATGAGTACCTTCTGTTAAATTGAGTAACATAACTCATGTGCCTATCATAAGAAAACACATGAAAAAAATAATCATTTACAAATTGAAATTAGAAAAACAAAGAGGAGAGGGACGGCAAAAGAGGGGTTCTCCAAGAGAGAGACAGAGAGAGAGAGAGAGTTCTCTCACAATCGGAGTCCCTCTTGCCACCACTAAAAAGAGATCAGAGTTCTCTCTAATGCATGCATGCAAAAGTCAACACTCATACTAAAATTAGATAGAATGAATCAGTATTTATCTATGAATATATGCCCGTATGAAGTGGAAAAAACTTTAAAAGTGTTTGACATGTTAAAAACTAAAAAATAAATACCTTGCAAACACATGCACATGCAGTTCTCCAAAACCTAAGCGCAAATATATAAATACATGGGAAAAAATGTAAAAAACTAAAAGATAAAAAAAGATAAAAAAAAAATAATAAATAAAAAATAAAGAATTGGGTTTTGAGAAATGCACAAATTAAGCTAGTTCAGAAAGGAAGATCTCCATGTCCAATTCTCTTCAATCTGAGTGATAAAGAAAATGGTATTTGGGTTCCAAAGTGGCGAAGAACAAATAGAATTTGCTACAAAAGCCCGCTAACGGGGGTATTCCTGCGTATGAGAACATAATAATGGAGAAGGTAATAGCCGAAATAGGATTCATTTTGGCTAGAGCGCCCAAATCCGCTATATATTTGACACGGGTTTGCCATAATGCTAAAACTAAAGCGAATGCATCTGTCATCATTAATGCATAAATAAAGATACCAATTAGTAGTGATTAAGCTCACTGAATAGAGATTGGAAGGGTTCAAGGCTTTGGATAAAGATATATCAAGGCTCACACTAGCTAATAAAACATTTTTGGCTTTGTTTTCATCATGAGCTTTCTTTGTACGTGTTGTTCAACTAATGAGAGAGGATGTAGACAGGGCAGTGCAACTCAGTCTTCAACTAAACACATCCGTGACTCATAAAAGTATTGTCACTTTTAAAGTTTCTTTAAAATAACTCTTCGGAACCCACTAATTCTGCATAACCCAGTAAAGGTTTAAAGATATATAATTAGTGTGCCTCAATTTATGTGAATTTATAATTGTGTAGAACCCAGTACATGGTACTTATGACCTGTTTCTTCATTAGACACACAAACACACTGACTTTATTGAGTATTGAATAACAACGCAAAAAGGGTGAAATACTTTTGAACTTTTTGATTCTTTGGCTTTAGAAAATCAGCAATATCAGTTGAACCACCAATTGTCCATTTTGACTTGTACTTAATCCAATGGACAGTGCCCATTTCTCTCCAAAATGGCATAGATGTCAGCTTATTTTAAAACAAACCTTTGCGTTTTACTCTTCATTCTCATTCACAATTCTCAAGCTAGTATGCCTTTTGCTTTTTCTCCTCAATGTTGCTGCCATGCCAGCCCCTATTGTTTAGTTGTTATCAAATATCAACACAACCAAACAAAACCCTCGCAATCAGTAATAAATGATCTGAATTTTTTTTTTCTTTCTTTTTCATCTGACCATCTCCTTGCTGCTAAAATAGTAGAGTGAACCTGCAACTATGTCAAGATGTGGGGCTATGTAGTGTTGAGTGGATAATTCGTTAAAAAGAAATTAATATAAGAAAATTTTAATAATATGAATGATAAGGTGGATAGTGCTTAAAATCATAGTGGAATTCATTTTTTAATGCGAGTAACATGTATAAATGAGAAAACAAATCATTTTTAAGCTCATTTTAGGTTAATTCTTGAGTCATATTAAAGCTAAAACAAATTTCAGCAAGTCATAAACAATTGGAGTATGCTTTAAGAATAAAGATGCTACTATTATTGGGTATAATTTTGATGCGAAAATCTCTTATTCAATAACAAAAGACTTTACTAAGAGTATCCTATCAGTATGTGCAAAGCTGTACAAAATTGAAAAAGTAACTGATTTTGCACGTTTTGAGTAAAAAAACACTCACATCAACGGGTGTAAAATTGTGCACAAATGTACAATTGTTATAGCAACCGTGCATGTCGCAACCGCGCATATATGCACGGTTATTGTGGTGAAAATAGCCAAATACCACGTTTTAGCAAAATTTGTGGCAAACTAACATTGTTTTAGAAATATGTAGCAATTTACTACTTTTTTAGTACTCGAGTTTCACAAAATCGAGTTCTAAACAGTACTCAAATTCAGTGAACTCGAGTTCTTAAGTGAGTCACCAACGTGGCACTGCTGACCTAGAATTTGATCAATTAAAAAAGCAATGTAGTACTCAATATTGTGGAAATCAAGTACTTTTTTAAGGTAATCGAGCTTAACAAAGTCCAGTACCTTGTTTCTCTTTTCTTTTCTTTTTTTCTTTTCTTCTTTCCTACTTTTTGCCTGGAAATCCCTTTTATCTTATAGCTTGCTATCACAGTAGATCAAAAACTCAGGCATCTCAATGGAGATGGGTGTATTTCAAAGGTCCAAATTTCACTGTTCAGCTAGTTGAAATTAATGGTCAGCTTCTCATAGTCATATTGGGTATGAAAGTATGCTCAATGTTGTCATGAAAACATGTTTGAGGCTAAAGTCTGCTATCTCTGGTGGGTCTTCAAAATCCATCCCACACATTTGGGTAGGCAATGTTGAAGTTGTGGAGGTGGCAGATTGAAGCTTTCTGGTAGACTGGCAAAGCATACTTCTCATAGCAAAGTTTTTAAGGGCTAGCCAGGGGATTTTTGTGCTAGTGGATCTCCTTGATAGGGGTTGTTGGAAGTCAAGTCCTGATGATTTTGTAACAGTAAGAAAGGAGAAGTTGTCTGTGTGCTCATGGACCACGAGATTTTGTTTGGTGCACACAAATCACAAGCAGTTGAAATCAGTTTTGTACAAAACAAAAAGTAGAAAAAAAAGAAAAAGAAAAACAAGGTACTCGAGCTTATAAAACTCGAGTACCTTAAAAAAGTACTCGATTTCCACAATATCGAGTACCACATTATTTTTTTTAATTGATCAAATTTCATGTCAGCAGTGCCACGCTGGTGACTCACCTAGGAACTCGAGTTCACTGAACTCAAGTACTGTTTAGAACTCTATTTTATGAAACTTGAGTACTAAAAAAGTGGTAGATTGCTACATATTTCAAAAACAGTACTAGTTTGCCACAAATTTTGTCAAAACATGGTATTTGGCTATTTTCGGCCAATTACCGTAGCATATGTATTTAATATTTTATTGTTTTTTCTCTCTCCACCTCATTCTCTCTTTTTCTCTTTGGTCTGACTCTCCACCTCATTCGATTCACTCTCTTTCTCAACGATCACAGCAACTCAGCAAAGAAGAAGAAGACAAATAGAAAAACCCCTACTTAGCATAGCCCAACTATCACCACCGTAACTCATACCCGCCGAAAAGCTCATTCCAAATCCAAACCAAAATCAATAAAAACTAAATCCAATGGAAAACCCATATGAAAAATCCAACATAAACCCACATGAAAAACCCAATGGAAATTAGTTATATCTGCTATCATTGCTGTCGCCAGATCTACCTTGCTGCTGCTGTTGCAACTGCCTTGCTGC